>NC_135788.1:7320000-7675000 GCF_051106095.1 Pogona vitticeps
CAATAGTTTGTTTACAATCACACTCAAATGAACCCCTCAACAGTTTCATGCAACAGTGAAGTCTTATAAGGTTCTTGGAAAAACTAGATTTCCTATTTCAAAAGGAAGCTCCTCAACAACTACTGGGGCAGCTTCCTTTTCAAACAGGAAGTTAGGCCCGTCCAAGGCATGAGGCCTAGCAACTGGGCCTTCTCTTCAGGCGAGCGCAATTTAAGTGTCTGTACAGTCTGGGTGCTGCAGGTGGGACTCCCAGAAAGGAGCTTTATGGGATGCATACTCCATCCCTATGTCTCTGTCAGGGTTGTCATAAACTGGAAGCACCTTGAGGCATGGTATCTCCACTTTCAGCTAAGGCAGGAGTGCAGGGAACCATGGCAGCCCCCTTACCCCACAAGAAAAAGACAACATGTCTCCCACATAAGATCTAGAGAGAAATGTGGGAAGAAAGCAACTGATATCAGCAACCCTGAGAATATCAGTCTAACCTGAAGGAACGTTAGCATAGGTCAGAGCAGGTAAAGACCAGTCTAATAAAGTTGAGGGGGTCCTTCCCCCCCCCTCAGCATCTCCCCATGCATCATTTTCAGTACACTCCCGTTACCTCCTGGAACATTCAGATAATCTGTGCGGATTTTAAAACATGTAGAGCTTCTGTTGTTTGGAAGTAAACCACCATGGGAAAACAGTGGGTGGGTAAACAGAGACAGAAAAAGCATTCTGCCAGATAAGTGGGTCCTGCTGCTGGTTTATCCTTAGTTTCTTCACTTAGCAAGATCACATGGCAATGCTGGTGGTTTGAACCACCACAGAACTTAAAAGTCCACACTGTGGTGCCAGCCAAACAAACACACATACAGTATTTCTGCATTATTTTTGTAAAGGGGTAAGATCATTTAAAAAAACAAACACATTGGCTCTTAACATTTGCAACTCATTCTACCTGTACGGTATGTTTCAATTGCTCTGCATATTTTATTTAATCTTCCACCGAAGAGCCCCATAATGCAAGCCAGTCTTGTTACCTCAGCAATCCCAAGGAGAATACTGCAGCTGAAATGGCAGCCTGTCATCATTCAACAAATCCACTGCCGAGATTTACTTTTTATCTATTTCTTTACAATATTTTTCATTCCACAGTTCAGTTCTGATTAAAGAACAAATTAGTGGGCGACAGCCCTGGGCTCCCCTCCCAATCCCGTATGTGTTGGCATTGGAAGAAACGTTTCTACTGGCCCTATTGCTTTGCATTTTTCACTTAAATTCTCTATATTTGCTTCCCTTTCTTTCCAATATAGAATTCCTTCCTCCGAGCTGCTGTGTCCTCTTCAAATATCCCCTTGCTTAAAGACACGGACATTTTTAATACTCCTAAGCAACGGGTCATCCTGACCAAAAAACAATTCTCCCTCACAGTTCAGCAGAGTTGAAGGTTTTGAAAATAATTATTCATGGCATAAATCATCCCCTCAGCTCAAAGTATAAATTAACTCCCCAAGATTTTATTAAGTCACAACATGTTTCTACATAAAACATTTGTTTCGTAACTGTTCTCCCCCCCCCCCCAGAATCCTATTTGTTCACTTTCTTTGGATTATATCTTCCAGCATCCCTGAGCCTGCACAGTTATCATCCAGAATTTTCTTCACTCTGACTATAACTACCACCACTGTGGTGAAGACAAGTATCCTACCACTACTGTACTCTTCTCTCCCAACTCAGGGAATTGGTGGCACGATGTTTAGTTTGGAAACGTTCCCCAACAGAAGGAGGCGGTAAGAGCAACTGCTTGTAGCATATAAACCTAGCATACACCTTGAGCAAGTACAACATAAAAGCCAAGAGCTCTACCTAAGAATCAAGAAGTCTCTGGTTCAAATCTCCCTTCCGCCATGAACTTGTCAGGTGGCCCTCCTCAGCAACCGTTACCGAGAACGGCAGCAACACAATAAGAAGGATCAGTTCTACAGCGGGAATGAGGAATCTTTAGCCCTTTCTATAGAATCATAGAAGAATGGAGCTGGAAGACGCCTATAAGGACATGGAATCCAACCAATTCTGCTCAAGGCAGAAATCCAAGTTAAAGCAGATCTGACAAGAGGGTTGTCCAATTTTCTCTTGAATGTCTCCAATGCTGGAGCGCTCCTGAGGTCACTGGTTCCGCTGTCATACTACTCTAACAGTTAAGATGTTTTTCCCGATATTCAGCCTAAATCTGGCTTCTTTTAGCTTGGCCTGATTATTACGTGTCATGCACTCTCAGATGATTGAGAACAGATCCTGCCCCTCCTCTGTAAGACTACCTTTTCAAGTATTTGAAAAATGCTACCATATCTCCACTCCGTCTTATTTTTTCAAGGCTAAACATCCCCAACTCTTTCATTCTTTCCTCATAGGGTGTGGCTTCCAGTCCCCTCATCATCCTTGTTGCTCTCCTCTCAACTTGCTCTATATTTTGGCTTACTACTCTCACGTACCCAAGGACTGAAGGTCCTGAGTGTGTTTTACAGCTTGAGGAAGCAGAGTGGGGTCTCCACAGAACACCAAATCCTGAAACTTTTGTCAAATGTAAGAGCAATTTCTTACGCACCCCAGAGAGCTTCTGCTCTAAAAGTCCTGAGTCTCTTTTGCTTGTATAGAACTGGCTATACTGATCCAGACCAAAATATTTATGTATGTATCGTATTTTGTGTCCCTTTCAGTAGCAAAAGTTCTTTGGGTAGTTTACGTAACACTAAAAATAAAACAGAGTGGACAATAATTGAATTGAACACAGGCAATTTTAAAAAATACAATATAATTTATACGAAAGCAGCTAAAATGCCTGAGGGAAGAGGAGTGTATTTGCCTGATGTCAGAAAGATAACAGTGAGGGGTACAGGCAAGTCTTGTTGAGGAGAGCATTCCACACACAAAGCAACCCAATTGAGAAGGCCTTATCTTGTAGGCATGTGCCTCAGTTTTAAATGAATATATAATGTGTTTCCCTCCCCTTACTGTGTGCCTGAATCATGAAATCATAATAAGCGTTCATTTTTGTTTTAACTCAAACAATAGGCTCCATTCTACCAGGCAGAACTCCTGCGGAGCAAACTTTTTTCCAACCACATGTTTCAAGTGTCAACCCCATCATCCTTTTATTTCAAATAAGCCGTTTCTCCATTCAGCTGATTGAATCTATTTGGTGTTATTTTTTTTCCTGGTGAAACGCCACAATACCAACATTATTTCTGTTATACAAGGAAAAAAGAAAGAGAGAGAGAGAGAGAGAAGGGACTTAGCATGGGGTTTACTGAGATTTCTATCTAAACTGTTCTTTACTGGGCTGGAGGTGGTAAGTCTTAACAAAAAGGTAATCAAGAACTGGAAAGTTCCAGATAGAGAACTGAAAACTTTTAACCAATAGGCTTCTACTGCAGGCACTCACTACAAATTACAAGTGATGCAGTGCTACAACCTACTCCAAAACAAAAATAAATTTAGAATAAACCTAAGGTTCTAGGAGAGTCAAAAAGATTCAGGACCCCTTGATCGAAACAATGATACCAAGCAAGGTAAGATGAACATTTTTTTTCTGGGGGAATTTCCACTACAACCTGGGCTCTATCGGGAAGAGCTCTGACTTGCCTCACTGATGTAAATTAAACATGCAACCCTGCCCGATGTGTGTTTATTTGCAAGTAGGTCACTCTGTGGAGGGAAGAACGCATGGGATTGCAACCTTACAGTGCAACCCTTTATATGTCTACTCCGAGGTATGATCTGCAGACAAGTGGGCATCATTTTGCCACTTTAGTAATGAGTAACGTTTACAGCTCATGCCGCAGGCACAATGGTATTTATTGGCCCTTCATGATTCCTAAGTGATCGTTTACCTTAAATGAGAGGTTTATCAGCTACGTTAATAATATCTCCCAAAGTTATGACAGGGTGTGTAGCTTAGCACAGGCTTGATTTGTGTTAAGGCACCCTAAATTCCATCCCTGACTCTCAAGGGCTCATGTTTAAAAACTCCACCTAAGCATTTCTAGAACAGTAATTCCCAACCTTGGGTCCCCAGATGTTCTTGGACTACAACTCCCAGAAGCTTTCGCCGCTAGCCAGGATTTCTGGGAGTTGTAGTCCAAGAACATCCAGGGACCCAAGTTTGGGAATCACTGATCTAGAAGAAGCTCCTGACCCATCAGAACAGAGACAAAATTAGAAAACACTGGTTTTTTTTTTTTTTTAATAGAGTACAATTCGTAGAACAACCCAGCTGGTATAGCAAGTAGACAGAATGGCAAGGCTATGCTGAGAATTCTAGGTTTTTCTTCTTCTTTTTAAAAGCTTTCCCCCATCTCTGGAACAGACAGTACCGAAATCAGGGGCTTGTGTCAGTATGAAGCAACTTAACCTTCGCTTATCTTTTTATTTTGATACAAGACCAAAGCCAAAAACGCAGGAAGCAAATGTCTGGATGCAGCCTTACATACTATGTTTAGGCCCCTGCTGTTGTTTTTATAGGCTTCCGTCAAACGCCAGCGCAAAAGCAGGCCAAACGCAGACCGTTCTGAAGCCAGCTACCTGATCAATTATACAAAGAGCATTTCACGGGAGGAGCAGGACAATTAAGCAACTGGCCCAGGTCCAAGACTGGACGCTGGAGGCTTCATATCGCCTTAGGCTTTCAAGACATTACAGCTAGCTGGGCCAGGCAGTATAGATAGGATGATTCACTTGGAGCAGGCTCTGGGGCTGACAGGGCAGAGGTTGTTCCGAAAACAGAACAGGTCTCGAAACTCGTTCAACGAGGCTGATGGATTGCAACTAGAGATCGGCATGAAGCGCCAGTTTGGTGGTTTCTGCCGATTCATTCATAGGCCAAACTAGTGGGTGCCCGCTCGGAGGTAGTGGCCTGGCTTCCCTGATAGTCCTCCTCCAGACACTGTCTCTAAGTCGGCCATGGCCAGAAGATGAGGGGCTTTGAAGCACCGAACACTTGTTCGGCCAATAAACGAATTAGCACGAACCGCTGAACCAGAATCGATGGAGGTGCAGGTTGGGTGATTCTGGAGCTATCCTAAAAAAAAAAATTCAAAACCTTTTTTGAATAAGTAACCATTGGTAAGGACCAGCTCAGCACATACGAATTAATACTTTTTCCAAAATACATATAAATCATTTTCTTAATGAAACTCACCCCAGAAGCGGCTGTTTGGTCCATGGACTTGGCGGGGGGGGGGGGGACCAGAACAACTCGTGCATCTGTCCTCACCCTATCCTAACATTGTGGTCTCAGTTTAGATCAAGGAAGACTCTGTAGGTTCTATTTTTAAAAGCACAATTTAATTCCACCACTTCTCTTCCAATAACATTATTCTCCATTTCTGAATGTTTGTGCTGCGTTATTTTTGCTTCGTTTGTTTAATGGCTGTTAACTGTGTTTTAATACGTAATATTTTTATTGCCACTGTAGGAGAATGTACTGCCAAGAGAACTTTGTTCACTCAGGAGCACACAGATACCGAAGATAAATACATATTGTAAATAAGTAAAATAAAAGGTATGCCCAGCTCAGCATTTGCAGACTGAGATGTTCAGGACGGAGCTTCCAAACCACACTTTCACACCAGTCTAAAAAAAAGTTAGGTCATGATAGGCCAGCCATTTACTCATACCCCTGTGCAATATAGAATAAAAATTCCGACCTACAGTCCCTGACAAGGATGACTGAGCAAATGGCTGTTCATTTATGTGAACAGCCTAACTTTTGGAAACAAATTCCTGTAACTTAAGAAATCTCCATAGATACTGAATTGCATGACTCTGCGTGCAATAGATAAGGTCTATGAAGATATCTTAACTTACAGCAATTCCCCTCTACGCCATTTGAGTAACTGCATAACAGGATTTCAGCCAATGCCTCTGAAGCCGTTTGAATGTCCCAACACAAACACCCTATTTAAAACAGAAGACATCCCCCCCACCCTGAATCTTGCTGGAGTTGCAACTCCCAACATTCTACATCACAGGCCATGCTAGTCAATGTTGATGGGTGTGGCAATCCCAGAACACCTTGATCAGGAAGGTTCCACTTTGCCCATCCATTAATTAAATGCTAAGCAATAAGCACGGTATACTTCTGTACTGTCATACGGTTTTGGTTATACACAGAATCTTTTCAATCAATCAATAAACAAACAACTATTTAAATAAATAGGTTTTGGTTATAGACAAGTTTTGGTAATACACAGATTTCACCCCAATAAATAAATAAATAAATAAATAAATAAATAAATAAATAAATAAATAAATAAATAAATAAATAAATACTGTGCTGCAATTCTTCTCTAGGAGGTGGCCTGAGAAAGGTGGGTCTCAGACTTACCGAGCCCCTTGTTGTTGGCGGTACGGCAGTCCCCCAAAGGGTCTCCTCTCCTGGCATGGTGGCTCAATGTGGTGGCTAGGGAGGAAGGGTGCTGGGGGCTGCTGGGAGGCTGACACAGGTCGGAGAAGGTCACTGTTCTGTTGCGGGGGAAGAGAGATGGTGCCTCTATTTTCCCCACATATGTTTGTGTGTGGATGTTAATCAACTATTTATACTTTATAGTTATGTCTGTGGAAGGGCATAAGATTGATAAACAGATTTTGAACTACATGGGGTCCTTCACCCCTAGCCTCAGCATTGTTGAAGGGAGAAGTTTATTAATATTAGCCATAGTCCATAGGATAGAACTTTGGACTCGGGCAACGTGGTTTTAAACATCAGTGGTTCACCAGTAACAGTCACATAAAAAACCACTAAAATGAGAATGTGAGTACCCTGTTTCCCCAAAAATAAGACGGGGTCTTATATTAATTTTTGCTCCAAAAAAATACATTAGAGCTTATTTTCAGGGGATGTTTTATTTTTTTTCATGTACAACAATCTACACTTATTCAAATACAGTCATGTCATCTTCTGGTTGCTGCACAATGGTGGAGGACGGGGTTTCACTTAACTGGGGCTTATTTTGGGGGTAGAGCTTATATTACGAGCATCCTGAAAAATCACACTAGGGCTTATTTTCAGGTTAGTTCTTATTTTAGGGGAAACAGGGTACTATGTACTCAGTGTATAGCATGTGCACCTACTACAGAGGGTCATTCACTGAAATGTTTGTATGTTGCTGACTTACCCCCTTGCAAGTGAGTCACTCTTGTCCCTACCAGCTCCCAACCCTTCCCAGTCCATGCACCATCCTTGCGTAATGCTGCAGTGCTGTCAACACAGCGGAGGCAGTAACGGATCCGATGCAAAAGGTAAGGTTACAACTAGAGATGGGCACGAACCTCCAATTCGTCAGTTCGTGCCAGTTCATTTTTTGGCCGAACAGGTGTTCGGTGCTTCCCAGCCCCTTCCTTTTCCAGCAGTTACCCACTCAGAGGCACTGCCTGGAGGAGGCAGGGGAAGGGAAGCCAGGGTGCTGTTTCTGAATGGGTGCCTGCTGGAGGAGGCAGGGCAGGGAAGCCAGGGCACTGTTTCTGAATGGGTGCCTGCCAGAGGAGGCAGAGCAGGGAAGCATTGAACTCATATAGGGCCAAAACACGAATAGGGACAAACCTCCAGTTTGTGCCAATCTCTAGTTGCAACCTTAGCATGACGCAGCAGATTGCAATGCTGTGCTCAGTCTGCAACACTTTATTACACATTCCTCTAGGCCAGATAATGCCAAATGGTTGTGTGCTATTCAAAATATTTAACCCCATCACAATTTTCTTATGGCAGAACACAAAAGACAGCTTGTGTTTGGGCAGGCCCCAAAGCAAGGTTCTGAAGAGAGACAGGCTCTGCTAGATGCCTGTCATGGCTTCCTCATTAAGCATCTCAGCCATCTGTGACTTCAGGGCATTTCACCTGAGGATGATCAAATAGTGCGACAAATTATTATTCCTGACATTTATTGCGCAACAAGACAGTGTCTGGGAATATCCTAAAGCCCAGCTTCAAACTTCTTATCTCCCTTTATTTATATTCTGTTCCTTGGGCTCTCACTCCCCAGAAACAGAAAGGAACAAAAAACCCTTATTTTATGTTTAGAATGTCATGGTTTAAACAGGATCTTTGTTTTTTTTAGATGCAGATTATCAGAAACACAAAAAATACACTGAGATAAGATATGAGGTTGGGTTTTTCATAGACATTCCAGCCACTGATCTATTATATCACAACAGACCTCTTCACCATTTACTTATAGGTATACGTCTATCTCTGTGTCTATGTGTATCCTTCATTTTGGCTTTATTTTTGCAGAATAAATCATGACATGGTGTAATATGTCATGTGTTGTTGTTTGTCTAAGGTTGTATTTACCTTATTTTCAGACCTAAGAACCAGATAGTTTTTATTATGTCCTGATACGTAAAACCATGGAATTCTAAAGAGAGTATACTTTCTTTTTTCACATGACTGTATGACTGGGTTTTGGGACATGGTTAAAAAGGTTGCAAAACTTAATATTTATTGGAATAATAGGTGAACAGGCAAATCCTTTTTGAGGGCCTAGAAATATAGATGACCAACAGTGTGGTGTAGTGGACGGGGTGATTAAGACAGAGAGATACACAGGCAGATAGACATATACACACATAACAAAATTGCAACATATACACACATAACAAAATTGCAACATATACACACATAACAAAATTGCACCAGCTATGTTGATATTCAAGAGGAGCCTTACGCAACCAGTGTGTTCCAACTATGCTGGACTATGACCACTATTATCCCCAGCCACAGCACCTCATTCTGAATGGGTTGGTTTACAACTCCCATTATCCCCATCTAAAACTGTCCACACTAGGTTGAGGAAAGCCAGCCTAGAGTCTGCACACAGCCATAAAAACTGGGATGAGAGATTTTACCTCAGCTCAGGTGAGGCCCTCACACGCTGTGCAGAGTAAAGGACAAAAGGAACTGGACCGGCCTTGGAGAGATTTTGCCAGTCAAGTTTGACGGACATCTGGCTAATCCCATCTTCTCTGCCAGTCAAGTTTGACGGACATCTGGCTAATCCCATCTAAAACAGGTATACGCAGGACTAATTATGACTAAATTGAAATCCACATTAAACCCTTCCAGCACAAGTTTAATCCCGGGTATGAAAGCCACCCTGGAGCATAAAAGTCTTACAATCAGACGCTGGCAAATGGGTGGCTGAAGCCTAATCTTTGCCAGGTTTCAAGTGGGAGAGAGAGAGAGAGAAAGAAAAGAAAAAAGAAATTAGTCATAACACTGTGGCTACCAAGAACATCTCATTATGTCCTTCCCTTGTTTTTCTGACCTTGGTTGTTACTGTTAATATAAAGATTGCAGTAGCATAGGTTGGTAGTGGGGGCAGTATTCAGGATACCACTCATAAGAATGTTATGTCTTTGATAAAACTCGAAAACAGCTGCTTCACCTTTGGTAGGGCTGTAAAACTGAGGACAAGCGACAGCCATGGGCTTTCTTTTCTTAGCCTGCTGCAGCGTGCTTTGGCAAGCAATCTATGCTTTGCAGAGTTTTACCCCGTCAACGAGCAGCTCCTGAGCTCTGCAGAAGAGCAATTCTCGAACTCCCTCTGTGCAGCCGTCCAAGCCTTGAGCACAGGAGGAGAGAAGCTGGAGGAAAAGAGAAGTCTGCCTCCATCAGAGGTTGGGAGTTTATAACAAGAGGTTTCCTGATTCAAGGGAGAAAATGACAGATGGGAATGGCCCAAGAACAAAACGTGACTGCTAGATTCTGCCACCCAAAAGAGAAACAAATAAACCACACAGAACTGCCTTTCAACAGATTTTGGGAAGTTAATTCTGATTTAGGGTGCCCCTTTTCAGAGTTTTCTAGGTAAAGAGAAATGTACTCGGAAGCAGTTTCCCATTCCCTTCTTCAGGGGGGGGGGCGTCATGCGCAGCTTGCTCAAGGCTACACAGGCTGGCTCCTCTCCCAGGAGGCCCAGTGGGGAACCGAACTCTCAACCTCCAGCTCCAGCGCAGCCAGCGACCTAAACCACAGAGCTATCCAACCAGCACCAGGAAGTACTGTATAGTCCAAAAGAATATATTTTCCAAACTCTGAACAAGCATGCAACAAGCACAATAAATTAAAACTGCAGCTACGGCAAATAATTTAAAGTAATATGTCTGTACCAAAGTGGCAGGACTGCCTATGGAGAATGCCGGGCCAAACTTTCATCTGCAAGAGATGCTCAGGAGGGCCATAGCTGCAAATTAATTTGCTGTTCTTGTTATAGGGTGTGAAGTAGCATTTGACCTATGGCAGTCTTAAGATGATTTTTGGGAGATGTTCAAGGAGTGGCTTACCATTGCTCTCCCCCCCCCCCCCCCGCTGTGAGATTCCATACCCCAGCAGAGATTTGAACCCATGTCTCCTGTGTCCTTGTCCAACCTTCTACCCATTATATCAGGTTGCCTTTCCATAGTAATGCAAGCGTACCATTCTCTAAGTAATCTGTTCCACTATTCAGATATAATTTATTTATTACTGTGTCTTTACAAGCAGCCTGATGCTTAGAAAAGAAATGGGAGAGATTGGAGGGGGCGGGGTGGAGAAACACCAGAGATAAGTAACCATCCAAAAGCAGACACAAGATCTGGTTACTGCAGAATGAGTAGAAGCAGTAAAACATATTCATGTATACACCAGGGGCGGGAACTGGCAGTCTTTCAGATGTTGCTGGAATGCACTACCCATCAATCAAAAGTTACCTGCATCAATACATGGGATATTGACCCTAAGATGTCCTTCCCTCAACTTGCTTACACCATCCCTCCTTTCTGCTCTGCATTTTGACTTCTTAAAGGGAAAGAGGGACCCCATCTGTTTTTCTCCAAAGACCCCTCCTGCAGAGTTGGGAAAGTTACTTTTGTGGACTGCAGCTCCTGAATTGTGGATCACAGTGAATGTACCCCCACCCAAAAGAAGTAAGTAGAGCACAAGAGGGACTTCCCTTCTTCCATGAAATCTTTTTGTTTTCAGTGGCAGGAAGCACGTGGACCGTCCGGCGGTTTTCAACACTCCCCAGCACAAGGCAGCCTCCGCCTTTGAATGACACTTTGAATGCACACAGACTTCCGTGCATCTTGCAAGCAGCTCTGGCTGCATGGTTTCCCAAATGAGATTCAGGCCATTCCTAAACGTGTTTACATCAGGAGCGAATCCCTTGGAGTTCAGTGTGATTTGCAGTGCAAGCACACGTGTATTTATTCCCGAGCAAGTCCAACTGTGCTGAAGGATAATGCTCGGAAAATCCACAGAGATGGCAAAGAGCTTTCGCTCCTGATAGATATGGTCAAAATGGCAGTCTATAAACTCCGTACCTATCATTAGGGGTTCCTCTTCAAAATGTTTTCATGCAACTTCGATCGTGGGAGGGCCATTAACAGCCCATTTGCAAAGGACAGCTTGTCTACAGAAAATCCAAGTGGATTCTTCAGCATCTCCAAGTAAATCTAGGAAAGCTTCCAGTCCGATTACCAATCAGCAAAGAAAATATTGAGCAAGATAAACTTGATGCATGGCATGGAGCATGCAGTCCACCTTCTGGACTACAATTCCCAGAATCCACCAGCCAACATGGCCCTGCCAACTTCTCACAACTTTCCCAAGCCCTAGTCTGACTCCGTATAAGACAGTTTTGAATGTTCTTAACATCTTCTATGAAAGCAAGCTAGGTCCGTTTTACAGTGAACTCATTAGTCTAGCTGAATCACATGAGTGTTTCAGAGACATGATTCTTGCAGACTTTCATGGCTGAAAAATCAGACTTGCAAACAAGATATATACCAACATTCAGAAGACCGGTCACAAAACACAACCAAGATAATATGCAAACTACAGGAAGTGAGAGAATCTCTTACTTTAATTATCAGACTGTGCCCACACTTAGGGAATTCCCCTTTCTAATGGCATGCTTCCCACGATGTATAATCTGATGTTTATAATCAGGGGAAAGCATGGCTAGGTAAATCAATGTTACACTTCCTCCCCCATCCCTTACCATGCATATTTACATGGAGCAGGTATCCTAACCTGTTTGGATGACTGGGTTTTATAAATTCACAAAATGTAAATAGCAAATTTGTTCATGCCGTGTCAGGCTGTGATTTTGTTGATAATATGCAGTGACAGACGAAGCTACAAGCCTTATTACCATACCTTGTGACTACAGTACTTACGTTTGTGGGCAGAATAGTTCTAGCTGCCCAGAGTTCACATGGTAACCAGCATGAAGAGCTTTATTGCAAGCTAATGTGATCTTTACAATTAAACTGTGTACAATTCTCATTATAAAGCAATAGGAGGTTTGATTACCAAGAGAGAACAGCCCAGGGAGAGGCACAGTTATGCATGCACAGACGTGCGTACGTACACAGAGCTCTTGGCTAACATTAATAACTAGCATCAGGTCTGAAGACAAATGTATGGAAATGCAGAACATGCCTACTGGCGACAAAGACTATCATAATAAACATTCAGAAATGTCTGTTTCCTTACTCTGGCATCTCCCATTATGGGGATTTAGTCCCTATAAGTCCTAGCTGCAAGGGTTGTTTGGTAGTGGAACGGACTCCTCGAACAGGTGAAGGGGTCTCCTCTGGTGGAGACATTTAAGTACAGCCTGGAGGATCATCCTTCAAGGATGCATCAGTTACCTCAGTGCTGCAGGCTCTGAGAGGGCAGCTAGACCACATGAATTAAATAAAGATCTCCTCCAATTCCATGGCTCTGTGTCCCTCCCCTCTTCTACACACAGGAAATGGAAATGGTTTGATCCTGCCCTGGGGTCTGCTGCTGCACACCTCCGAACCAATGCTTGGCCAGCTCTGATGCAGGAGCCAAAGGTAAACATGATATCTTACTGTGATGGCACGATCAATAACACCAGCGACTGAATGTCTACAAAACTTGGAAGATCTTCCTTAAACGACTCTGTCTCTCACTTTGTTGTGTTACCTGCACCAAGTTGGGGTGTGTGTGAATGTGTGCATGTGTGTGTTACATGAAATAACCCTTCGAAAAGCAATTTTGCCATCTTCGGTCCGGAGGTGTTGGGCACCACAGAATTCCGCCACTCCATTCTGCCTCCTGCGTAGACAAAGCTTCTCCCGTTTGTTCTACTTCTTTTGTTCCCAACTCATTCCAAGGGATAAGTGAAATAATCACAAGGAGGTGTGGCCGACTGTAAAAAGCAAGGCATCGGTAAGACTGTTTTATCCAGACAGAGTCCAGCTGCTCGGCTTCCCATACTAGTCATGCAGCAAACATAGTTTAGTTGCCCTTTACCGACTCTCAGAACTGAACTCACAGAGATTTTTGCCCCTAGAATTTGAACAATGTTCATGCTGAGCTTTTGAGAATATACCCTTCCTTCCCACCAAAAAGGAAGTTCTCCAAGCTCCCACTTTTCTTACTCTTTCAACATCCGCCTACGGTTTAAACCATGAATTCTACTCCACGTGTGCCTGACTTTTCTTCGTAACTTGCAAAGAATTCACTGAGAAAAGTTAGGGCGAGCATTGCCCTACAGATGTGCTGCGCAAGAAATTACAGGCAAAGTGTCTTCTGGATCACCCCTTCCCACGCTATGAAACGTCTTATGTCCTTGAGTGACTTTGCCAGTAGTTTTTTGCAGTAGGGGGGAAAAGCCATTCTCCTCTGTATTCACCAAAAGGCCATAATATCACCTTTTAAAGAGCTCCTTAATGTTCTTTAGGCTCCACACACAAATGATTTTTCCCCAGTTCAATCTTGAAGACGAAAAGCTGCGAGATCCAGGAATGGTTTCGAAACACTAAACCAAATAATTATTTTATTTTTTTAAAATGTCTGCCTTTTGATGCCTGGATCTAGGGTCCTTTCATTTCAGGGCCTCTGAATCTCCCAAAGTCACTTTCTTGTTTACTGGGCCAACTTCTTCAGACATCTGAGGCTACAAGGCAGTAAGAGCAGCCCCACAGAATCTCCCCTTGAGCTTCCTCATGCTCCCTTCTCTTGGAGGGCAGGGCTGTGACCTACATCCCCTAATTTAGCCAGTTGTCCTCAGGTATGGTAGAAGATCCTCTCCTATCCCAAGTGTCAAAGCTAAGGTTCAACGTTCAGGCCAAGAGCCAAGCGTACATCTTGTCCTTTGCCTCAGGCAGCAGAAGGACTTGGGCGAGCCTGGCCTTGTAATAAAACTGGCATCACGCTTGAAGGAAAGCAGAAAATCAGCATTTCAATCCTCCAGCTGAATTTCAATTCAACCCTATGATCTCCACCTTGTAAGGCTTCACACTTCAGAGCGGAAACCGGTTTAGGCACGTTGCATGCTTTCAAAAGATCTGTCAAGCACCTAATGGGCACTAAGCAAGCGAATTCTCCAATGGCTGGACACACCCCTCCTTGGCGCCCGCATGGAGACCGTGTGCCCAGGGCTGAACTCTTCCATGCCTAGCCATTACAGCGGGGGACCCACTGAACTCGGTGGGGCTTCGTTTTTCAGTCAAGGCAACACCCCATCAGGATCAGGGGGCACATCACGCTTCGCACAGAGCCGACACCACGCTGGTCCCTTTGCTCCCATCCTTGGATGCCCGCCCACCCAGGTGGGCATCCAGGCGGCCCACCCCACCCCACAGGCCAAAACGAATCCTTCCCCCTTCCTTGCCTGTCCCACCTCCCCAACCTGTTGCTGCAAGAGAGAGAGAGAGAGACAAGAGTTCACACTGCAAAGGGGACCACAGGGGCATCATCCGCTCTGCTTCTCAGCTGGGCAGAGGAGGGAGGAGGGATGGAGGGGGGGGGGCGTCAAGAGACTTTCCTTGGCATCTCAAAAGAGCCTGCAGGAAGAATGGGCAGAAGGAAGGGGGAAAGAGGAAGGGAGAGAGTAAGGGAGGGAGGGAGAGCCACATCATCAGCACACTTACTGGGATGTGAACTCGCAGCATGCGCTTCTTCTGGCCGGCGCCGCTTTTCTTCGCACTGGAAGAAGAAGAAGAAGGAGGGGGCACCTCTTTTTTCTTCTTGGTGTCCATGGCGGTGCTGCCCATCTCTCCGCCGCCGCCGCCCCCCCCCCGTTCCCGCTCTCCTCCAGAGATCCGAGGGGGAGACTGCAAGCCGGTCTCTTCAAAAGGAAGCCTGGTGGGTGGGGTGTCTTTCTCTCCCCCCCCCCAAGGCTTTTGGCCACCCCGACAAGAAACAAGGCGGAGGGGGGCGTCCCAAGTTTTATGGCCCCGGCCGGGATCCCCAAGGGCGAGGGTCGGGGGGAGGAAGGAGGCGCCGGCGGCCCCCGCTCTTCATCTAGGGAGGAAGGCGGCGGCTGGGGTGCGGTTCGGGGGATGTGGGGTGGAGGGGGCGCGCAGAGGTAGCGCCGCGTATCGATGGGGCGGAGGGCTGCCCAAATCCTTCAGGGACAGCCCCGGAGGGATGGGATGGGGGGGCTTGACGGCTGCCAAAGTTTCAGCCAGGCGCTCTCGCTCTCTCAGCCGGCCAGGGCGCCCCAAGGGCAGCGGCAGGACCGGGCCCCGAGGAGACAGATGCCCACTCGGCGGGACCCCCTGCGCCCGGATCCGTCCCCCCGTCCTCCCGCTCGGCCTGGGCAGGAATCGGAAAGGCGCAGCGGGCGAGGGCGGGCGAGGGCAAGCGCGAGGGGTGCGAGGGCGGCTGCCTGCAAAGCGGGCTCTCCTCCTCTCGGGCTCTGCAAAACAAGACTCCGAGGAGGGCAGTCGTGCCGTCACGCCGGAGAGGCGAACGGGGAGGGAGGGAGGGAAGGAGGGAGGGGGCGACCCGCCTCGCCCCGCCCGGCCCGGGTTCCTCCTTCGGGTTCCGCCCCCAGAGTGGCTTTGACAGCCGCCGGTTAAACGGACGGGGCGGGAGAGCGAGCGGGCGGGAGGGAAAAGAACCCGCCGCTGAGGCGAGGAAGCGGAGCGGAGCCAGCGAGGAAACCCGGCCCCGAGGAGGGAGGCGCAAAGCCCGTGGGCGTGTGTGTGTGCGTGTGTGCGTGTGTGTGTGTGTGTCTGCAGAGTGCTCACAACCGAGGAGGAGGAGGCGGCGGCACAGGAAGTGCAAAATCACGGAGTGGCAACTTTCTCTCGCCCGAGGCGCAGCCCGCGCCCTTCCGCGCATCTCCCGCGCAACCCAAGAGGCCCTCGAGGGAGCCCCTCCGAGGGCGGGAGCCCGCCTCCCAGCCCTTCCTCCTTCCCCCCCCCGAGGGAGGGGAGTGGGGCGGCCTTCCGGGCCGGGGCCCCCCCATCCCCCAGGGATTAAGCCCGGACCCAAGGGCGCCGCGTCCCGGTCCGCCCGAGGATGTCCCCCTGGCAAGGCGGAGGGAGGGAGGGAGATCGGGGTGGAGGGGCTTCCCCCCCTTTGCGAGCGGCAGAACCCCCCCCCCCGTCCGAAGCAAATCTCGACGGTCTGCTTTGCAAGACCTGAGCCGGGCTGTGTGACTTCAGCTTTCCTCATTAGGGGCTGGGTGGCTCAGAGCCACACTATGGAGGTGGCCAGACAGGGCTGGGAGAAGGGCGAGGCAGCTGGGGATATTTTTTTTGGGGGGGGAGGCTGCAGAAATTTGGAGGGGGCAAGAATTTACCGGTGGAAGGGTGCCAATCTGCTCACCCCGGGCACCTATAGGGCTTGTAGCCTCTCTTCCCTGGGCAGAAGGAAGCAATAGGCGGTGGGCTCCTCCGTGAGCTGCGAGCCAAGCATTCCTGGGTGGTCTTTTGACCACACCATGAATCCCAATCTCAGTGAGAACCAAGTTTAACCAACGCCCCCCCCCCCGGTTCCAAAACACTTATAGTTCCCCTTGTTGTTTCTAAGTGTCAGGTCTGGGTAGGGGATTTTGGAAGCTGTAGTCCAAAATCCAATACTTCCCCAGCTCTGCTTAGCCTTTCTTGTACCCTCACCTGTTTTATTGAAGAGGCAAAGAGCTATTTTAAAATAGAATATGCATTCCAACCCAGGCTCCCTCGATCAGGTGACTTTTAGATGTGTTGCACTACAGCTGCCATCATCCTAGTACCTAACCAGCTGTACAGGAACTGTTGTCTTCCGCCTCTGGGCAGTTTGGGGAGGGTTTGACTTTGGCAGTCCCCCAAAGGCCAAGGCCAGTTAACTCTGTTCTGAGTCTCCTTTACTCTGCCCATTCCACTTTTCTCGCCCATCAAGGGGGCACTGTATTCTGTTCCAGCCCTTCAGCTGAACTGCCCTTGCAAGAAACATAACCAATAATTAAAATAGAGCAACAGTATTTTACCAAACCCTCCAAACTATTCATTAGGCTATAAATTATGTAGCTTTTTAAAAGGAATGAAATAAATTGCTGGCGCTAAGCAGATTTGTACCTGAGATGGGGAATTTTTCTTGGCGGGGTGGATTGCCACTCTAACACACTTATGTAGTCAAAAAAAAAATTCCTTGCTTTGCTCATGTTGATACTGCCTGGGTTTTTTTTTTCCTGAATAATCTTTAGTACATAACCCCACAGCTAATCAGAAGTCTGAGAAACACTGTTTTGTGCCTGCACACAATCAGACGTTGTCACAACTGAGGTTCATCTGCCCTCATTCCCAGTCTTACCTGTCAAGGATGGCAGTAGTCCCCTTGTCTTTCAAATCGGTCCAGGGTCTACTTTCAGCTTCATCTGGCTACTCCTGGATGACACTGTGCGTAGATCAGGGCCAGCCCTGCCATTTGGCAAAGTGAAACAGCAGTTTTAGTTGTCACGGAAGGACAGAAAATTGTAAGCGGGTTATTGATTTGTTGTTGTTGGATTTTTATGAGAATTAATATTTTTCCCAAAATGCACATAAAATGCAGCAGTTATAGTCATTGCTGTTACCAGTTCATCATTCCAGCTGCTCCTTTGATGTGGATCGTCCGCAGCGTTGCTCCAGTAGGGACGGGTGATGCTGCTCTGAGGGTCTTCTCTTTGTTCAGAGAAGTGTTTTTTTTTTCCTTTTGGGGGAGCAGATGGGGTAGCCGTGCCATTAAGTTTCAGAAGCAGCAATTTGCTACCAGCAATGAGAGGCCTTAGCTCCCCCACCACTGGACTTCCAAAGAGCCTGCCAGTTTAACACAAAGATCTAGCTACCGTTTTCTATGATGATAACATTTTTTGTAGCACATCTGCAATGTTATTTCATCCATGGAGGCATCCCAGAAGCCCGTGGGGTTATGTGCAAATCATTGTAAAATTTCAATAGGTATTCTTGAACCCAAGGTTTAACATGCTCACAACCAGATGAATGGAATGAGGAGCTGATGATCCTTCCAGTTAGAGGACCCTAAACGCTGGCCTTACGGGTTTTACGGCAATGCCGGCGTAAAGCAGAGTGAAGCACGGGACTGTGAAGAAGGGATAAATGATGGCAGGTACGTCAGCCAGCAAAAATCAAATATTGATTTGGCAGAAGATGCTGCAGGGGACTGTTCGAGACTACCTCATTTTCTGTCTTCCCAGAAACACTGCAAGTTAGGATAACAGTGGGGTTTGGGGTTTGTTTGTTTGTTTAACATATTAGGAAAGCAGTGCAGGAAAAATGTCAAGACAATCTACCTTTAACCCACCTGGATCTAAGGCCTGTTCCAGTTCCAAATTGAGGCCTCCGTATGCTGGATTACATTGGCAAAACAAACAGATTCCGAAAGGGGTGGTGCAGAGCACAGTTACAACCGAAGAACTTCCTTTTGCCCCGAACTAGCGCAACAACAACAACAACAAAAACCCTCCAGGTCTCGTAAATCTGGACCTCAGCCAAGGACCTCTCTACCTTTTGTGGGAAGACCAGGCAGAGGGGAGAGGCGCTCCTAAGGGGTGCATACGGCAGGATTTTCTATGCTTGTCATGACAACGGAGTTCCATTGAATTGACTGCTTAGGATATTCAGCATGTTTGCCTTTGGAATCAGCCGGCTGAGAAAAGTGCCTGTCATTGTGCCTGAGTCATCAGAAAGGCTGCCAGCAAAATAGAGAAGACAGCGCTTCGGTTCTTCCTGCAGTTTCATGAGCAGAGTAGTGGTGGTGTGTATTTGGGGGGGAACATATTTGTAGAATGTGCATCTCTGGGGCTTTCAGAGCTTGGAAAAGTTACATATTTGGACATCTCTTGGAATTCCCCAGCTGGTATGTTGGCTGGCTGGGCCACCTTAGGAGTTGTGGTTTCTAAAAGGAACTTTTTCATGCTCCATCCATGAGCCAGTTTTGATCGCAGAAATAGTACAACTTTTCAGCCTTTGCAGGGGTAAAATATGCAGCCGAATGGTTATTTGCAATGAGTTACAGAATGTTGGCTGTTTAAGGTATTCTGATTTGCCAGTACAAAACAAGAAAGAAAGAAAGAAAGAAAGAAAGAAAGAAAGAAAGAAAGAAAGAAAGAAAGAAAGAAAGAAAGAAAGAAAGAAAGAAAGAAAGAAAGAAAGAAAAGAGAATTTGGCATACAACTGCTTTCTGTTTACATTCCATAACACAATGTGTCAGCTGTCCTTTAAATTGGGTTTTGCAATGTTAAAACCTACTAAAAATTCCTTGTCTAGAATCATGATCAACTTTCCTGAGTTTTTATCCCAGGGATTGCTTTCACTTTATTTTTTGATTCTGACTTTCAGTGTTGATGTATATAACTTGTAGAAAGACGATGATTTCGGGTGAGCCCTTTTCCTGTACAGCAAAAGCCTCTGTTCTTTGGTTCCTCTTATTAAACAAGGAAGCTGTCGAAACTGAACTGAACCTGCAACTATTGTGTTACGTAATTTTTGCTGAGCAGCGCAGCACTCTCAAAGCGCCTCCGCATGCTTGGCTCTTAATAAACATTTCCATACTTATTCTATGGCCAGTATGTTTAAAAGCTGTGCAAGCATGACATTTCACAGTTCAAACTTGTATTTGAACGTTGTCTATGTAAAGTCCTCAAGAAGTGTCTGGCTTCTCTGACAAACATACTATTTGCTTTTAAGTTCGGCTACATGAAGCTGCTTTGATGGAAATATCCAATAAGTAATGATGGAATGCTATGTATGTATAGTCAGAGACTCCGTCTTGTCCTTATACAAGCAGTTCTTACTGCAGTTGTTTTCAATTCATGCAAGACTATTCACTATAGCAATTTAAAAAATAACAACACTTTTTCTTGCTGTGGGCTTGTAAATTATCACTTCTTTCATTCTTGCAGGTAAGAATAAAAAAACGTTAAAGGTTTCCTCCTCAGTTCTCGCTGTTGCCAGTCCTTTCAACAGTGCCCTGATGCATTGATAGCAGGTAAAAATCAAAAGAAACAAAACAAACAAAATCATGTGGTACCTTAAAGACTAATTATTACATTTTAATGTACGCTTTCGTGGACATGTCCACTTCGTCAGACATGGAAACAGAATGAAATATCAGTTTAAACAAGTAAAACATTCTAAATAGTCCTTGGCTCTTGGTATGGTACATCTACATACGTGGGAATAATTTATGGCCTATGTTGTTTTAGGATACTGTTGTAAACTGTCTTCCAGGAGACAGAAAACAGACGCCCTGCCTGAGCAAAGATGGCAGAGAGTGAAGAGATTGTAGGGGCGTGTGTGTGTAGGATTGAGGATTAAGTCGAGGATTATATGGAGGACTGAGGATTAAGTCAAAGAATATATAAAAGTAAATATGAAAGTGATAGCGTCAAGGCTTCCTTATAAGTGAAAACAAGCAAACAATAAAATCAAGTATTTGTTATGCCTTTCATCCTGATAGCTGTATTTTAGGCCTCGGCGGAGGATGAAACAGCAGGGAGGAATCCTTCCCGCTTGATTAGATAATTATTATGTTAACAAAACTGGCAAATAGATTTATAGGTCAAAAGGAGTTAGTGGTGGAATACTTTTGTGAGGACCGATGGAAACTTAATGGAATAGTGAACAACTCTTCAAGTGGCAAGACGCTCCCTTATGCTAATCGGAGCCTGGAAACACCGTGCCAGCCAGGAATATGAAGATGCTGACCAACTCTTTCTTCTTAGCTCTGGTTCCTGCCCAATGAACGTACGTAGCAGTGTCTGCTGATACCTACAGCAGCTATCCATGATCTCATGGAGGACAGAAGTCCATTCTGCCACCTGTCAACTGAACCCTCCATCTAGATTGAAATGGTGCGCTTCCGTGTGCAAAACGAACATCCACAACTTGTTTCTGCATTATGTCCAGTTGGGATCTAACCTATTATCCTAAGCGCACAGCTCTTCAGAATTCTTCTACAGAGTAAGCAAAACAGACGTGCGTGATCCCCACATTTATTAGCTGCCCTTCAGCGTTAGCTCTCAGCATGGTATACAGTTAGCATGATAAAGCAATAAAAGTAAAACACAACCATCAAAGCACAGGGAAACAGCAGCACCCCTCAATAAAAACTAGCCAAACTACAAAAGGTATAATTATTAATAATCAATATCTGCCTAATTGGCATGGGGGAGTACGATGTAAAAGTGCCAGTAGGCAGACGTAAGCAGTTACGGTGGAGAGGAATGGAGGGCATACAGGCGAGACAGAACGTGGTGCAAAATGCTCTCAAGCTATTGCAAGGTTTTCTGGAGAATATGGGCATTTTCCATCTGAAAACAGAATGCATTGTTTATCTAGGATCCAACAGTTAGCAACTTCTAAATTTTCAAAGAGAAAGCATCCAGTTCTACATTGTATTGGTGCAGTCGTAAATCCATTTTATTTTATTTTATGTAGCTCAGGAATAGGCAGTGTGGTGCCTTCCAGATGCTCTGGACTACAGTTCCCATAATCCCATGCCCTTGACCATGGTGGCTATGACTAATGGCAGCAGGACTCTTAAACAGCTGGAGAGCATTTCCTTGCTTACTATTGCATCAGGTATAGTCTAATCTAATTAACAGATATGTCCTTTGCATGCTTATTCAGATACTAAGTTCCATGGTGTTCAATGGGGACTACTCTCTATTAAGTGTGTTTATGATTTCAGATCATGTGTCCATAAAATGTCATCATTATTCCACTGTGATAGTCAAAAATCTATAGACTAGGATTTTGCTAGTAAGCCAGTCAAAATATTTGTTCTCTCCCTATTCGTTTTCTTACTTAGGCTTAAAATCCTACCTGGGGAAAAAAGAAGAGGGAGAGAGAGAAGTTTTATGAATGCAAACCTTTGCCTTTTTTACTTCGTGATCTTTTAGTTAGTCTTGATAAAGGCATTACATTACTGTTGCTTTGTTATTCGAAGTAGTGAAAGGGCAAAGGTACAGAATGATAGAGTGTCAGTCTGTGTTTGGCTTTTTCAATCTTAATGAATACTTTGGCAACACCTACCTTAGACCTTCCTGTGTATACTGTGACTTTCTCAGTTCAGAGAAAGGACCTCTGATCTTGTGTGACTTTGTTCTCCTGAGTAGCCACAATGGCGGACTAGAACATTAATAGGAAGATGCCAGTTGCAGAATGGATTGTTGGATTGCCAGTGTGTATGACCTTTAGGGAGTCAGTCAGGCTGATATAGCGCTATTGCAGAGATGCATGGCCACTGGAAAATTCCTGCTGCCAGTATCCTTTTAATGGATCCTAATGAGTAAGAGTATCCTAATGAATAAGAAGGCACCCCACAAGCAATGAGCAATCTCCTCCTGGTCACCAGCCAGAGCAAACACTAATAGATAATCAGGAAAATCAAGAGTGGGAGTAAAAAGTTGCATTTCAATCCTCCGTTGACAAAACTGGCAAGTAGACCTATAGGTCAAAAGCAGTCGTAGAGAGACTTTTCAGCTAAAAATCCATGATTCATTTTTCTCCTACAGTGAAGTGACTTCTTTCTCTCATTCAAGCTCTCATTAGTGGGCACACCCTTTCTACTGGATAAGCCCAACTGAAGCAGGCAGAAGATTCTCACCACGTTGACATGGAGTTCCTCCAAATAGTCATGGTCCCACTGGCTGGAGAATTTGGGAAATGTCATCCAAGAAAGAAAGATTTCCAAGTTCTGCAAAGTGTACAACAGTCACAAGACTGACACCTACCTTCCCGGCCCTCCACTCACTGCAGGTGACAATAGCATCTGAGGAAGTGGCAGAGCATAAGCTTTGCAGGCAGAAATTTAAAATTCTCAATTCAGCTCCTGATATCTTCGGTGAAAAGGATTCAGAAGAAGATGTTGATGGGAATGATCTCTTTGAGTTCAGTTGCTAGTGAGAAAACATTGGGCTAGGTCATCATCATCATCTTAGAACTGCAGAGCTGCTGGGGACCCCGTGGATCATCAAGTCCAGCCCGTCAAGGAGGCCCAGTGAGGAATTGAACTCCCAGCCTCTAGCTCTGCAGCCAGGGACCTAAAACGCTGAGCTATCCAAACTCATATTGGCTTCTTATATTTCGTTGACAAAAGCAGATGGCAAGAAGACTGCTGTTGTTGTTACATGCTTTTTACTTTTGCTTTTTTACTTACGGTGACCCCCTGGATTAGTAGCATTCATAAAGTCCTGTCATTAGCAGCCCTCTCGGATCTTGCAAATTCAAGACTGTTGTTCCCTATATCAAGTCAATCCATCTCATGTTCTGTTGTCTTCTTTTCCTGACACCTTCTGCTCTTTCCAGCATTATTATCCTTTCCAGTGAGTCTTGTCTTCTCATGATGTGCACCAAGTACAAGAGACTCAGTTTAGTCATTCCTTAATTAAGAAAGAATGGTACGTCTCAGTAGGCAGAATATAGAGAAGGAAAGGAACAATTGTCGTATGAAATGTCCAGTACTGCATATATTCCATGCAATATCATTGACCTAGCAGTTAGGAGGGATTACTTTCTTCCTGTGAAGAGTAATGGTTGTACAAATTAACAGTTGGCTGGATTATAATAGCTCATATTTACCTGGCTGGATAATAGGAATCCAACCAGTATGTGGAAGAAGAGCTTAATCATCCTAGTTTCAAAATGGTAGATAGAGTGCTGATTTGATTTTGGAATGGCTAGGCCAAAATTGCTGACACTACCTAGCAGCATGGCTGCTTCTCCATCCCATAACACCCACTTAACTTGCCCATTAAGAAATAAATAGATTAGATGCCATATAAATGGAGATGGCATCCTCCAGATGTTGGACTGCAAATCTCATCAGTGGAGCCAGTAATTATGGTTGACGGGACTCACAAAGCAACAGCATCTATCACTTATCCCTGTTGTCAATGATTTGTCTTGAACATCCCGCCAGTTAAGGAAGGAAGAGCATTAAATAACATGGATGCACTAAGCTGGAAGCATAATCTTAATATCTATTTAGTCCACAAATTGCCCTATAGTGCAGTTTGCATCATTCAGCAGGTTTGTGAAGTCTACAATCACGTTTCAGAAACAAGAACAGAGAATTCGCTTGTGCATAAATATAAAGTTAACATTAATCTTGCATAAAAATATGACCTTTTAAAAAAAACAGTAGGATGTCTGAGTAGACAGCTCTTTAAAATGGAAATGCCACTCTTTGGCACAAATAACTGCATGCCGTCCAGTGTTGGCTATATCCGTGGTTATTAAAATTAAATTCAACTGTATGACGGTTATCCAAATTGAAAAGTGTTTAATGGTGTTGAAGGCTCAAAGGACAAGCCTCTGTTCACTTATCTATGTGCTTCCTGCTAGGACTTAAATTTTCCCCACTTCTGTACTTCCTGATAGTTGGACATTCTCTGGCTGCAGTCCAGAGAAGATTATATTGCCTGTGAATTGCACCGTGTGGCTGACAAATTAGTCCAAATGACCTCAACCAGAAAAAAGGGGAATTTTGGAAAAATGAATTTGATAATGCAGGATATCTTTTCTACTAAGAACTTCCTTGGATTTATCTTATCAGCTTCTACTGAGCTGAAACAGAGAGATAAACAGCTATGAGAATATGTTTCATTGTTTGTTGTTATCCCTTTCCAGCTAGGGGACCGATAGAAATGTCGAGGCAGACCAGATTCTACAGACTTACACTTCTCGTGAGGATCTCTGGGAACTGTCCTTCTGTGAGACGATGCTGATAGAACCCTCTGTGTTCTTCTCAAATCCTTCCCCAAAGAGTTGGCAGGTTGCCATGGTTCTTAAACTGATGCAAAACTGAACTAAGTGCATTTTGCTGTGCGGGTGATTGAGAGAAAGCATTGCAAGAAGGGGAATGATCACCAAACTCTTGCAGAAAGAAAAAGTCCTTGGAAGGTCTCCACTTCGTGAAATGGTTTAGGGAAGTAAAGGTTAAGAGCTGGAGAAGGCTGGAGCTGAGTGTACAGTATTGCAAATAAGAGCCACTCACCGCGCGGGCTGTGTGAGGAATACGAAGAGGAGCTCTTGGAACTAGAGGCAGAGATTGGCCTGCCAGGTCAGGAACATCAAACTTCCTGAATTCTCCGGGACTAAGCTTGAGATCAGGGGTCTGAGCCTTGTCCCATCACAAACGGGGTCCTTATGATGTTAGAGAGGTCGAGCCAGTAAGTTTTGGAAGAAGGAGGGTGTGTTGATGCAGGACTTGGGCAACACTAGTGCCCCACTCACTCCCTGCCTCACTCTAGATAGCATAGCAGGCTCAATCCTGGCATGCCCAAAAGCCTGGGGCAAAGGTAGTGGGGAGAGAATGGTAGGAGCACACCCTTGGGTCCATCTTGCCATTCGGACAACACAGACAGATACACACAGCAAGGAAAAACTTGGGTAATCACCTCGCAGACCTGCTTTGATTGGGATTCCTGCGTTGAGCAGGGGGTTAGCCTTGATGACCTTGTAGGCCCCTTCCAGCTTCACTTTTCTACGATTTCTATGAAATAAGTGGTGCCTTGCTTAACGACGATAATCTGTTCCAGGAAAAGCGCCGTTAAGCGAAACCATCGCAAAGCAAAAATAAAAACCCCATTGAAACGCATTGAAACCCGTTCAATGCATTCCAATGGGGTAAAAACTCACCGTCCAGCAAAGATCCTCCATACGGCGGCCATTTTCGCTGCCTGTATCGCAAGGAATCCGTCCCTAGAAAACAGCGGGGGGCCATTTTGAAAGCCAGCGGCCATTATGAAGCCGCCGATCAGCTGTTTAAAAAACATCGTTTTGCGAAGAATCGGTTCCCGAAGCAGGGAACCGATCATCGCAAAGCGAAATTCCCCCATTTAGACCAAAAAGATCATTGTAAAGCAGATTCGTCATAATGCAGGGCAATCATTAAGCGAGGCACCACTGTACACTGAACCCCTGAGCTGTAGGAGTGGGTGGAAATAGTTTCCGTGGCTTTCAAGTCACCTCATGTACAAAAGGTCAAACGGTCTCCTCCTCTGGTACTGCTCCTAATCCTGAGATTTGTCTCCCCAGCTGGAGAAGCACAGCCATTCTTTCACGTGAGACTTGAGAGGCCTAAGTCGGGAGGAGATGATTATAGGAAGACCAGTTGTACCTTTAACGGAGTGACTCACAAGCCAAGGGGTTTGATGGATGTGAAAGCAATAGCAGCTGAGCATGATCTCTGAACTGTGGCCTAGGGAGAGGGTCAAGGGCCAAAGGAAGGCCAATCCCATGAAGAAAAGAAAGGATCCGCGGGTGGAAGAGGGATGTAGAGAGGGGGAAAGCACTGGGAACCTTGAGTGGTGACCTTCTGCTGAGTTCTTTTGCTGGTGATTATGGCATCAGTAAATATTTTATGCCGCAGGAGTATTTTATCAGTGAACTTGCTGGGTCAAAAAGTGTGCTGCTTATATACCACCCCGTAGTGCTTAAAGCTCTTTCTGGGCGGTTTACATTTAATTATGCAGGCTACACATTGCCCCCCACCACCGGTGAGCTGGGTTCTCAGTTTATTGACTTTGGAAGGATGGAAGCCTGAATCAACCTCGAAGCAGCTGCCTGGAGCCCAGCATCAAACTCTGGTCGTGAACAGAGGCTTCACTGCAGTACTGCAGTTTAACCACTGTCCCATGAAGCTCCGGTGTGATGTAGCAGTTTAACCATTGTTCCACAAAGCCCGTGCGGTGTTGCAAAAACCATGTCAGACTGGGACTCGGGAGACCTGAGTTCCGATCCCTACTTGATGGAAAATCACGGGATGGTGGCAGTGATCAGCCACTTCTCCAGCACCTCAATATAAAATCTCATTGAGTTGCCGCATGTTGGAATTGAGACATTTGCCCCTGTATAAACCCGCTTCTAGATTAAATGCCGTCTACATACTTTGTTTAATTTCCACTTGAAATTCAATCATCGTCTACCAGCTTCTCTTAAGTATTCAGGGAAAACAAGACACTTTGTTAACGTTACTAGGGCGAGTGCTGCTTCATTTAACTCCGCTGAAAACTCTAATTAAAACAAGATCAGACAGGAGTTTAAAAAAATGTTTTATGTTCTCATAGGAAAATCTTTCACCACTTCAGTAAATTGTGGTATAAATCCAATCTGCTAAGAGAAAGTTCAATCACACGAAGCTTTCCCACACACGTCCACGCAACCCTGAAAACGGATGCCTCAGCAACAAAGAATATTCAAAGGTTTATCCTTCTCTTTTCTTCCTTTTGCGGTAGGAATATTCGTGGTAGAAACAATCACAATAGAAACATGTATCTACATGCCCTGGGAACTATATAATATAATGGCCAAAATCCTACAGGTGTTTGTGTATGATTTGCATTAATTGCCATACCTCATTGTGGCTAATTGGCGAGGTGACAGGATGCATCCTCCTTATGCAGTAAGGCATGTGACCAGTCACATGACCAAGAGGTGCTTCAGCTTCTGGTCAGTTAGCTACAATTAGTCATGGCAAGTTATTCAAACCTTAGGCAACCTATAGGATTCTGGTCAATAAATTTTATTTTACTTTATGCAAGTATGAAAACTAGACCTTGAAAGGTTACTTGTTAAAAGTAACTTGTTACACATCCAATAGGCCCTAAAATCAGTACCTATTAGTTTCACAATAAGTACAGTAGTTCATTTTTGAAAATAACACTTTGTACTCCTGGCTTTTAAAAATAATCGAAATAACAGGCATGTTGGCAGGTCTTCAAGTCCGAGGCCTTGGTACCAAGTCCCAAGTCTGATTCTCTATTTAAAAACAAGCTTTTTCCCCCCATAAAAAAGGGAGGTGTGGGTGGGTTCCGAGTTGGGTCAAATCCATATTTTAAAAAACTTGAAGGAAAATGGGCTGGATTTAGACATCCCACTGATTTTAGTGGATATCCTAAACCTAAATCAGCTCTGAAATGTTTATTTCCAAATATCTTTATAACTACTTTTGTTTTCTACACATTGCATTGAACCGAGCACGCCAGGCCCTCCTGTCTTCCACTGCCTCCCGGAGTTGTGTCAAATTCATGTTGGTCGCTTCGATGACCCTGTCCATCCATCTCATCCTCTGTCGTCCCCCTTCTCCTCTTGCCTTCACACTTTCCCAACATCAAGGTCTTTTCCAGGGAGTCTTCTCTTCTCATGAGAATCTCATATTTAGTCTGTCTCTTTTCCTGCTGCCTTCAACCTTTCCCAGCATTATTGTCTTTTCCAGATAATTTTGCCTTCTCATTATGTGCCCGAAGTAGGACAGCCCCAGTTTCATCATTTTTGTCTCTAGAAATTAGTTGAGGCTTGATTTGCTGTAGGACTCACTGATCATTCTGGCAGTCCAGGGTAGCCATAAAGCTCTCCTTCAACAGCATATTTCAAACAAATTATGCTTTTTTTTCCTGTCAGCTTTCTTGACTTTCCAGCTTCCACACCTATACATGGTGATCAGATATACAAGAGTGTGGATTATCTTGGTCTCCAATGACACGTCCTTACACTTGATGATCTTTTCTAATTCCTTTATTGCTTCCTTCCTAGGATAGATGACATTAAAACTATGTAATTCTGTAGCTTTTGTCTTCTTAACGTTCAGCTGCAGTTCTGCTTTGACGCGTTCTTTCACTTTCCGTAAAAGTTATTTCAAGTCATTGCTGCTATTTGCCAGAAAGATCTTTTTATTTGCATGTCTTAAATGATTCATGTTCATTGTCTATGTTCACTCCTCCTTCATCTGACTCCAGTGCCACTTTCCATAGGATACCTTCTGTGCAGAGATTGAACAGGTCAGGGGATGAAACGCACCCTTTCCTATTGACCTGTTTGTCAAGAGGAAACCATTTTAGTTGCCTTGAAGAAGGTGGATGCCTCTTAGTCTGATGTCTCAGCTGTGACCTTTCTTTTTCCCCTTGGATGATTGTGCTTGTAATGGAGTCTGGCCTGCTGATGGCATCATCTCAGCTTCGCTGTCACACACCAGGTTAAGAGGTGCATCTAAGAAGGGGTCTGTTGGGTAGGAGGCTTGATTTATGGATCAGTATAGAGCGTGCTTATACTCTTTAAAGGCCTTTAAGCTCCACCCATTGGTTAGATTTAATTAATGCCAGTGATGCCCAGTGTCTTTTCTCACTAAGAATTTTTCAGTTATCACAGGACTGCAGCAAACCTCAGAGCTTCATAGCAAACAGCGGCATGGGCTTGGCTCTCTAGTTCCCTGGTTCAGTTTGGACACTGACACCCTAGAGACTTTCATCTCAGTATTAAGATCTCTGTCTTAATCTTACAATGACCGCACATTTAGGCTTTCTAGGTGTAGGGTTAGGGTTATGGGGAAATTGGGCCAGGGACGTTGCGGACTGGGAAATGTTAAGGAAGAATAGCGTCTTTGGTTTCAGATGAAGAGTGGAAAAATTGGGAAAGGCTAATAAAAAAAAAATCCCTAGTGATTTTCCATAATGACAGCTTTGATTAGAATTCTGGGCCACCATCCAAAGATGCCTGGGGGTGAGCGTGCTTCTGGGCACCCACAAGGGTTGTGTTTACTAACTACAGCTTTGTTCTCTGCCCTGAAGTCTAGGACCACAGTGTTCGCTCCAGCTTGCTAGGCTGCAGAGAGAAGGTCACAGCTGGGAAGGAGTGTTGTTCGAAAGCCCCACAGTATACATAGAAGCAGCTCTCTCTTTTTGTTTACTCTTTGCTCCTCTCTCCTGCAAATAATAGCAAAAGTATTGCTTCTCAGTGTAGAAGACTGGCCATCGAATGTATGAACACTTGAAGCTGCTTAACTTGCACACTATCAGATTTCACCCTAAAAGAAGTCCAGAAAGTTGACAAGAACCCCTGCAGTGGATGTAAGACGAGAGCCATGCTAGACCAGAACAAAAGTTAATCTTGTCCAGCATCTTGCATTCTCCTCTCTTAGTGGCCAAACAGGATGCCTTTTGGAAACGTATGAGTTGAAGAGGAGGACCATAGCAAACCATGGCTTTTGCTTCCCAGCAACTGACACTGTTATCTGATACTGGGAGTAATATACTGTATAGCCATCATGACCAGTAAGCCAGCTTTATCCTCCATGAATTTGCCTAATCTTTTGAAGCCATCCAAGTTGAGGTCCATCAACTTGGCTTTTCAAGGTGCAAACCCAGTGTAACAATGTGAAGAAATGCGCCATTGTCTCTCTCTCTCCTGAATCTCTCTCCATTCAGCTTCACTGGATGACATCAGCTACTTGCATTGTTCTCTCTATCCACTTACATCACAAAATCCATAGTTCTAAACACCTCTGTTCTCCTCTCCCCTTGCCCATTTTTTCCACCACTACAATGGGCAAATGAATGTACGGAATTTATGGAGGATTTGGTCCACCAAATCCATATTGATTCAATGGGACTAATCTAGCTGTGTGCTTCCAACACTGAATAACATCATTTCAGATGCTGTTAGTTAACATCCTTCATGGAATCTACCAACATTGGAGGCAAGATATGAAATCTATATTTCCCATAGGATTAGTAAACTGCCCCTGCAGAAGCCAAGAGGTTCTGTATTAAACTAACCTGCTCCTGCCAGATGTATCTGGTTAAAGTATGACTAACTGTTACTGAAAAGTAAATGAAAGAGGACAGGTATAATTTGCTTTAATTGTAAAATTTCTAGGTGGGTAGCTGTGCTTACCTCCTGCAGCCCAAACCAGCAAAATGTATTTGTCATGATGACTCATCATATCTCCCCCCCCCAAACTGGAACAAATAATCTCTAGACTATTGTGTGTACCTATATTGGTCTCATGCATGTTTTGTGCCTGTACATTACCATTATGCATCAGGGCAGAACATTGAGAAGTTATTTTGATGGGTCAAAACGCCTAGATCTTCCCACCAACATGGCCAGTCCTCACTGTTCCAAAGGATCCCTTAATCAGCAATGTGACTACCTTCGCTCCTTATATTAGACCTGTGGTTCCCAACCGTGTGTAACCCAGGTGTTCTTGGACTGCAACTCCCAGAAACCCCGGCCAGCACTGCTCATAGGGAAGACCTCTGCAAACCGCAGTCCAAGAACAGCTGGGGTACCCAAGGTTGGCAACCATTGTGTTAGATCAATGGACACACCATCTTTCAAGGCATTGAAACTATGGAATTCATCTCCACAAGAAGCCATGATAGGTGCCAACTTGGACAGCTCTCGATATAAATGGGACGCATTCATCAAAGGTCAATCTCCTAGTGCCCACTAGCCATGTTCATGATGCCTATGTACTACGTCTAGGATCAGAGGCAACATGCCTCTCAAAATGGCCTCTTTGGCAGGGGGCTGTTGCTCCATTGGCATCTGATTGGCTACTGAGGAAGAAGGGGGCATTGCTCTACCTTACCCTTCAGTCTCATCTGGAGGGGGCTCTTTCTACATTCTACATTTGTGGTTTTTGGAAGGGGGGAACGTACTCAGAAGACAAACTCCACAGCGTTTGCACCCTCTGAGGTTAACTCCTGCCCTCATCTTTTTGTTGAGGGGGACTTCCTTTAAAGTTCTTTGCAGACATTTGATTCTTTATCTCTCTCTGCTCCTTGCAGCAATTGCAGGTTGCTGAACATATTGAGTATGTGGGCTAGGTGTAGCATGAGAAAGCACCTGTGCCTTTCTGAAGCATGGCTTTGGCCCTTAACAAAAGTATGAGTCTTGGGCTCAACCGTGTTTTTCATGAAATTTCCCAACTCTTGTTATAAAGCTATTGAGCAATCTCTTCTACCTTTGAACTTGTCAAAATTAAATACCAGTTCTGCCTCTTGAAATTTATGGGCAACCACACCAATCTTTTCACGCTCCTTTACATATCAGATCTTCACGCAGCTTTCTGTGGCCTTGTAGGTGAGCCAAAATAAGCCTGGCTGACCTGGGTTACCTTTAATCTCATTGACCTAATTCTTTCCTCTTTGCCTACCTTCGTTATGAAGTTTTAGGGTCCTGTAAGAGCAATATACCAGCCCTCCCTCCCTCTCTGTTTCCGCCCCTCCTTACAGACGATTTAAATGCAAGTGCAGCTTTTCATAAAAATGAAATAGTGAGACTCTGAATGGTTGGCAGTGGCTCAAAAAGTTGTTAAATGCCTCTATTTAAACATTTAACTTTTTTTTTTTTTGGTTTGGCAACATTCATAATAGGGAGTGCCCTGGGAGAATTTTTTCTGCTACAAAAGAATGGGAAAGAGAATAGATCAAATATTATGATACCATAAGCTGGTGAATAATTACCTTTCATGCAATTCCTACCTTACAAGGAGAGATGTTAATGTATAATTAAGCGGCTTTTAAAAAAAGTGTGTTCAGCACAGATTTGAGGCATAATTTTAGGGCACTTTAAATATACCAAAAAGTAAAACACAACTTAAGATAATTTCTATCCTAGTTGCTTTGTAGTGGTACACAAAAAGAATGTGAATCTATTTAATTTTATGCAGATAGCAGTATCTTAATGTCTGGTCCTAAAAGCTTGGGAATGTTTGTACTTGCTTCAGGTCAGCATTCCAAACAATGAACATTTTTGCTCCAATCGCGATGTCTTAACACTTGGCATCTGAGCCAACTTCAAGAAGAACATCTGCCAGCAGTAAGGAGTTACCTGCAAGGCTTAGGGGAGAGAACAGATTTGTTGATACTAGCACTGAACCATTTGGTTTAGGCAGGTTCAGAAACAGCAAAAAAAAGCTGACAGCCCTTTGAAATCGAAGGCCTGCTGTTCTTTCCTCCATCATTGTTGTGGAGCCAACAATAATCTTCCTCTTGGATTCCACCCCACACTAAAGGCCATGAATAAAACGTGGCTGGCAGCTGTACTAGACTGCAGCTTTTTGTGATCTCAGAAGGGTTTTAAATTTCTTATTTTGGAGGGAGACAAGATCAGGTCGGAAGCAAGGGAAGCTCCAAGCCGAAGAGGCAGCACGTCTGTAGGTTCTCCTGAAGGAGGTGAGCAGCTGGGAGGATCTTCGTAGACCTGCTTTCCAAAATCTCAACTTAAGGTCTTGTGCCTGTCTTGAAGCCAGACGGTTGGGCCATCCCGCCCATTTATGGCCACTTTTAACACAGAAAACCTTTTTTTTCCCCCCACAGGAATACAAGCCCTAGGATCTCCAGCCAGCATGACTGTGCTGGCTAGGAGTTCCGGAGTTACAGTTCTTCTAAGTTTTGGACTGTCAGCAGTTCTCCAGGGCTTGGGCAAAGAAGTCTTTGTTACGCCTACCTTAAAGGAAGGGCAAGGAGCTATTGGCCCCAGACAAGGTGCACTCTTTGAGAGTGGTTTGCAGCGCTTCTACTTCCTGTTGCATTTAGACTGGGGAAAGGAGTCGTGAGGGAAGGGCGAGCCTTTATCTCCCAGTGGCACCATGACCCCTCTTGACATCTCCCTGGTGAGTAGGCTTTAAAAACAATGAAGGGAGACATCATGGCCAAACATGGGATTTCCTGCATGCTGTCTATCCCCTCCCTATCTGTTGCAAGCAGAATTAATCCTGTATTACCGTGTAGAATTGGGAACTTCTCCACAGCAGAAAGCAAAACCCAAGGTAGCTTGTTATCCAAAGGAGAACTCAAAGGACAGAAAAAAACCAACAAAATGCATGAAGCTGATTGTTTCAAGTCAAGCGCTGGATGCCATCATCATGCCCATGTGGTGCACTCTAGGACTGTGCGGCCTGAACTGGCTCTTTTCCTGGGATACACAGTGCGGAATCGAACGCCCGGCCTCTGCAGCCAGATACCCTACTCACTGTGCTCTCCAGCTAGCTCCTTGGACATGAGAGATCCTCTTTGTGACACTTTGTGAAAGGGTGTGTGTGAGGAATCATAGTTCAACTTGAGTTGATCTCAGATTACACGCCTCCAGTAAAAATGTGGTATCGCAAATAAGATGCCAGTGGGAAAAGCAGAAGACAAGTCTTAAAATGCAACCGCCAGGGTATTTTTCGCTCCATTTGCAAAACAACCGGAGCCTACATTCCTACACAGTTCCTAGGTGGTTATATAATTGCCTAGATATTAAATCCCAAACTCTGGTGTACTGCATTGTCATGGAGGACCATCTAGTGAATATTTCAAGAACTGCATCTGACTAAAATGAATGGGAAGATTGCCGCTTAGTACATTGGTGGAGGTTCATCGTAGCCACTGGAAATAACGATCTACAGTCAAGGATCTACAGTCCTCCGATCGAGAACTTCCTCCCTTCCTCTGATAATTCCAAGGAGGAGGCTTTCCCTTCTTTCGTACATCCAATCTAGTGAGTTTTAGAGCAGCAGTTTGGTTTTAGAGACGGATGCATTTTGCAGCTTTCAATGAAGGAAGCAGAATGAGCCGTTTCTTCTGCCCTTTTTTGCAGCTCTAAGGACCTCCTGCTTCTGTCGGGGAAAAATAAAGGAGGGGAGGCTAGGAAGCCTAATTTTCTCTAATAATCATCTCTGAATTTTCTGCAAACCATCTACTAAACTAGGAGGCAACCAGGATAGGGCATTATGGCAGACATCTGTTGCTTGACTCAGCAGATCATAGAACGTTGCTTTATATCAAGTCAGGCCAATGGCCCATCTGGATCATTATTACCAGCTGTGAGCAGCAATAGTTCTCCAGTGATTCAGGCAGGATTCTCTATCTACCTGGAGAACCTGGAGACTGAAACACAGTCCATCTGCTTGGAAAGCATGTATGGTGTACTACTGAGCTACAAGCCCCTGCCTCAGAAAATACAGAACCCTGGATTCCATGGTGGTCTCTCATCTGTGTACCCTGCTTGGCTTGTGCAATTAGATGTGAGTGGTAAATGTGGGGTGATAGAAGAGGACAGAACACGCAGAATTATTAGCAATGCCCGGCTCTGTAAGCGTAACTTTGGAGAGGTGCGTGCATCACACCATTAGGTCCACAATCTAAAATTACTTAACTGGTACCAACTGTGAGTCCTTTCACTGTGTGTGTGGGTAGGAGGCAGAGAAATGTTGGTAGGAAGAGGCAGGTTCCATATACCTATATCCCATAGATCCAACAGCTCAAAGGGTTTCTGTTGGATATATGGCAGATTTATGCAAACATAAACAAATAAATAAATAATCCCTGTCTGTTATACTTCTGTTGTTTTCATCTGCTATTATTTGTTGCACATCTTAAAGTCGAATTTTGTGTCAAGTTTTTAAAAATATCGCGTTGACGGTTTCATGATTATTTGTAAGTCATCCTGGGAGTGAAAATATAATTTTTAAAATAAAATACAGGATGAACATACATTCATTCATATACACCGATCTGCAAGAGGGCAGTTTCAATGACATGGGCCTCACTGTTCTCTGTTAATAGAACACTGAATGGTTTAGTTCATTTTGTTCTGATTGATGCTCGGAAAGATCAAGAGAATGTCCACCCTGAGTATTTAACTTTCCCTCCGTCTGTGATACCAGCACGGCATTCTGGTGTCTATGCAACGTAGGGCTGAAACTAGTGTAAACCTTCTGGTAGTTTTGTTCTAATTTGATCCAGTGCAGAATCTGTTCATACGAACCCAAGAGTGCATTGTTCCATGCTGATCTGTGCATTTTGTGGGTGGGTGTCATTTTATGACATTTCCTTATGAGTGCTTTTCTGCTGGTCAATCCCCATCCCTTTGTGGCCTCTACATAGTTACCATGAGAGAAGGAAGCAGAGAATAGGGTGACGAGAAGGCAGAGAAGACAGCCAAACATTAGGGAGCAATTCCAGATGTGTGTGAATAGGCAGTACTGAGATAATCCCCGTGCATCCCAGTAAATCCAATAACAAATAGTCTCCCTCTGTGTAGATTATATGAATTATCTACTGACACTGCAAAGACAAATATCAGTACTATCCAGATCAACCCCAGAACAACTGGAGACAGGCCTCACTGTGTGAACAAGCTCTAAAAACATTCATGAATAACAGTTAGTAATGGCATATCAGGGGGGAGAAACGAATTGTGTGAATCAAGTAGCATTTCACACTTGGTAATGACTTAAGAACCCTTGATTGATATTCAGTCCTTTTAAATCAGCCTCCACCATCTCAGATGCTTCTCTTTCAAGTCTTGTTGTTGTCTCCCCCCCACACAAAAAAGGTGACTTTTAGATCAATCAAAGAATGTCCAGGTAGACTGAAATTCAGAAACAAGTTATTGTGTGTTGCCATTCCTGACGTCAAATGTTTGTCCATTAATTATTTTGCACAGAGACTGTCCTGTTTGAAGGGGGTTGATGGCACAGATCACATGAGCAGACAAATAAATAATGGGGCATTCTTCTTTTGTATAAGGAAAAATGGTCTCTCAATGTGTAAGGTAGCTTCCTGCAGAGACGTTCTATTTTTTTAAAGGTTCCGGGTATTGAATGCTATTTGCACCTTAGCCAGTAACATGTACTGCCTTCAATACTCTTGGCAAAGCTAAAAAGTGCCAGATGGACAAGTTTCCATGTCTCCAGTCTACAAACTGTGCAGGAGGTTAAGTGTAAGAGATTGTAACGGGCGGAGTGGGGAAATGGCTCTTGGTTCCTATTAATTAATGCAGCTGCTTAAAATTACATGTGTGGTTAAGCAGCCTGAGTATAAGAGCATTAAAACAATACATTCTTTTGAACAAAAAGTCTTTTGGACCAGATCATGATCTCCATGTCATTCTATTTATGCCATTCCAGCCATTCAATCAGTCTCAATTAAAACACACCAAGAGCCGCTTATCTGACTGTGCAATCTTAAAAAATGTTTCATCGTGCAGACCTTATCAGTGACATGATCTGACATAATTAAACCCTCAGAGAAACCCATGGTTGCTTCCTGGCTTGACTGTGACTTTGTCCAAAATAAGTTATGTCAGTGGGCTTCTTCCACTCCACATTTCCACCATCTTATTTATGGCAGTATTATAGGTCATGCTGTCTGAGGGATTCGGGGAACAAGTCATTTTTCAATTATCCAGGCAAAATTCTGGGAATTCCTACCTGCAGACATTTTGCTCACCTGGAACAAGGCCTAGAATCTAGGCTGGCTCAGGCCTACTTCCTATACAAAAAGGAAATTGCTCCAGTGCTTCTTGGGTGGTCTGTATTTTTTGGGTGCTTTATGCAAAACCTAATGGGCAGCAAGACTGCCCCTTCCACAAAGACCGAGGGCTGGGATCCCATGAGCAAATAAACGAGTTTTGATGGACTACAAAGGGATAAGGGTGCTGTTTGGGTTCTCTTGGTGACCTGCTCAAGATAATTCAGCGAGCATCATTATTTAGTAAGGATTTGAATTCAGTGTTTGTCTGATACTCTCGACCACTGCATCACTCTGTAGTGCTGTGGCGCCGGAATTTTAGATACACAGAAGGAGGATATCTAATGACAGTGGTTGAAAGATCACTGCTTAGCAAAGTAAATTGCACCAGTGTAAGCTCACTGGGGGCAAGTGGGGATTAGGTGTATCAGCTCCTCCAAATGGGTCTACTCCTGTGGCAACTTACTCCAAAGTAGTCCCATTTGCATCTATATAATTTACAGCTGACTGGGTTGAAAGGCTTTCCATAAAATCTGATTGATATTCCACGGTCAGAATTTGCCTTAGAATCCTGGTAGAGCAGACGTACAAATGAATCATAGAAGAATCCTGAGTCCTGGAATCAGAAATGCTAGAACTGCAAGGAACTCATGATTCACATTTATGTCTTGTTACTCTAAGCCAGTGGTCCCCAACCATGGGCCTCCAGATGTTCTTAGACTACAACTCCCAGAAGCCTTCACCACCACCTCTCCTGGCTAAGATTTCTGGTAGCTGAAGTCCAAGAACATCTGGAGGCCCAAGGTTGGGGACCACTGCTCTAAGCTGTACAGTACTCATTTCAGCTACGGTATATAAATAACAGCAAAAAGTTTTAATTTTTTTGCTGGCATGGTGAAGCAATGGGGACCTTGAATGTTTACTGTCTCATGGAAAGCACAGACCTCTGTAATAACATACGTAGATCTCCTAGCTACACTAGATGCTGTCCCAAATCCTCCATTCAGAGCATGTTACTGTAGTCTCTTGAGACTGAAGGATGCATGACCTAAAACAGACAGGATCACAAGTAAAAATTATGTGGATACATGAGGATGTGCACCTTGAATCTCTGGTTTTGGGGCCGCTGCAAAAACCACACAGTGAAGGACCTGTGATTTCTGTGGTTTAAGCTGCAGGAAAAGCTGGGGTCTGTGACCTGGTTAGTGGTTTGGATATGATCCCATGTAAAAACCACGAGGATACGTACTTCAGATCCATGTTTTTGTGCCATGACAACATCGTGCAGAGGCTGATCACTGATTCAAATCATAGCTCCCAACTGTCGCTTGGGGAGGGCCCTATGGAAAAAAATCATGCAGACCCATAAAGATCCCCACCTCGGATCCATCACTGGATCTGTAATTTTTAGTTTGCTTATTCATTTATTTCTCCCCTCTTTTTTCCTTAAAAAAGGACCCAAGTACACGTCCTCGGTTTACATCATTAAAATACCATATTTAAAGCTAAGAGCAGTGGGTATAAAGAGGCAACTTAATCTTTTAGCTTTAATATTGTCTTTTAATGATGTAACTTGTTGTTGTTTAGTCGTTTAGTCGTGTCCGACTCTTCGTGACCCCATGGACCAGAGCACGCCAGGCCCTCCTGTCTTCCACTGCCTCCCGGAACTGGGTCAGATTCATGTTGGTCACTTCGATGACATCGTCCAACCATCTCATCCTCTGTCGTCCCCTTCTCCTCTTGCCCTCACACTTTCCTAACATCAGGGTCTTTTCCAGGGAGTTTTCTCTTCTCATGAGATGGCCAAAGTCTTGGAGCCTCAGTTTCAGGACCTGTCCTTCCAGTGAGCACTCAGGGTTGATTTCCTTCAGAACGGATAGGTTTCTTCTCCGTGCAGTCCAGGGGACTCTCAAGAGTCTCCTCCAGCACAATTCAAAAGCATCAATTCTTCGGTGGTCAGCCTTCTTTATGGTCCAGCTCTCACTTCCATACATACATGCTGTCAAGGTGTGTCATCACTTTCTTCCCAAGAAGCAGACGTCTTTTAATTTCGTGGCTGCTGTCACCACCTGCAGTGATCATGGAGCCCAAGAAAGTGAAATCTGCCACTGCCTCCATATCTTCCCCTTCTATTAATACATATTCAGTCACTTGGCACAGATGGGATCTGTGATCCGAGGGGGGCCTTGAGAAGACCCCCCCACACACACACACGCCATGTGAAACAGTGATGATCCGCTTTTTCATTTCGTGATTCCAGCTTTTTTTCACCTAGTGTTGGCGTTCACAACGCACCCCCATAACGCACCAGCTGCGGCAGCAGAACAACGGTCAACGGCTCCGCGGCTTCCGAGAAGGAACGAGTTCCTGTCGAGGGGGAAAAAAAAAGCAAAGAGACCTCCGGGTGTGCCCTCCTCTCACGGTCGAAGCCATGGCCTCGCTGCCTCTAGTGTCATGGCGGCAGGCATGACACGCCGGCGCATGCGTCCTATAAGAGAGGCGGGAGGCGGAGCCAGAGAGGGGAGGTGGGAGGCGTCACGTGCCCAGCCGGCCCACTGAGGGAGCGCGCGAGGTGGCTCGCGTCGGAGTGCGTTCCTTTCCCCCCCCTCCATGAGCCTTTTGACGGTTAACGGTTGCGGCGCCGCTGCCGCTCTTCTTTCCCTCACAGAAGCTCCGCCGCGTCGCCGCCACTTTCTGCCGGCCTTCGCGGGAGGAGGACGGTTATGCTCCGCCGGCCTGCTGCCGCGTTCTCGGAGCGCCGCACGGCGGGTGAGTCTGAAGAGACCCGGGAAGGGAAGAGTGTTGCCACCTCAGAAGGGAGAGAATGGGGACGTCGGAGGCGCCCGGCCGCAGCCTCTTTCTTTGAGGGCTGGCGGGAGAAGGGGGGGGACAGAGAGAGAGAAAAGAAGCGGTGCGCAGGGCCGGCCCGAAACCGTCTGCTGCCTGAGAGAGAAGACGGCCGTGGCATCCCCAGCCCCTGCAGACAGGCCAGCCGGGTCTGCCGGCGGTTTCAGGAGGGGAGGCACCTGGCGGGGGTGCCTGGGCTGCCGACGACCCCGCTGCCCCCCTCCCTCCCTCCCTCCCTGGCGAGAGAAGTCGGCTTCGTGTCAGGCCTGGCCACGGAGGGGAGAGAAGGCAAGAGCCGTGCAGAGAGCGCTCCCTCTCCCCGCGCCCCCCCCGCTTCATTATTAGATATTTAAGATATTTCTCTCCCGCCTTTCCTCCCCCCAAAGGACCCCCCCCCAGGCGGCCCTTGGCCGGCCTGCCGCCCTCCCTGCCCGTGAAGGAACCGGCCTCCCCCCCGCCCGCCCCTCTGTCCTGACCTCTTTCGGTCCCGGCTCCTCTGCAGGCGGAGGCAGAGAAGGGGAGCCCGAGGCGCTGCGCCCGGGAGAGCCGCTTTAGGAAGAGAAAGTCGGCCCGGAGGAAATGGGGCCACCCTCTCGGGTTGGGCTCCACAGCCTTCCAACTCCATTATTCCATGAAATACGGGACGGGTGATGCCTTTAGGTGCCTGCGGGTGTTTCAGTGACCCAGGAGTCATCCCTACTGGAGAGGGGGGGGGGAATTATTTCTGACTAACAATGAGTGGGGTTCTCCTGTCAGCAAATGGAAATATTATGTCATCTCATTGCATCTGGCTTATGGGTAACCCCCGACAGAGTGTTCAGGCAGGCTGGATAACTCAGCGAGTTGGGAGTTCAGTTCCCCACTGTGCCTCTTAGAAGAACCAGTCTGTGTAGCCTTGGGCAAGCTGCACAATCCCAGGATGCCCCCAGAAGAAGAGAATGGTAAACTGCTTCTGAGGATTCAGCCTGACAAGAATCACCATAAATCAGAATTGACTTGATGACACACAATTGTTATTGTGAACAGAGTGTTCAAGGTTTCTGAACTCTCTGTGCCACCCACCCTTCCCCAATGAGTTTCCATGGCGAGTAGAGATTTGAACCCAGGTGCTCTGTCCTCCACACCACACTAGATATCTTAAAGGGAAAATAAGTAGTATGGGTAAAAAGGTTGTTAGTTCCAGTTTGAGGCAACCAGGCCTCAACCAGAGAAGGTATTTAGCACACTGGCCGTTCTAATGAAAAAGAGGAGGTAGAAAATGAGACAGTCTTGTGTCCTGCAGAGTCTTAAAATGAAAATTTTGAGAGCAATAAAGGAAAGAGAGGCAGAATTCTTTCACCCAAGTTTGGGAGTACACCAAACAATATTGTCACTGAAGTTCAACAGAATGTCAGTTGAATAAACATAAATAATGTTTAAATGTTTAGGCATAGTTTCTTCCTTTCATCCTTTGTTATGTTGCCTGGAAGTGGTAACTGAAGATCACTTGATGCATATGTTATGTCCTCATTTTGTACTAATCAGTATGTAGAGGTATGAGCTTTCTGTTATTTTGTTCCTTTTTCCTCTGTGGAAGAGTGAGCATTCCAGACTTGGAGTTGAAAGAAATTAATTACAGTATTTTGTATCTTGAAGTAGCCACTTACAGTTCCTGTAGTCCAACAGGCAGGTGTCTTTCACCTTTGAGATGCTGTTTTGTGCCATGTGCAAATATTTCTGTTGCACATCAGAAAGTGAAATATGTAGCAATCAAACAATACAGCCTACATAGACTTTGCATTCACACTGGATTAATTTAATAAGCAGCTGTTGCAGTTTTATACATATTTTCAAGCGAGTAAGACCCATTGAAGTTGGTAGGACTTTGTAAATAACAGTTCTTAGGACAGAGCTGTATATGACATTGTACGCTGTCAGATAAATGTTGGGTTGTAATGTCCTTGTTGGATCTAGTATGTTCACTGATTATAATGTTGTGAGGAAAATGGACTATAATAGCCTTTCCTAATATATGTGGTAGAAAATGAAAAATTAGTGTAAGAGAGAAATTGTACAGATAAACTAATAGTATAACATAGGCATCATAGTATATATCAGAGAATCAGAGTACTATGGTCCATGGTGAGGGGGAAATGATTGTCATGATCCAAGCTCTGTTCCCTTTCTTAAAATAGTGACATGCTTTATAGGGGAACTCTAGTCTTATGTTTAGGAAAAAAATGTATAGCAAGGACTAGAACATGTGTGCTTGCTTTCAGCAGGAAAATAGCCATCTGATTCATCCAAACCATCTTCACATGTTTACTCCGAAGTCTTAATGAGTTAAGTGAACACTTGTGGGTTTCATGGAAGTGCTAGGATTACAGCCTTGGCCATCTTGCTTTTGAGCAGAGTTCAAACTTAAATATTAATGGAAAGAAAGTTTTTAGCATATTATACCTGTTACAGAATACCCTGACTCCTGATATGTTAGAGGTAAGATAGTAGTAATGTTAACTCTCTCTCTGTGTGTATGTGTGTGTGCGTGTGTGTGAGAGAGAATGACTGAGAGTGAGATAGTGCATGTGCAAGAGAGAGCAACATCCATGCTAAAGTACCACATGTCTGAGATTTGTTTGCTTCAATAATCTTTTTTTTGGGGGGGGGAGTATTTTGAGTATGGGAGCTGTTTTCCTTGCACAATAATTTAATTATTAATGCTACTGGTTAGGTTAAGCATCAGCCAATGGTAACTGCTATTTATTAGTTATGTTGAAGAAAATTGGCAGGTAATCAGGATGTGAACTCTGAATGTGAAAAAAATGACTTCTTTCATGTTCTACACTTATGTTCCTTTATGTTAAGGAGATGCGTAAAATAGACTTCATAGTACAGGCCTAACATGCATATCTGTGTTTATTTTTGTATGTATTGGTACTGTCAGTAATGATATGCTATATAGGCAACCTTTTAAAAAAATATCTTTGTGCTAATAGTAATTGATTGTTCCATGCTTGCAGATGTGTTTGAAGAAGAATTGTTGTGAAGCTATATAGGGCATTTCAGGGAAAACAAATGATGCAATGTATGGAAAGGAGAGTCATTCTTTAGCCTATGATTGCTGGAGTAATCCAGCTAAAGCTTGCAAAGTCTAATCTTCTGGCAAGGATGGGTTTAGCCATGCTGATTAAGTGGTGATTTTGACGCAGAGAACAAAATAAGAAAAAAACAAAACAAAACAAAGCTGTTGTTGGAACATCAGTTGCAGAAACTAGCAAGAAGAATACAAAATGCCCCGCAGTCAACAGCCTAGAACTCCTTTTTGTTCTATAACCCAAGTTGTTTTGTTTTAGTATTATCAGCATGAGTCCTAAAGTTATATAGTCTGAAATGTTGATGATTGTTTGGAATATACCTCCCCGACTAAAGAACCTTCAATGTGTACATTATAATTTGCAGAGGCTTCTGTTGATGAAATTTATAAAATGGAAAACATAATTCAACAATGATTTGCATAATTAATGCTTTCTAGTCCTTTTCTCTGACTGAAATTATGATGAGATTCTGTTTAAGATCTGCTAGATCTTACAATTCCATTATATTTGTAGGTGTGTGCATGTGTGGGCACACACAAGTTATGAGAGATTAATTTTGGATCCTTTTTTAAAATGTTCTGGCTTCTACCTCCCTCAGTTACATAAGTGGAATTTCATGTGAATACTGAAAGCTAAATGGCAGCCTTTTAAGAATGCTGACCATCAAAGAGTTCTAAGGAGATAAGGGTGACTTGTTTTATTTTTTTGAAAAAGAAAAATGAAAAGGCTTGTTAGAAACATTGAATTTCTTTTTTTATTTTAACTACAACATAAACATAAAATACATACATCAAAATACAAATCAACTGTGTTCCCTACCACCATAGTCTTCCTCTTGCAGTAATCCTCTTCTTCCTCTATCTTTATTCTTCTTCCTTTATTGTCCTCTTCTCCAGAACTGCATTGATTCTTGATTTGCAGCTTTCCCTTTTTCTCTTGTTAGCACATATTCCAAAAATTTGCCCCATATATCATAAAATTATTCTTTTTCATCTCTCCTTACTTAACCCTTAGGTTACAAGTTAACTTATCATTTATAGCAATGTTCCATATTTCATTATACTATCTTCCATTCGAAATTCAGACTTTGATTTCCAATTCCTAACTATTATTAGTCTAGCTGCTTTTAATAAATTGGTAATCAGTTCTTTAGTCATCATATTCCACATTCTCAAATACTGATAACAGAGCAATCTCAGGATTAAATTCTATATCTTTTTCACATATGTAATTTTAAAAAAAGGCAAAGCTTGTTGCTTATATACCGTCCCATAGCGCTTCAAGCACTCTCTGGGCAGTTTACAAGTTAATTATGCAAGCTACACATTCCCCCCCCCCCCCCCGTGAGCTGGGTACTCATTTTACCAACATCGGAAGGATAGAAGGCTGAGTCAACCTTGGGCCAGCTACCTGGAATTGAACCCCGAGTCGTGAGCGCAGTTTTAGCTGTAGTACAGCAGTTTAACCACTGTGCCACGAGGCTCTTCTTTATTAGATTTAGTTCTTTAAAGATTAGTTTCCAGAATCTTTGCACTGTACTTTTTCACATTCCCACCACATATGAAAGTATGTACCAATTTCCTTCTCACATTTCCAACAGACATTCAGATAACTAGCATTAATTTTATTCAATTTTGTTGGTGTTAAATACCATCTTAAACCCGCTTTGAAAATGTTTTCTCTTATTCTCACTGACATAAATCTCAGAACCCTCATGTTCCTCATCTTCCTACATTCTTCATCATTTATTCTTTTTCCTAAGTCTTGTTTCACACTAACTTCAATCCTTCTTTCTTAATCTCTTCTTCTAGATCAAGGAGGAATCTATAAATTTTACTCTCTGCACCCTTTAATGAATCAGTAATCTGAATATCTTCATATGATAATAGAAATTGTTCATACTTCATATATTCTCTACCTTTATTATACAGTACTTCTTTACCCATTCATTAGTCCAACATTGAATTTCTGAGGTAGTAAAAGCAGCAGGAGAAGAAGGAAAGTGAATGATTTCACAGGAGTAGTGCAAGCCTTGAGGCAAGTACTGACATGATGGAAAAAATAAGACAGGGAAAAAGGTTGGATGCATGTTCTGTTTTACATTCTGCATTGACATCCCATTTCTGAGTTTGGAAGGAAGAGACTGGGCATGCCCTGCTGGCAAAAGGCATCAGTATTCCTCATCAGCTCTTCCTTTATTCCCATCAGCTTCTCATACAGTGCTTATCTTCCTAAGGACATGTTACTGGAACAGTTCTAAGTAGGAACAGAGTATTGTTCTTAAGTTACTTGGTGACTGGTATATGCACAGGTTTAAGTTAAGGTTAGTGCTCATCAACTGTGTAACAATCCTAAAACTTTGCTGATTATCTTTTTTGTGCCTTTTATGATATTTTTGTTCTCAAATGTTGATGGAGCAGAAAACATGACCTTTTCTGTGTCTCTCTCAATAGTGATGACGGAAGAGTAAATTGTCATAGTGGTTTTGTAGCAATTATAACTTGTTAGGACAGTTGGTTCAGAGGCAAAATGAATGCACTGCATGCTGGAAGGGGGCACGAGGGTATAACCCAGACTGGGCCTAATGTGTGCATGTAGAACACATCCTGACGTTCCTTTTGTGGCTTTAGAATGTGAGCAGTCACGTTTTATTTTTCAAGCTGCTTCTTTGTGAATATATATCTAAGATAGTTGTCTGAAATTTAGGTTGAAAGTTTTAGAATTTTAACAAGCATCCATGGGTTGCATAAAGTGGTTGAAAATCAGTTGGAAACTGCTTAAGAGACTTGTTATCTATGTGAGTTGTGAGTTCTCTTGTTTTTGGAAACCCTTGATCTCTGTTCCCTCTAATTTTCATCCCTGCTGCACTGAAGCCTCACCCATCTGTGTGTGGGGGTGGGATGGGGTTTCACCCAGGCTGCCTCCACGCTGCACCAATGGAGCTCTGTGTGCACACGCAACTACATGCACCTTAGAGGGAGCATTGCTCTTGATTATTTTTGTTTTTTTAAAACTAATAAAAATTATAGAGTAAAGAAAGTTATTTATCCATTGTATGGAAAACAGAACACTAAAGTGTTTGTTTGTTTGTTTGTTTGATTGTTTGTTTGATTGATTGATTGCTTTTATACTTTTGTGGAATTTTTAAAAAATCTTATCCCTTGTGTGCTTGAAAGTAAGATGCAGTAAGGTTTCTACTCTAGATCATTTTTACCTGTAGGCCATAGGATTGTTGTAAGGATCTCATCATAGGCATCCTTCAGTCTCGAGAGACTATGGTAACATGCTCTGTATTGAGAAGTGTCCTCTCCAGAGCATGAAGCCCGGGTAAAGTAGTATGGAGGATAGGCTGTTACCCAAGCAGCAAATCCCCCCTCTCCACATTGGTGAAATGGTCCAATGGAAAGGCAAGTGCCAATACAACTGGTTCCAGCAATGTCGCAGGAGTTGGCAGAACGACACGAACTGCCTTCGGGACTCCAGCTCCGGATTTTGCCTCTAGGTTAACTCCTAAAGCCTTTTCCATGAGTGGATATAGCCACAAAGCAGAGGAAGTTTGAAGTCGGAGTTTTCCATCTTCTAGATGGGCTGCCTTCCATGGCTGACAAGCCCCACCTACCCGGCCTGCCCTAATAGTGCAGAAGTATGATCCGACCCTTAAAACGTTCCTGCCTCCCAGGTGTATGCAATGCTAATTGGCTTTCATATCTGTTCTTTATTTGTTACAACAAAAAGCCTTCAGAAACTGCAGCGCTGTATATAACTTTTTTTAGTATGTACACATACTGTACATGTTAAAACGTGTTTCCCAAGCCCTAAACGGCTTGGGCCCTGGATACCTGAAGGACCGCCTCCTTCCATATGAGCCTACCCGGCAGTTAAGATCTAGCCAGGGGGCCCTTTTGAAAGAGCTGTCCCTCAAGGAGGTAAGAGGGACGGCTTGTAGACAAAGGGCCTTTTCGGCAGCTGCCCCCAGACTATGGAATGCCCTCCCGACTGAGATTTGTCTGGCGCCGACACTGATGACATTTCGGCGCCAGGTCAAAACCTTCCTGTTCCAGAAGGCTTTTAACTGAAATAATATTAGCTGTGGGTCCGATGGCAATTTTATATATATTTTAATTGTATTTTAATTGCTACATAACTTTATTGTATTTTAAATGCTGTAAGCCGCCCAGAGACCTTTGGGTAGTGTGGGCGGCATATAAATTAAATAAATAAATAAATAAATAAATAAGTCAAAATCTTTGTATAATTGAATACATTCCAGCAGGGTATCAGTCCTTGTGACTCTGTCCTCATGCCCATAATCCGTATGGGAAAACATGTTTCTCCCTCATATAATAGCCTTTGGTTATTTCCATAGAGGACCATTTGATTGCAATGAGGACAGCATCCTGTGTACTTATTCCTGCCCTTCATATAGTTAATGGTTACAAAAGTATCAATGAAATCTACCACATTCACTTTTTAGATACAATATTCAGGCTGTCCTGCTAATAGAGTAACTTTGTAATCAAATTGTAGCCTGTGACAGCTATTTTGGACATAGAGTTGTTTTCATTTTCCTAATATAACCCTCTGTTTCATTGCCATGAAGGAGAAAGTGTTAAGATAATGTTTTCCTTAAATATCTACAAACTTGGAATCATTTCTGCAAAACTAATGAAAGTTTCAGGAAAATTATAACTAGTTAAAACTCTGTGGTTGGAAATTATGGTTGGAATGGAAAGTCTTATCACCAGAATTGGCATTATGTTCCAGTTAAAAAGTGGGAAAGAAAAGACAATGCCAAACTCAGTTTTTGCCTTTAGTTATAAAATTGTGCCTTCATATATTTGCATTTTATGCAAATAATCTTTTTCTGATCTAAATAGAGTTAGATATGGCAAAGAAGGCTATGACTGGTACGTGCAATATGTATACATGCACCTTGGCAAGTCTGTTACTGCACTATGCATATAGAGAAGTCACTGTTGAACACAGAACTCTCTATTTTAAGAATCTATGTCTTCATTTGGGGATTGTAATGCTGAAGGATGTGAAGGTAGACTAGAAAATGACAGGATTTAAGAAATAAAGTGTACATACACATAGAATAAACACAGGACTGTCTGACATGGATTTAGAACAACCTTTCCAGTCCTTCTAAACCTAAAGATCTAAAGCAACAGCCATAAACATAGAAATAGCACAGTTTGTGCTATTTTTGTTGAAGTGCTCTTGTGTTAAGGCATCATCTTCCACAAATGTGTTTAATCTGTGCAAAAAGAAATACCTTGTGTCATGTTGAGGGCTCCACAAAATGTTTCATTCTCTTATAGGGTGAGGAGAACAACCTTGCAGTTCCTCAAATTTATGTATGAGGATTTTCATCCCGATATAGGATGCCTATTCTGAAGATGAGTAAAACAATTACAGGTAGGATGATTTTTTGCCCATTCTCCTTATAATGTTTAGAAGAATATGGCTCACTCCCTGTTCTTAATTGCATTCTGTGAAGGTTCAGCTTTGGGGGGGGGGAGCAGTCACAGTCAATAAAGCAGGAGATTTGTTTAACGGTTCAACTTTGTCTTCGTTTATTAACAAGTCAACATTAACTGGAACTTCTATTGGAACAGTTTCTAAATTCTCCTGTGGTCTAAAGTTCGACCGTAAAGGAGTCCAAACATTACTAACAAATGGGTTGGTTTTGTCCATTGCCCGTGGCCCAGATAACACCTTCTCTGGCACCGGTTCTCCGCCGTCTTCCATCTCCAGTTTTAATAGTGGAAGGGTCTCCTCATCCCCACTCCAACCCCAGAGTGGGGAGCCCTCTGCCGGGCTTGCCAACCCTGGTCCGGGTAGACCCCCATCTTCTGGAGCTCTGCGGGATGCCATGCCTTTTTCGCCTCCTGCTCTCTCGCCACGGCTTCTCTCTCTTCTTTCAGGCGGTGCCGCCACTCCTTGGCTTCGGTCTCCCCCCAGTAAGACGGACGGGGCTGTTGTCCCTGACGCCTTCTTCTTTCTGCCTCCTCATGGGGAACCTTCACTTGTTCCCATTTTCCTGTTCATGGGTCTTGGACCCATACTATCTCCCAACCCCCCGGGATCTCGTCCCGCTTCCCCTTTATATCCCCCGCTCCCGCCTCTATTTCCCCTTCCCCTTTTCCCACCAAATCTCTCCCGGTCTTCTCTGGCACTTTTAACTCTCTCATTGCCTGTACCAGGTCACTGGTATCCACCCCTTTGTGTTTCCGCCCCTCTTCTCCTGTTATCTCCTCCAGTTCCTTGGTATCCACCTGCTTGCTCTCTTTCCTAGGTGGAGAAGGTGGAGGGGAAGTCTGAGTCGCCTGCCCCCAGGCTGGGAGCGACGGCACTACTACGTAAGCTTCCTGGCTCTGGCTAGGGGTCTTACACATTCCTTTTATCAGAATATGCCATCCATTTTAGGAATTCTACCTTCTTCTCGGGCGCTGGGTTTGATAATGTTTTTTTCTTCTGTGCTAATGAATGTCCATTCTGGATTTTTATCTGAAGAGTAGACTAACCTGTGTCATGAAAATGTTGCATGCCCATTATAAGCAGAATTAATTATGTCAGAAAAAAAAATCACGTTTTAATCAAATGATACTTGGTTTCATTTTTTGAGTACAAACTTTTTGTACACCTGCAACAGCCAGTTCAGGATTGTACAAATGCAAGTATGATGAGTATTCTGTCTGCTGAATAATAATAAGTGAAATGCTGTATGTTGGATGCCAATAGGAAAGTTAATTGGAGTGAATTTCCAAAAGAAGAGCAGAGGACTGCAATGACTAACTGGAAACCCATAAGGTCTAAGTCCTCTTAGTCACAAAGGCATTTAGCAGCTTTTGGCATAGATCTAAAAAACTACTTTATATTAATTTAAGGTTTTATTTATTTATTTTATTTATTTAATTTATATGCCGCCAACTCTACCCAGAGGTCTCTGGGCGGCTTACAATAATTAAAATTCAATACAATAAAATGATTAAAATACAATTAAAATACAATTAAAATTGCCGTCATCAGGACCCATAGTTGTTATTTCAATTAAAAGCCTTCTGGAACAGGAAGGTTTTGACCTGGCACCGAAATGTCATCAATGTCGGCGCCAGACAAATTTCGGTTGGGAGGGCGTTCCATAGTCTGGGGGCAGCTGCATATATCTGGTGGGTTTTTTCTTTTTGAATGGCAGATTCCCATCACAAATCAGTTGTGTAACTTCTGTTAGTGTGGGATTGCAGCTAAAATTGTTTTTGTGTATCCATGCTTGTATCCATTGTTTATAAGTGACTTTGATTTTAGTTTTGTCATAATATTATGGACTACATAGGCATCCTTCAGTCTCGAGAGACTATGGTAACATGTTCTGAATCGAGGAGTGTCCTCTCCAGAGCATGAAGCCCGGGTAAGGTAATATGGAGGATAGGCTGTTACCCAAGCAGCAGATCCCCCCTCTCCACATTGCTGAAATGGTCCAGTGGAAAGGCAAGAGCCAATACAACTGGTTCCAGCAATGTCGCAGGAGTTGGCAGAACGACACAAGCTGCCTTCGGGACTCCTGTCTAAATAAATAAGGCAGTGACCAGAACCCTATTACTTATGCCCCAATGTGTAAATGCAACTACTAGTGCATTGGGATTTGCACTGGTGGAAAACATAGTTGGTGATAAGGCAAGTAAAGATTAGTTTTGTCTCAGGAATGGAGAACAAAAACTGAAATTAACTTTCCATCTCTGCTTATTTGTAACAAAATATTAGTAGTTGTTCCCTTGACCGTGACTATGGAGGCATTATTAGAGGCATACTAAATAAGAATGGTTTTCTTTCTGTTTCAACCAGGATTTTTGAAAATAAGCTAATGTGATCTGTTAGTATAGTTGTTTTTCAGTGATGAAATTGGCTGTTGTTTTAATCTGTCTTGTATAAAGACAATATGGCCTACATCTCTTGTCTTTCTGTTACATTTTTTGCATCAAAATGTCAGTTTGTTTTCATTATTATTAGCAAAAATGTTTGAAACATTGAAATTAAGGAACAGAAATTTCATTTCAGAAAGGAAGTTTAGAATGAAGAACCTGAAGGGAGTGAAAAGAATAGTATTTTTGTGAGCACATGCAGTTCCTTTCTGACTCCTATTATTAAAATCATTTTTATAACTGGATTCTCAGTTCAGCTTGGTGGGTCTTCTTTAAACACCACATTCAGTGAAACCAGGAGTATTATTAACTCAAAAGCAAATGGTGATGTTAAGTTCACTTAGCAGGATGATTACTTGGTATAGAAAACAAAAGAAACTATGATCTGGAGGAGAAAAATGAGCCAGCAGGGAATTCAGTTGATACTTAGAAATAAGGTGGAAGCTGGGCCAAATTCATGAAGTTAGACTAGTGCAGTGATGGTGAACCTTTTTCAGCCCGACTGCCCAAACTGGAACACAAAATCAACTTATTTATTTCAAAGTGCCAATACTGCAATTAAAACCTGAATGCTGAGGTTTTAGTTTAGAAAAAACAACTGCTCCTGCACTGCAAGGGTTAAATGCTTGGTGTCTCCCCCCCCCCCCCATGAGCAGTATTAACAAATAAATACTTGCAGGTCCCCATTGGGCTAGACTGGTAATGGTCGCCATTGCACCCCTCCGCTGGACCACTGCACCAGCAGAGGGGAGTGCCGAAATCCGGGATCAGAAGATGAGGAAGTATTTCTCTGTGGCGACATGGCTCGTGTGCCCACACAGATGGCTCTGTGTGCCAGCTGTGACATGCGTGCCATAGGTTCGCCATCTCTGGACTAGTGTTTGAAATCAGATACAGAAGTGTGTCTTAGTAAAGAAATGGGCAGTGTTTCAAGATACAGTGTGTTTGTTGTTCCATCACATTGCATCTGTATTATGGGGACCCTAACAGAGTCTTCAGGTTGTCTGGATAGCTCAGTGAGTTGGTCATCTAACTGCAGAGCCAGAGGTGGGAGTTCAGTTCCCGCTGTGCATCCCAAAAGAACCACCCTGTGCACCCTGGGCAAGCTGCATGATCCCAGGATTCCCTAGAAGAAGGGAATAGTAAACTACTTCTGAGTACAGTGGTGCCTCGCTAGACAGTTACCCCGCATGGCAGTTTTTTCGCTAGATATTGACTTTTTGCGATCGCTATAGCGACTCACAAAACAGTGATTCCTATGGGGGAATTTTGCTGGACAATGTTTGGTCCCTGCTTCGTAAACCAATTTTTGCTAGACAATGATTTTGACAGCTCCCTCTGTGCTCGCAAAACGGGTGTTTTCGGGACCTAAGCTTCGCAAGACAGCTATTTAAACAGCTGATTGGCTGTTTGCAAAGTGGCTTTCCTATAACCGATCTTAGCTAGACGACAATTCTTCCCCATTGGAACGCATTAAACAGGTTTCAATGCATTCCAATGGGGAAATGCTTTTCGCTAGACAATGATTTCGCTAAACAATTATTTCAGTGGAACGGATTATCATTGTCTAGCGAGGCACCACTGTACTTTGTACCTTGCAAATCCTGAAAAGAGTCACTGTTAAGTCAGAATTAACTTGATGGCACACAATAATTATTGTTTAGATTCTTAATGATAAACATTTGTTCCCTGTTTAGTGTGTACACATGCAAGGTTAGCATGAGCTACAAGATTGAATTAGTATAGCAAATGTGAAGAAATAAAGTTGCACAAAGCAGTCTGACCTATCTACTGTGTTTCCACTGTACAGAAGAGGTTTAGCAAAACTTTTGTCCATATGTTGGCTCTGTGGAATTAACTCAAGCAGAACTGTTGTTGCCAGCTTAGTCTTTACTGTATTCAAATAAGGACCCTGTTAAACATTAGTAGTTGATCTGTGCCCCAAATATTTCAAGTAATTAATTTGAAAATGTTTGAACTTTTAACTTCATTTAATGCCTTAGAATCTAGATTTTCTACTGAGCAGTGTATTAGAATGCAGTTCACTTGCCAGGATATTTATACAATTCTTTCTCTGTAGCTGTCACTATTTGTGCTAAATGCTTAGGACCATAGAATAGTCTGAAAGGAGAGGGCGGTTTTTTAATTGTTGGAACTAGCAGCCAGATTGTGGGCTTACAAAAAATAGGCTAACTGATTGACTGCAGGCCCTCTATCTTAACTGTGTTCTGAAGCAGATTTGCAAATTGTGGCCAAGTGGAAACATGGTTGCCATTAACCATTGTCGCCTGAAGTAGCTACAGTGACAGATTATTAAATCAATGGCAGAGAGGGACAGTTACCAGAAACTATTAAGGGATAATTTGTTTTACTTCATGAAACTGGCTGCTTTTAAACAAACTACAGTGGTGCCTCGCAAGACGATTGCCTCAGGGGACGAAAAACCCACAAGACGATTGGTTTTACTGATCCGTATGGTGCCTTGCAATATGGTTTTTTCTATGACCATGCTTCGCAAGATTTTTTTTTCTCGAGATCGATGCTTTGCAAGACAAATAAATGTCATTGATCTTGCGAGGTTCCCTACGGGAACCTCACAAGACGATTTTTTTTTGCAAGACAATGATTTTGATGGAATGAATTAAAATCGTCTTGCAAGGCGCCACTGTAAATGTTGGGAGCATTAGGCCTGAACCTGTAAAAATTGAGACTTCTTGTAGAGAGCTCACCAGCAGCTAAGAATGTTACTTTGTGTGGGGCAGATTTCCTTAGGTTTGCTATGTGGTTAATATTCATCAGAAAAACTGTTAATGAGTCACTTAAAATAATCTCAGTATCCAGTGATGACCCTTAGTGTTGTTTTAACAGAAAGTTGGTAAAGCAAGGTACTGACCAGCTGATGTATGTGTTGACAGTTTAGTTTAGGATGAAGTATTTTCTCATTCTTGCATTCAGTCATTACAATAAAGAATAAATGTGGTAAAAGCAGCTTTTAGAAGATAGTGGCTAGGAGTATTTCATAATTGGAAATCTCACCCTTTCCCACTCTGTTTTCTTTCAGGGGATTGAAAATGTGCCAACAACAATGCTAGGATTACAATGGGAAGTGTCACACTTCGCTATTTCTGCTATGGCTGCCTGTTCACATCTGTGACCTGGACGCTTCTGCTTTTTATTTATTTCAATTTCAGTGAAGAGACTCAGTCTTTCAAGAATGTGCCCATCAAGGGGCTTGAACCTCAGAAGCCATTTCCAAAAAGAATTTATCCTCGGTTTGTTCATGGAGCAGTACATGCGCTAGAACCTCAACGCAGGTATGGCAAGAATCCATTGGAAAATGAGATACAAGATCCTGTTAAAGATGACTCTGAGCTTTCTCCTGAAATGGGTATGTTTGATTGCTAACAGGCTAAATTATCACTGACCACTTTATATGAGTTAACTCTATGTTAGTAGCCTGGTTACAGATAGTGGGAGAAATTTGGGAACCTCTTGTTAAAAATCACTAAGTTCCAGACATTTATTTAAGAATTGCCAATATATATTGCTAATGAAAAATGAAGTACCGTATTTGCCGGTGTATAAGGCGACTGGGCGTATAAGACGACCCCCCCAACATTTCCACTCAAAATGTAGAGTTTGTTATATACTTGCTGTATAAGACTACCCCCTCTTCCGCATGCGTGATTCTGGTTCCTTTTGCTGGGAGAGAGCGAGGGTTTCCTGGAAGGACAGCATCAGCGCCGAACAGCAGACTGTGGGCAAGCAGCAGAGAGGTGGCAGACATTTTGGAGAGGCAGTAGCCATTTTGAGAGGCAGCAGCCATATGGTCGCATCTCAAAATGGTTGCCTCCTCTCTGCTGTTCCCGACAGTCAGCTGTTCAGTGCTAGAGTCAGGCTGTTCCCAGGCTAGGAGCGGGGCTCTACTCGGTCTTACTACCAGGTAAGTGACTTCGCTGGGAGAGAGGGAGGGTTTGCTGGACGTGCACCCGGCATACAAGACGACCCCCCCCACTTGGAGGCATGTTTTTCAGGGCCAAAAAGTCATCTTGTACGCCGGCAAATACAGTACTTGAATTTAATATGTTAGTCAAATAAAAATGATAGAATTGGACAAAGCTGTTTTCTTGGCTCTTAGAGATGTGCAGGGGCTATTGTCTTGTCGTGGCGTAGAGTATGCAGAGGCTGTTTGTCAACTACAGTATTTGGTCAGATGTTACTGTTTTGTTTTGTATGAAAAACAGACAACATAGGAATATTACTTTTTGCTGTATAAGTTTCATTTCAAGGACCTGGATCTGCTAGTTGGCTTGAAATAGAGTGTCAGAACCCACTTGACATTATTTTCTAGGTCATTCATGTGGGGCAGAGGAAGGTACTGCGTAGCTTGCAGGGATTGGTGGTTGAACAAACTTGATCACCTTCCATCATATCCAGCTGTATCTTTGGGACCACTTTTTATTTATCAAGACTCTAGGCAGTGTACTATAGAAAACACTGGTGTGCCCTTCTTCACTTATTTCTTGCTCTTCTGCTTTCTTGATTTTCTGCCATGGAAAAGAGCAATATTCCAGCTTTCCCTTGTGTGTCTCTGTGGTTGAAAAAGAAAACTGCAGGAGTGCCACAAAACTGTGTTCCAAAAGCTATCAGTCATAAAGAACTAAACCACTTTAGCATTGGCAGTGAAGAAATTGAAATAGGGATTTTGTGTATCTTGCTTCAGTCATTAATCCAAATGGAGACTGTAGCAAAGAAACCAGAATGCTGAGACTTAGAAGGGCAGTAGTGAACGAATTAGAAAAGATCATCAAGGATGTGTCACTGGAGACCCAACACCAAGATCATCCAAGCTCTTGTCTTCCTGATTTCCATGTATGAGTTTGAAAGCTGGATAGTAAAGAAAGCTGACAGGGAAAAATTAATTTGTTTGGAATGTGGTGCTAGAGGAACCTGCCCTCAAGGAAAGACCCATTTATTATTGCTGTGGCCCATTCTGTTGTTTTCGGCCTGGCTGCTTTGATTAGCCAGGCCGGGCAAGGGTCCAGGGAGGAGGTGGTGGCTCGACAGTGATCAAGCACCTTGGCCACAGAGTCAGGCGTTACCGGCTGAAAGGAGTCAAAAGTTACCAGGCAAGACGGAGCGCTGGACATCTCAACTCGACTCCCTGCATTCAAAGAGAGCTCCCGGCGGATGGCCTCCACTTTAGATTTAAAAAATGCTGCAAATTGGTCCAGTGAGAGACTAGGGGGAGGCCCGTCTCCCGGAGCAATTCCGGATAGGTCGTGCACTATACGGAAAAGCTCCGCCTGCTGGTTGGACGCTTCACTTATCCGGTTAGCAAAGAATGATCGACATGCAGCCTTTACCTTATTCAAGTAAAGGTTAGTTGCGACCTTAACAGCTATCCAATTATGATCTGTCGGATTCTTCCTCCATCTACGCTCTAGCCTTCTCCTTATTCGCTTCATCGCTCAAAGCTCCTGGTTAAACCAAGGCACCGGGCGAATTCTGCACCAGAGAGGGCGTTTGGGCACGATCGTGTCTATGGCCCTGGTGGCAGCGGTGGACCAGCTGTCAACCAGGATGTTGACAGGAGCACTAACCAGGTCAGCCGTAATCCCTCTCATGGAATCCTGGAATCCAACCGGATCCAGTAGCCTTCGAGGGCGGACCATAGAAATAGGTCCCTGCTCCCTGCGAGGGGGGAGAGCCACTGTGAGGTTACATTTTATCAGGTGGTGATCTGACCATGACAAGGGGACTAACACAAGGTCCGTCACCATCAGACCACTCTCGCCGCAGTTGGAGGAAAAAGACAGGTCTAGCATGTGACCACCCACGTGGGTGGGGCCGTTGACATGCTGGGACATGTTCAAGGAAGCCATGGTTTCCAGGAACTCAAAAGCTGGCCCAGAAACCTCTGCCCCCGCATGCACGTTGATATCACCCAAGACGAGAAGCCTCGGGGATCCCAACAGTGCCGCGGAGACAAATCGGCCAGCTCCAGAAGGGAAGTGGCTGGGTTGCAGGGAGCACGGTAACACAGCAAAATCCCAATACCATCCCTGGCCCCAATTGACATGTGGAGTGCCTCTAGACCTGGCTTTACCACCAGGGAGCGCCTGGAAACCTCCAAGCTGAATTTATAGACAATGGCTACTCTTCTTGTATCAGAACAAGAAGAAGCAGTGATCACTACTTGTTAATCCTTCCCCATACAGTACTTGGAAATAAGAGCTGTTAATTGTCAGTGTTTGTTCTGTAGTAACTGAATTAATTTTTCATGTTCTTCATTTCAGGTATGATTTTTAATGAACAAGACCAGGAAGTGAGAGATTTGGGCTATCAGAAGCATGCTTTCAATATGCTTATCAGTAACCGGTTGGGATATCATAGAGATGTGCCAGACACAAGGAATGCGAAGTATGTTTTTGCATTTTCTCCAGAAACTGAATGGTTCTTTCAAAACTTCTGTGATGTTAAGATGGCAGGTAGAAGAAGGTTGGAGGAAGAGACTAGGTTCAGAATTCCCTGGGTGGAACATAGCATAACAAAACTATATTTTTCGAGAGGAGATGCTGTCCAGGAATTATCTGGCTGTTTAGCTGTACTGTTTTGTCATTCAGGAGGTGAATTTAGTTCTTTTTCCTTGCAGGAAGTGAGATTTGTGGAGAGAGATTTAAGGTCCTCTCCTTCTGTCTCTGTCTCTGTGTATGCGTGTGTAAATACCTTAGCCCTGCAGAAGGGAAAGAAGAATATTGGGACTGCTGAATATTTTATACTCTTCCTCCTCCTTCTGCATGTGTGTAAGTGTGTGGGAGAGCTAGATTCTCAAGCAAGGGCTTTCTGGGCGATCTTGTTTCTTTTGTTTAAGATCTCTCAGAACTCCAGACAGCCTACCTTAGAGGAGATCTAATATGCATAGCTGTACACCAGCATGTTACTTTCCCAGGAAAGTAACAGCGCCATTTTGTATCACGAAATGAAAACTCTTTTTTTGTCAAGCAGCAGTCCCTTTGCTTCTAGTGCTTTGTTTTTCCTACTAAGGTAGTACAGTAGCTCTTCATCCTTTCCTGACAATTTTGCTGCCCACTTGTCCCCCTACCCTTTGGAACTTGACATTTAGAAAATTGTCTCCTTCATAGGTCATGCCCGGTTTGTTTTTTCAGTCATTCTAGGTAAAAAGAATGTCAGAAACGAATGTCAGAAACGAATGCTGAACGGTGAGTTTTAAGCCCATAGGAACACATTAATTGCGTTTTAATGCCTTTCTATGGGCTTTTTAATTTCGCATTGCGAAGTTTTCATTCAACAGCGATTTCGCTGGAACGAATTAACGTCGCAGTGCGAGGCACCACTGTATATTGTAAAGGCTGCTATAGTCTGTCAACTTTTAAAAACAGGGGAGATTGAGATGAGCCCCTTGTACCTTCTAGTGGCCATTTAAAAAAACCTGAGCGTTTTTTTTAAACCTACTTTCCAATACTAATGTCAAGCCTTCCCTTGTTGAGTAGGTTTGATTTAAATTAATTTGATTTGGAATAATCATTGATTCTTATCCATCATGCTTCTTAAGTGACTATTTAGGTAATGATCGATTTTAATCACCACAGGAATAAATGTATCTTATTTAATCATGTTAACTCATTTCCTATCTTTTTCTTTTTGCTGCCAACCCTTAGCTGCACCTATTTATCTGTGTATTTGCCTCTACTCAGGCCCTTGTAATACCCTCTACAGAAACAGTCTTTAGGTATTGAAGTTAGCACCACTCAGCTTGTATAGAACAAATACGTTTTTATTAAAATAACAGTGCTAAAAGAACTTTACATTCCTAGGCTTTAAATTCATTCTGCAAAGTCCTTTACTCTCTCTGTTACTGCTCCCCACTGCTCAGTCTCCTTCAAACTGCCCTCTGGTTTCTTTCAGACCCCACACTCCACAACCACCCTCTCCCCAATCTCTCAACAGCAGGGTGATTGTGTTAATGCCAGTGGTTGAATTATTATCGGTATGCTAAGAAAAATATTATAGTCTTTACCATTTTCTCTTCTGTTTCAGGTGTAAGGAAAAAAACTACCCTCATGATTTGCCCCATGCTAGCATAATAATTTGTTTCTATAATGAAGCATTTTCTGCCTTGCTTCGGACAGTACATAGTGTTCTAGACCGCACACCAGCACATCTTCTCCATGAAATTATCTTGGTGGATGACAACAGTGAATTAGGTGGGAGACTCCTTCCTATATTATATGTTTGCTTTGTATCAGGCTGGTTTAGGGAGACTTGGAATTAGTGTAAGACAGAGCTTGTATTTAAATTCATTCAAATAATTGCTGTCCTTTACGAGCTGGAGCAATAATGAGCTGTTTTATAGATGAAGCTTTTGTGACAATGACAAAAGTAGCTGCTGGAAAAATAGTGGAATCCTGGAGTAGCAGAAAGGTTCACAAACATATTGTGGCATACGCTTTTGTAACATAGAGCCCTTTGGTACATTTTTGCAAATATGGCCTTGTGTTTAATACTAGCTCAATGATAATAACAGAGAAGGGCCATTGCGTTATCGTGAGCCATCCAGGGGCATCTCCCTGAATGCCTTTGCAGGCAAAATTAGATAGTTTTTGTTCAAAAAGGCAATTCTTAGACCGTAAGAGTCATCTCTGTCACACTATTAAGTGTATTTGGTTAAGTTGAATTAAGGTTTTTTTTCTGACCCACGTTGGTGGTTTGTTGTTTTGTATATGAACTAAATTATTTCTATTCTTATTTTGGAGAAGCATTCTACCACTTGGATTAAGACAACCAAATCCTTCTATAATAAAAGACTGCCAGGGATATTACCATGCCAATTGATTTTATTTTGGCTTTATTTTGCTAAAGTATTTAAAGCAGAACTTTCTTTGAACTTCATTGGAAATCAGTTACTATAAGTTGATTTCAGTTTATTTTGTGTTCTAGCTGATCTGAAAGAAGAGCTGGCTGTTTACCTAACAAAAAATCTTCCAAGCAATGTAAAACTGGTTAGAAATGGGAGGCGAGAAGGGCTTATTCGTGGGAGAATGATTGGAGCTTCCCATGCTACAGGTAATTTATTTATTTATTTATTGGACTTATATAAACTCATTGTTTCTTATGTGTTTCAAGATTAAAATCTGTGATTTCTATACTGTAGTTAGTGGATCATGCATAATAACTTGTTTTTTCACTAGCCAACATTTTGATACTTTCCCATTGTCCTGTTGTTCTCTAGTATCAAGGAGCTCCATAGGCCTTAGTTTTTCTGTAGGTACAGTTTTGAGGCACAGGGTCACATCCTCCTATGAGTAACCTCATAAAGATTACATTCCTGTGATGTGTGTGGGGGGCCAGAGATAAAAGAACATTCACTTGTGCATGTACAGGTGCATGTACACCTGCACACAGGTAGCAAAATAAAGATCCATCTAAAATCCAACCTTCATTTCTCTGTACAGTGGTGCCTCGCATTACGACGTTAATTCGTTCCAGCAAAATCGCTGTAGAATGAAAACGTCATAAAGCGATTTTAAAAAGCCCATAGAAACGTATTAAAACCTGGTTAATGCGTTCCTATGGGCTGGAAACTCACCGTGCAGCGAAGATCCTCCATAGCGCGGCCATTTTCTCTGCCTGTGGAGCGAGGAATCCGTCCCAGAAAACAGCGAGCGGCCATTTTGTTTACCTGGCAGCCATTTTGAAAACATCGATCAGCTGTTAAAAAATCATCGCTTTGCGAGAATCGGTTCCCGAAGTAGGGAACCGATCATCGCAAAGCGAAATTCCCCCATAGGGAACATTGTTTTGCAATCGCTTTTGCGATCGAAGCAAAATTTTGCGGCCGGACCTGGTCGCAACTCGAAATGGTTGTAAGTCAGGACGTTTGTAAGTCCAGTGTACAGTCATTGTAAATAAGCCTACAGGTTCTTGGTCTACAAGTTCTTCTATAATTAGCCTGCTTGGCGTAGCCAATGATTTATACACAAGTTAGCCCTGTGGGTACTGACCCCTGCAGGAGGAGGACCTTCTGGCCAGGCAGTGAAAAAGGTGGAATGGGAGAGCGAGGCAACCAAAACTGATTTATAACCAAAGATTGATTTTTGTCTGCACACAATTCCTTGGTGTCTGTACTGTAGTTTAAATATAAGGCTAAATATAATTATATTTTAAAATAAAACTTCTGCTAGGGAAAACAAATTTCTTGTTTTGTTTAAATGTAGAACATTCAGGCATTGATAAATGTTCTGGTTTTCTGTGACCTCTGCTGTCTCTGCTAAGCTTCCATGCTTGATGTGCTTCACGCTTCCTTTTTTTAGGGAAGGTGCTTGTGTTTCTGGACAGCCATTGTGAGGTGAATGAGATGTGGCTGCAACCATTGTTGGCACCCATTAAAGAATCACGCAAAACAGTGGTTTGTCCTGTCATTGATATAATCAGCGCTGACACTCTTACCTACAGCTCTTCCCCAGTTGTCCGTGGAGGATTCAATTGGGGCCTGCACTTTAAATGGGATCTTGTTCCCGTGTCAGAACTGGAAGGCCCTGAAGGGCCCACTTCTCCCATCAGGTAAGATGTTTGCTTGTATCAGTTACAAAATGCCTTCAGAATGTAATACACATCATAGGCTAAAGAGTATCCCTATTTTATTTAAAACTGGGAAGAGAGAATTATGTGTGTCACTATGAAATCCTTGAATGACATCAGGCTAAAAATGCAATAAATGTGTAGCAAGAAAATAAGGCTGAACATTCATCTAATAACTTTTAAGCATTAAAGAAGAATGAAGAGAAAGCAAAAGCTAGTTGGTACAATAATGATCTTATAATAATCTTAGAATTGCAGAGCTGGAAGGGACCCTAAATCATTATCATAGAATATTTTCTTATTTGAGGAAAACTGATCAACATGTAATTAGAATTGAAGAGCTAAAGCCAGAATGCTAGTGGGTTTCATCTCTAACAAACATTTTAATGGACACCATTTTTCTTACATTAAACAAGGAAATTGGTTGTAAATTCTGTTCTTTCCCAATTCATATAACATTTATTGCCTGTCATAAAAACACTGGTTAAAGTTCTCCAGAGGCAAGATGATCCTAGTCCTTGAAGTCTTTTAGTGGAGTCAAGGATGGGAAAGTGTAGCCCTCCAAATATTGTTGGAGTGCCACTCCCATCAGCCCCCATCATCTGTTGGCTAGGGCTCTTAGGAATTGCAGTTCCAACAACATGCAAAGGGCCAACATTTCCCCCCTCCCTTCCATAGCAGATGTTCAGTAAATGAAAAAGAGAAAACAAATACACTGTTTAGAACACTTGCTAGAGAATCTGGCTAAAACCAGATCCTTCATTCATTTTCTTTCTTTATTTGTTTGGCCATATCAGTAAAGCAATCAATGTTTATTTATATACAGTGGTACCTCGCTAAACGTCAAATCCGCATGACGATGACTTTTTGTGATCGCTATAGCGATTCGCAAAACAGTCATTCCTATGGGGGATTTTCGCTGGATGTCAATTAGGTCCGTGCTTTGCGAACCATTTATTCGCAAGACCATTTTTTCAGCTCCGCAAAATGGCTGCCCTGTGTTTTCCTGACCCATGCTTCACAGGGTAGCCATTTTTACAGCTGATCAGCGCTCGCAAAATGGCTTCCCTATGGGCGATCTTCGCTGGACGACAGTATTTTCCCCGTTGGAACACATTAAACTGGGTTTCAATGCATTCCAATGGGGAAAGGGTTTTTGCATGACGACAATTTCGCTAAACAGCAATTTTCCCGAGATGGATTATCGTCGTCATGCGGGGCACCACTGTATTATATATAATTATACTATATAGTGTGTGCATTTTTCCTTTAAAAAGGACCTAAGGTGGCTTACATCATTACAAACACAATATTAAAAGTTATAAACAGTAAATTATTCATATATTTAAAATAGAATTAAATAAAGATTGTATTCAAAATGTTAAGGAGAAAATGACTAAAACATATTTAAAAGCAACAAAAACGCAAATCATCGTGTTTTAAACCCCCAGTCCAGCACCCAATAATTAAAGGAAGCCTTGCCTGAAGAGAAAGGTCTCCTACTTGTGTAAGGGCAGGAAAGACAGGACTAACCTGACACAGTTAATACTATTGGGACCTTAGGATCACACTCTTAAATGCCTCCTAAAATATAGGTCTATACTGATCTGGCAGTGAGCTTTCCTGGCAAATCACTCTAGAAAAGAAGTTCCAGAGTGATAGGTAACACTGCTGTAAAGCTGCTGCTCCATTTTTGTTGACCATAGCTTAAGGTCCTATTCAGAACCCCTGGATAAATGAGCATTTTGCTCTCTAAGACTTGTACAAGGAGCCATCTTTTTCTCTGAATGCTTTTCTGTTCCTCAATTTCACCTCCACTCCTCCGTAACCCGAGCTGGCCATAAATGGAGGATGTTCTGTGGGCTCTCAGGTGGCTCTGCAGATGACAGAATTGCTGGATGATGTTCCATCTGCCCTGGAGCCTTCATCTTCTGTTAGCCTTCATAAATATGTTGGAGGAGCTTTCCACTTCACTATTGTTAAAAAGGATCATGGGCCCATATGTTTAATGGTCCTAAAGCCTTCCCCCTGTTACTGGAGTTCCATACTGTACAGCCCTTGCTCTTGTGTGTCTCAAACCAGCTCATAAATCTCATGCACTCCCCACTGCTCTTTATTTTCACTTTTTCCTCTTATTAATGATTTTTTTTACAAAAATTGTTTTCTTATAGGTCACCTACTATGGCAGGTGGCTTATTTGCTATGGACAGAGAATATTTCAGTGAACTTGGACAATATGATAGTGGCATGGACATCTGGGGAGGAGAAAACCTGGAAATATCATTTCGGGTATGTATAATTTGTTCTCTTCTGACAGTCTTTTTTTTCTTGGCAAATGTTTCCTATGAAAACAGAAGTTTTTTGTTACTCTACCACTGTGTGCTAATTTTCTCTAGCTCTCCAGATCAGTATGAACTGTTCTGGCGTATTGCTGTTTTGGGTACAATATACTGCTTCATCTAAGAACTAGATAGGTAGAAAGATTACTGCAGAGGTAAAAGTCTGAATTTCTGAGACAGTTCCATGAAGGCACAAATTCTTTTACTATAATTGGTTCTGAAAAGAGCTTGTTTTAGAGACAGTATCTATTGTAATGTAGTAAATACTAGTTGGGTACCAGAACTGCTTTCTTCACTGTATACAAGGGCTTCTTAAGAATAGATGAAGTAATATTTAGGGAAATAAAAATGTAATTAGAAAACTATACAATTAAAAAAATTATTTGGGGACATTAAATCCTTTGTATTCTTGTTGCAAATAGATATTATTATGACATAAGTGGTCTAGTTAATTCGATATGTGGACCAGAAACAACTTGATTATGTACTTGGAGTGCCTGGATTTGGATTGCTTTAGGTCTCTGCAGATTCTGGCATCAACAGAATACAGTTGGAAAACAATTTCTGAACTAAAGATACAAGTTGCATCTTTTGGTATATGTGTAATTACTGGTAGTGCAGGAAAACAGGCAAGCATTCATTATAGATCAAAAAGACTGGGACTGGATACTGACGCTGCGTAGATATTTCGAAGACCAGTCTCACCTCACCTCTTGATAATGTTATCTGACATAATAATTATTTATCCTGTGGGTTCACTTCATTCACCATTTCAAGGGGAGCTGCTTGCAGAATGGAACAATTTGAAGCAAAGAACATTGAACTGTGAAGATTATAATGTTCATAAAAGGGATCATTCAGAAAGATGGGTTCTACAAAATTTAATCCTTTCTAGCCACATGAATGGATTGGTGTTCTTTAGAAATTATGCTTATATTTTGGATAGTGATTAAGTAAACATGCGTTTTACTTATCCCCTCTTTTTTTTCCTGAGCAGATCTGGATGTGTGGGGGCAAGCTTTTCATCATCCCATGCTCTAGAGTAGGACACATCTTCCGTAAAAGGCGTCCTTATGGCTCACCAGGCGGACAGGACACCATGGCACATAACTCTCTGCGGCTAGCACATGTGTGGATGGATGAATATAAGGTAAGATTACCATCATTATAACAGTAACTACTGAAAAATGAAATACAGATCATGAAACATTCTCAAGTTACACTGAAAAAAACCTAATGGGATTCTGTGCTGTGGTGTGGCTATGTAGGAGGAACTAAAGCTTCTATTTGAATAACTTTGTTGCTACAGTGGTTTATGTAATCTGAGGGCAGAATTACATGATATGGGAGTGATTGTCTTCCTACCGCAACCAAGCAGGCCCACGTGTCCCATTAAGATGGTGAAGAATACACTTTAAAATAGTTGAAAAAGAAATATAGTTTAATATAAGAAGCAACAGAGTGAAAATTGCATTTGGTTGAATGAAGAACTGAGTTTTGGGGTTAGCTTGTTTATGGGAGAAATGAGATTGAGTGGTGAAGGTGCTGCAGGCCGCCTGGCACTGCGATAGTCATAAGCTGTATGTGTTTGAGGTCTTATCCTAGGCTCTGAGAAAAGGAGGTGCCATGGTTAAACCTCACATAGGTCATGTATGTGCAAGTGAATCAAGAACTGGGGTGCATGCCCTACAACCTTTGAGGTTGTCTCAAATTGTCCACTGCCTCCAAAGAGAGGGGATTCTTCCTCATTTCACAACATTTTATCCAGCCCGGTATTTTATTTTGGCACAGGATGTTGTCAGTAGAATCAATTGCACATCAGTAGTAGCAGAAAACATATAACAGGTGGATGCCCTGGACATTAAGCATTAAACTCCTCTAGAGCTGACAGCCACTGTTCTTGGAGAGTGTTTAATGTGGGGGCCAGGAGCGGTTGATCATGGCATCCTCACCCCATTTATAGCTGGTGCATTAAGAATTGAGGAAGGAGTTGTGGTGGACATCTCTGATTATGCATTTGAAGAACATTCTGAATAGAGATGAGATATTCATATTTGTCTCCAGGGGGGACGAATATAAATATTGGCAGCCCAGATGGATGGGCCAATTGAACTCTTGCCCCAGAACTGAGCTGTCCGCTTACCGCTCATGGCACGGTGTGTGCAGCCATCATCGTTCGTGGTGTGCTAACCACGGAAGTAGCCCTGCTGGGCCTTCCCCACCTCCCCATGCTACTGATCACAACTGTGAAGAGGTGGGATGCCAAGTCTCCCTACTCAGCTGCTGAGTTTGTCAGCAGTGCAGGGAGGCAGGGAAGCCCTGGCCGGGCTACCTGTATGATTGGTGTGGCACAAATGATGATGGCCACACACAGTAAGTGGACAGCCCAGTTCTAGGAGGAGGGACCAATCAGCCCAGCCACCTGAGACGAATACAAATATCCCATCTCTAGTCCTGAATCTTTCACTCACAATTCTGGTTCAGTGTCCTCTATCTATAAGATGCTATGGAATTGTATCTCCAGCCAGAAATTGGTTGGAGCACACATTAAAAAAAGTCAAGCATTCTGGATCATGGAAAGCTTATTACACACTTAGAATTCTTCATTTGTTCCTGCCTTTCTCAGTAACTATAGGCATTGCCATTTTTCAATGACAGATAAAGATGAAAAAGCACACTTTGCTCTGAGTTAAATTTTGTGACATTGAATATTCTTTATCTTATGATAGTCTCAGTGTTCTCACAAATAATTTCTCTTGCCATTGTTTCAAAGTTCAACTTCTTTTTTACTGGACTACACCTGCCAATGTTCTTCATCCATTTGTCACCTCTAACAAAAGGCCAGGATGATGTCAGAACAAAATTTTCTTGCCCTCAGGCATCTTCATTGGCAGGAGTGGAATGGGGAAATCAAGAGTACAGTGGTGCCTCGCATAACGATGTTAATTGGTTCCAGAAAAAAAAAACGTTATGTGAAAACATCGTTATGGGAAGCACCATTTCCCATAGAAATGCATTGAAAACCGGTTAATCCGTTCCAACTGGAACGGATTATCCGTTTTTTTCCCTCCCCCCCGCGGCTTGGATCTGACCCATGGCGGCTACCTCAGCCATGGCTGGACTCCCTAGAGTCCGGCCATGGCTGGGGTAGCCGCTGCGGTTACCCTTTAAGCGGCGGAGACAGGCTGGGGGGTGGATCGGGGAGCTTGAAGCCTCTCCGCGCCGCCTACCCAGGTCGTTCCCGGACTTCTGGAAGTCCGGGAACGACCTGGGTAAGCAGCGCTGGGAGGCTTCAAGCTTCCCAATCCACCCCCCAGCCTGTCCCCGCCGCTTAAAGCCTCCTTGCGCCGCCTACCCAGCCCGTTCTCGGACACCTAGGTGTCCGAGAATGGGCTGGGTAGGCGGCGGGGGAGGCTACCGGCATCGGGGACAGGCTGGGGGGTGGACCGGGGAGCTTGAAGCCTCCCCCGCCGCCTACCCAGCCCGTTCTCGGACACCTAGGTGTCCGAGAACGGGCTGGGTAGGCGGCGCAAGGAGGCTTTAAGCGGCGGGGACAGGCTGGGGGGTGAATCGGGAAGCTTGAAGCCTTCCTGCGCTGCTTACCCAGGCCGTTCCCGGACTTCCAGAAGTCCGGGAACGGCCGGGGTAGGCGGCGCGGAGAGGCTTCAAGCTTCCCGGTCCACCCCCCAGCCTGTCCCCGGAGTTCGGAAGGGAATTGTCGGCAGGGGACGGTGGCTTCGGGGTCCTTCCGAGGCCGCAGCCCACTGCCGACATTTTCCCCCAGCTGAGCAGCGGGGCTTCAAAGCTCCCGCCGCTCAGCTGGGGGAAAATAGTGCCTATGGGGAAAAATCACAAAGCGATTTTTCCCCATAGGCAAGATCGTTGTGCGATCGCAAAAGCGATGGCAGCGAAGCCATCGTTATGCGATTTTTTCGTTAAACGGGGCACTCGTTAAGCGAGGCACCACTGTATTTTCAGCCACATGTTTTCAGAAATGTGCAGATGCCTCAGTAATTATTGATTGGAACTGAATTTCAAGGTGTAATTTGGCAGGCAAAAATTATTCTTGTTTAAAAATCTCAGAAATCAGTGCGCATTTTTCCTGAGCTGTGTATATTAATTCTCACATAAATATAAATTGCAACATGCTGAACCTAAAATCATTGTCGGATCTTTAATACTCCTCTACCACTCTCACCTTGCTGCAATGTAGGAACAATATTTTGCTCTACGACCAGAACTGAGGACAAGGAATTATGGAAACATAACTGAGCGTATTGAGTTGAGAAAAAAATTGAACTGCAAATCATTTAAGTGGTACTTGGACAATATATACCCAGAGATGCAGATTTCCGGGCCCAATGCCAAGGGGCAACCACCCGTCTTTTTCAACAAAGGGCAGAAACGACCAAAAACTCTGCAGCGTGGAAGGGTAAGGATGTAGCCTCAACTCTTCAGATTCTTAAATGTATGCTCTGAAGAACGTAGCTAGGAGAAGTGTGATAGCTGTGTTTGGCCAGAAAGAAACTACTATTACTACTTTACCTTTGAAATGATCCATTTTAATATAAGAGCTGCATTGAAAATTCATTATTTTCACAGCACATATTTGGACTCAAAATACTAAATTAGTAACTTCTGTGCAGCTAAACAGAATCTTGAGTTTTCTGAATGTATTTCAGCTTTGTAGGCCATCCTTGTCTTGTGTGTGACCAAATATTTTGTGAGACACTTCTCAAAGAATACATGTGGAAAATTTATATTGGAATATTTTGCTTTTTTCAGTCAAGCTCAGCAAGTTGGAACTAGCAGGAAACTACATAATTTTTCAGGATGGTATATTTAGAGAGTACATTTGCCATGATTCCTGTCAGTGGGTCCAGCATGTCAGAAACGGTTCTACAGTGAAAGAAGAGAAACAACCATGGATGCCAAAGACTGAAGACACTTTTGCAGACTAAAACATTTCTGTCTTGGTTATATAGGCTGTTGAACTAGAACATTTCTAGCTTTAGTCCTTTTCCCAAGATATGAGAAGAATGACCAGGATTCTCGATGGACTTTTACTGCTTTCTGTCACATTGTCCTCTTGGAGTTTAAGTGTTGTTGTTTTTTTTACCACCCGTACAGTTACATCACCTTCAGAGCAATAAATGTCTGGTTGCCCAAAGCAGCCCAAGTCAGAAAGGAGGACTTGTTGTGGTTAGAGAGTGTGACTACAGTGATCAAAATCAGGTAAGTAGCCCTAGACTAGCACTTTTTCCTTACTTGCTTATATCTCTCTGTCATTTTTTAAACAAATAAATATAAATAATCTCTTGATTTATTGACTGCTAATTCTGTCGTACTTGCTACTTACTTGGTAGTCTTAAGTGTGCATGATCAAACACAAAAGGTGGCTTTTCCAGAGCATCCTGCCACTATAGTGCTCTGGTCACTTATACTTTAGATTCAAACACATGTGTTCAGATAATGTTTTATCAGTGATGGTCAGGTGGGAGCCTAAAAGTATTATAGAATGTACAGAAACACCCTGTCTTCCTAGTGTGAAAATCACTACTTGCCTTCTATCAAGGAAATGATTTCCCCATGTGATACATTTGACTTCATAGTAAGGGCTTTTGCAGCAGCACCTATATCTGGTTTTGAGAAATAAGAAATATTCCACAAAATTAATACAACTTCACGGTGAACATTTCTGTATGCAGTGGAATTTTCTGTTCTATACACGTCTCTTGTATAGAAAATACATACCATTTTCTCGTCTAAGTCAGGAGTGAAGTTTCTTTGCCCATCTGTGTATCATGGGTCTCCAGTTCCCATCAGGCCTAGCATAATATTCCATGGTGAAGAATGATGGGGACTGAAGTCCAGTGTCCTCAACTCCAGCAGGAGGTTAGAACTCCCTCACTCCTGCTGTGAGGGAAAACAACCGATAAAATTTGAAAACTGTTATGTAACATTAGATGCAAGATATGGCATAAAACCATAACATATATTTCTTTAGTTAAAACTGTTTCCGTCTTGGCAGATAATTAAACGGTGAGATTTTTCATTAGCGCACATAGCACTAATGTAATTGACCATCTCTGTTCTTAGGTGTGGCTTTACAATGAAGACCATGAATTGATCCTAAACAACCTTCTGTGCTTGGATATGTCTGAAACTCGCACTTCTGATCCCCCACGTCTGATGAAATGCCATGGATCGGGAGGATCTCAGCAATGGGTGTTGGGGGTGAGTGGTGGCTAATGTGAGGTACACTTCTGAGTATGAAAATGGGCTGTTCAGTAAAACTCCCACTTTCATTTTCCTTATAGAATGATGGGTTTGTTAATGTACTTTATGAGTGGGATTGAGTCCTTGTGGATTTTGGGGAGTCCGTATAGTCTTGGTGGGAGAGCTTCTGTCTTGCAGATTCGTTGAAGGACGTTGGGGTGCAGGGAGAAACTCTTGATCAGTATGTTTGTTTGGTGATTTTGTTGGTTGGGTCCCATTTCAGTTTTCTGTAGGTGGTGGGGTTAGAAGTTCTCTGATTTTGTCCTTGTATTCTTCTGTTTCCATGATTACTGTGGTGTTGCCTTTGTCTGCTGGCAGGATGATGATGTCCGGGTCTGAGTTCAGGGACTTGATGGCATTTCTCTCCTTTCTTGTTATGTTGCTTTTGGGGATTTTTGCTTTCTGTAGGATCCTAGTCACTTCCTCTCTGCTTTTTCTTCTGGAAGATGATATAATGCTGATTCCACGTTGGCAATTATATCTTCCACAGGAATTTGTCTGGGTGTGAGTGCAAAATTTCCTCCTTTGCTTAAGACTGAGGTTTCTTCTTGTAGTCTTTCAGAACAAAATCTTGAGCTTTTCCACCTCACCTGTTCTTGATACTTTTATCTCTGCAGAAAAACAATCGTCTCTATCAAGTGTCTGTTGGGCAGTGCATGAAGGTGGTTGACCCACTTAGCCTCAAAGGATATGTGACCATGGCAATTTGTGATGGCTCCCTCCCTCAGCAGTGGCGTTTGGAGAGCTGAGTAACTGTGAAGGCCCATTTCCTCCATCGCCCTTAGTGGGGCTGAACCCACAGGACCTGTAACACGAGCTGCTGTATGTGAGACAGAGCGTGCAAGGGAAATCCAACTTAGAAAGCTGTTGATGGACCGTGGTATGCAGAAAGGACAGAAGCTGTGGCAGTCACGTTTTGGTTTCTCCGAATACGTAGAAGTGCAATTACATTCCTTGGAATTCTCTGCATCTGGAAACACTTCCCAAATTAATTAGAACATTGCAATAGAATGAAGAAATTTAACTAAGTGGATATTTTTCAGTTGCCAGAAGAATACTGTAGCCTGTTCTACCTTTATTTTTGTGGACAAGGGTACTACACTTTTTCATTTGGATGAATATATGAATTATTGTAAGTATTCTGGAAAATATATATATATATATATCCTGGCCATGGGCATATTTAATGTTAGTCCATTTGTTTTAACATACCGGTTCAAGTTTTATCACTGATTTTTGATCCAGTATTTAAGAGTAATTGCAGATTTGATTTTGGTGACGCTGGCCAGTATCCAGTGGGCGACGAATGGGTATTTCCTTACGCAGCAAGATTTTGCTGTCTCCCTTGTTCCCCAGTTGTGCACTCCCATTTCCTCCAATCATCTCCTGCAGGTCAGGGAACCCTTAAAAAGGCCTAGGAATTTGCAAGTTGACTGCAGCAGACATGAATCATTGCTAGAATTGGGCAGGAGGCCTACCTTGTAAAAGTAGAAGTGCCTTTCTTTTCCCACAAGGCACCTTTGGTTGCTGCCTGTGAAATTAGCATTACATTTACAGTTTTTGTTAGTGTAGTCTGTTCTCAGTTGCGAAGAGTGCAGCAGAAACTGATGTATGCTACAGATGCTTAAAATGATTATGAAGATTAGTATGTGTGCTCATGTGTATAAATAAATGTTAGAAATTTGAATCTTTTGGACTGAAAGCATTCACTGAATGACATTCATTGTAAAATTAGTTTTGAATTTGTGTTACATGACCTATGTGAAGAAAGGATATCACAGCTGGGTGGTGCATGTATCTTTATTAACCAGTTGAAAGAAACTTTATCTTGGTAATAAAAACAGGTATTCCTTGTAGCTTTGGGAATCACCTATATGAAGAATTTTGCATTAGTTTTAATGTTAACTTTTTGCAGGTTGACAGCAATGATCAACATGCAACAGGCACACAGTATTGTTTCCTCTTTAGCAGCTTATTTCTCTAGTGTTACTCATTCTAATATTTAAACCTCCCAGCACACAGAATACTTTCAGCCCATGTGGATAGGGTTCTGGCCTTTGCTGCTCTTGTCTCTGAAAAGTATCTGGTTGAAAACCCTTCCTGGGGGGAAGTTATGTGTGCATCAAATAAGCATCGTCAGTACTTTATTGCCAGTACTGTGTTCTCACAACATGTGTACGTGTTGTGCATGAGGATTATGAAGATGACGGGGGCTAGGAAGTGTAACTCTCTTGCTCTTTAATGAACAAAGCAGATTATCTGAGTGTGTTAAGGCAACAATCTAAAATGATAATGAAAAGGCAGAGGTCTAAACTATTATACAAAATGATCTGGGCAGGTTATGCTTTATTATTAATTTTTGACTTTCTAATAGGGCTACTTCAGTCATGGTATGGTAGGTCAGTGCTGTATGAAAATTATGATGTTGTGGAACACAATTCCTTCAAGAGAATGGATCGTCTTCTGTGGAAGTATATTGAAGATGTATTTACATCCCGATACAAAATAAGCTTCATTAAATGAAAATATAGTGTTATGGGCTGTCAAGTTGGAACCCACTTATAGAAACTTTGTAACAGAGCTTCCAAGGTAAGAGAGATATTTAAGGAGTGGTTTTACCAGTTCCATCCCCAGTGGGTTTCCAGGGCTGAACAAGGGATTTGAACCCAGGTCTCTTAAGTTCTAGTCTGTCACTCTATTATGCCACACTGGTTTATTGAAATGTCTATAACCTGCAGTACCATCATCTTGCGTCCAAATACAAAATAAGCATCATGAAATGAAAATATAAAGGTAGTATTTATAGATGTAAAATATTTTATTTGTAAATGCTGATCTTCCAAATCCATTTCCACAAATTCCAAAGCCCATAACACTCTGTATACTTCAAAAATTCATTTTTGTCAACATTAGATAACTATTTTACAGAACAGAAAAAACCTGTAGGACAAATACTGGTAGGATGTTGGAGTATTGTACAAGAGAAGAAAAATATTCAAGAAACAAATTTCATACAGCTATTTATCAAGAGAAAAATATATACAGTTGATTTATTCTGTAAGATAAAAATACATCATGCCATATACATTACAAGTTCAGAACTGTATCACTGAATTATACCAACAGTTTTACAGTTCACTTTAGCTGTGCACACAAAAAACTTCATTTTTTTTAATATTTAGTCTGTGAAGTGTCAGTACCAGAATTTAAAGTACAAAATAAAAAAACTAGCCTGGTTCAAAAAGTTGATTAGGTTTCTACAAGCAAACACAACAGTGTTTTTTTTTAAAGAAATGTAAACAAAAACAATCCATACAAACACATCTTTAAATTACATTTTCCAAAACCCTATTGCCAGAGTTCTGCAGCTGAAAGCACAATTACATCTAATTTTTTCCTTGTTTTTACTTTTAAAGAAGGCAGCTATTGTATTAGAATTACGCTCTCACTACACATTTCTATTTTCACTACATGATTTTAGTGTACGCTGAACAGTTTGTGTAATCCTCACTATTTTTACTGGAAAAGAACATCTTCAGCTTTCTAATTTGGATGGTTTTAGCAGTTATTCACAGTTATCACAAATCCTAAGCACAAAAACCTGATTTAAGAAATAGGGATGTAACAATATAATACAAATAAAATAAACCAGTCTGTCTAAATTTCCCCAGACATCCACAAAAGTCATAATTGTATTATATATGCTTTCTACCATTCTTAAGGGTTACTTAAAAAGTTATTAGTAAAGCACAACTGAGCCTGCTTTAAAGTTTAAAAAAATAAAGTAAAACCTCTCAAACTGAGATTTTGGTTATTCCATAGTAATGATAATGACATGTTTAATAATACATGAGATCATATTGTAACATCCCTATCAAAGTTTAATAATAAGCACCCGAACTGCTGCAGAGTCTGGTAGCATTTGGTCAATTACTATTTTTTTATACTGTACTTTCCCCCCCTCAAAATATTTACACTTTTGTACAAAGTAACAGGATTTGTTAGTTCTGCAGGTAACAGCAGCAGCTTGGCTTCTAACTTTTCTTTTAAAAATAGCTTCATTCACTTATTTCAATAATAAATACAAAAAGTTTCTCTTATTTTACAGAAATCAAAAACTACAATAAACTGACTCATGGAATCAAGTATTTTAAATGTATTTTAGTGCAAGTTATTTTTCCCTTAGCTCTATCCCTAAGGAAGTCATTTCAGTACATTCCTTGTTCAGTGGTGTCTACTTTTATTTAAACTTTTTTTTTCTGTATTTAGAGGGCCTGCCCCTTTAATAAGTAAGGCTGTGGCCAGCACTTTGGACGTCTCCCTTTCGCTGGTGATTTCAGTCTACATTCATTGATGCCCCCACTGCCCTTCAGCAGGTCAGCTATAGCTTCTCTGCCCAAGTTCAACAATTTCTCCTTCGTGAGTTCATAAAATCAAAAGTGCTGGACCGGTCTGGAGATTCATTTCACCTTTGTGCGCCCGGGAAGTTCGGCAACAGCTCCACGTTTTGCCAGCTTGCTTCACACTGGAGTAGAATTTGAAACTTACAGAAGTGATTGTTTTCACACACACCCAACCCCCACCCTGCAGATCAATAACCTCAAGATCACTTCTTCCTTGGGACGAGCAACCCTTGGAGACGGCAAGGAATGCATCTTAGTTCATCCATTTTCGGCAGTTTACAGCTCCACAGTGACATGGAATCTTGTGCTGGTCATCTTCAAAATCAAACTTATAGTCGTAACAGAGCTGAAAAGAAAGTATTTGTCAATTGGTTCTTACAAGCATAAAAGTGATCCCCTCTCAGAAATACAACACATGATTTAATCATGTATTGTCACATTACGTTGTTGATGCTGAATCACCCTTTTCTCATTCAAAACCAATACAGCAGTGAGTTAGAAATTCATCCGCATTGTGTTTAACCTGCGATCTTCTGTGTGTGCTCTACTAGAGAGCTACATCCCTTCAAGGAATTATTTTAATTGTGTATTCTCAAAGGCTTTCACAGCTGGGATCTGATGGTGGTTGTAGGTTTTTTGGGGTGTTAGGAAGAAAAACCTCCAGAACATGGCCAAACAGCCCGAAAAACCTACAACTATTTTAATTGTGTTTCAATCATTTTTTTAACACAACTCGGATATCCATATATGAACGAAATGGGCAGCGTAATCTCTGCATGAGAACTCGACAGCACAATTAAGCACATATTAATAGTTTCTGGTGAAATTATTCCAAGAAGTCATTTTCAGTGTGCTAGTTAGTTGTGTTCTAAGTATAAATAAGAGAAATGCAAATATTATGACATTAAGTTCAAAAGTAGGTTCTACTGAGTTCCTCCCAGGTAAAGAGGCAGGATTACAAGCCTAAATGACAAAAAAAGGCAATTGCTCCAGATTTCCAGCAGTCATTTTAATGGAGAAACCTATTACATATGGTGTTAATGCTAAGATATGCACTGAAATGCATACTATTGTTAATTTGATCAGTAAACAGCAAAATTAAATGGTTAAAAATGAAGTACCTGCATGAGCTATGAGACAGAAGGAAAGAAATGTATTCTGTAAATAAATATTTAAATAAAACTAGAAATTACATAAATCTTACCTCTTCTCCCTTCTGGATTCTCCTGCTTGAACTGATGATAATTTTATGTCCTCTTTCAAAGGTTACCACCTCAGCTACACAATTTGGTGCACAGGAATGGTTAATATACCTATATGAAAAAGAATAGGACAGATCAAAACAATTGAATGAAAGTTATATTGTAGTATAATTCAGTATATCAGCTAAGGGGAGATAAAAGTTCAGGAAAATACTGTATTTCCTACAGCAGTAGTTCTGTAATGGAACAAATGGAAGGACACAGTAAGAACTGACCACCTTATAATTCAGTGACCATATGGAGACTGAATGGGGGCCATCTTACCAAATGACTGCCACCCACCTTGCAGGACCGCCTGTCAGTGTGGCATCAATGACATGATCATTGTCAATGCGAAACATATATACTCCGCGATTCTATGAGACAGGGAAGAAGAGAAAAGGCAGGCACATTTGTAAAATAAAAATAAAAAGACAAAAGAGATCATATTCCTTTTATTATTTGTAAACCAGAACAATCTATTGGTTTACCAAAGTAAAGGCACTTTATGTGTTACAGATGCAAAGAATTCACATTAGTTTTTCTTATATTACATCCAAGCTGTTATCAGATTTAGATCCAAGTCACAGATCAGTACTCACATCTGTATCATTCAGTTCACTCTACAGAAGATCCCATACTTTTTCCTGTGTCACATGAACATTTGATACAGTGGTCAAATTGCCATAAAGTAATACCTGAGATTCATAAAGCTTCTCCTTCCTGTTGGCTACCTCGTTGCGGATGATGGTTCCGATATATTCAATGACCATGGTGTGCTTTTCAATGTCTCTAGCAGCATATAAGCCCAGGCCCTAAAACACAAGTTGTTAAATTTCTTACATTCCATGTTGGGCTGCTAGTGTTTACTGCAGATAGCTTAAGAGTTAGGGTACTTTATCAAGCTTAGCCTAGCCCTGCCCCCATCTGTAACTTCCTTTGTGTGGAAAGTGTGCAGAGAAGCTCCCTTTCACACATAGGCTCGCTCTCCATAGGGAAAAGAACCCTGATTTCCCAGGGCTTATTGTGCTTGGTTAAACCTGGCTTGTGATCAAACTGGGTTATTCATTGTAAATGAATTTAGAATTACAGCCTAAGCTAGCCAGAAAAAAAAGAGGCAACTAACGTGACTTTGCCAGTATATTTTTGACAAGTACTATGGTGGGTGGCATGGACTTTATACTGTTTTCAGACTGAAAGAGGCGATGACAGAAACTGAAAGACTAAAATGCTTTGCTGTGTTGAGGTGTTTCACTGACCTGAATTCGTGACCGTGCCAAATAAACATTGGATTTCCATTCAGTCTTCATCTTTCGGTACTGAGAGGACTTCGAATGAACAAACTGTTTACTGTAAGGTGCGTTCAGTTCTCCTGTAACTGTGCTCTGAAATGACTTTGAAGTGCTGGTGCTATTCAGGGTATGAGGCCTGTAGCAAGAGGTCATGGAACAGAAGAGACATAGAAGAAGAACTGAAGATCTCTCTGAATTTTAACACATGGGGCGTTTAAAAGAACTGAAGGCAGACAGACATTCAAAGCCAGCTAGCATAGGCGACAAAGCAGCTTCCCTGGCCTAGACAGGCACGTACAGAGCCAACGACAACCGGGTTTGTAAGCAGCACACAGAAGCACAAGCGTCCTACGTAGCTTATAAACCCTGGGCTGTACTATGTGAATTTAAAAGAAAATACCTTAACACAAACCTCTTGACATGGCTGCTCATTTTCGGCTCTGAGCGGGCACAGCCTGTGGGGTTGATGGCGAGCGGGAGCTCCATGAGTGGGTTTCGGCCATAGCGGAAAGTGTAGCTCTCGCAGGCCTCCACCCCAGGAAGCTGTAAACACAAGAGTCACAGGTCAATAAGGGCAGCGGAAGACTCAAAGAAACGGGACCAGATTCAGCAGTGGGATGGAGAACACGACACATCAACCCTGTGAGCATACAAAGCAAGTATTTTGGAAGATGGCGAATCTGTGCTCCCAAAGGCAGCAAAGAACATGAGCCACACAGGTTAGGTTCAGCACTACGTTGCCACACTAGCTTGCAAAACCTGACCTTGTTTTCTTTTTTGGGTCCTTTGCCCATTCACACTCTTACTATTATTTTTAAAACATTTTCTGCTTTTACACAGAGACAGGGATACTGACAATGTGCTGCACACTACTACTGCCTACCATAGATATTCTTGGCCTCCTCTGAAGGGAGCAAGATGGCCCTTAGAAAGACCATTACAGTACCCAAACTCTTCTTTCCTATTCCAACAAGCTCTTTGGAAATTGAACAGAGAAACTTTGCAAAAAGTTGTCCTTGATCTCTTCCATGGATTAAACTCCACGGCTTCAAGTACAGCACTAACATTTTTTTTTTGTATGATGTGTAAGGTAGCCTCAGATCCATATGAAACAGAAACAGTCAAATGACCTGACTTCTTGTGCAGCTGCATGGCCACTCACCGATTCCGCTATCCTAGCCACTGCAGAGACAGTCAAGCCGAAAAGGTCTTCGCCTTTCAAATAGGCAGGGAAGAGTTGGAGCATTTCAGAAGTTTTTCTTACAGAAGCAACAGGCTCCAGGATTTTATCCCAAACATCTGTGAGGGGGGAAAATACAGTGGACAACAAAAGAAATGTAGGAGGAGAATGAATCCAACACACTGACCGCTGAGGTTATGACAGCATTGAGAAATCTCTGCTTTGGAGATACTATTAAGATTGCTCTAAAACAGCCATTTTCAACTTTTTTTTGGTCACAGCCATAAAGGCAGTATATAAGAAACATAGTTTGAATCAGGATTGAAGTTGCATAATGAACCTCATAATGTGATATGTGAAGAATTGTTTCCAGTCTATGTGCCAGGGCCACCCGGGGGGCCACATGACACCCTCCCCCAAATTGAGAATGGCTGCTCAAAAAGACCCAGCCTGGATAGGAGTCAAGATAAATCTTTTACTACGGATATTCATTTTGTGTAGAAAGGTTATGTTCACTGTCACATACGATGAACATATATTTTCCTGTACATAGTAGAATGTTTTGTGGTGAGACAGTGATACTAACAATGTGCTACGCAGAAGTTATTTACATGTTTGAAGTTTTATCTTTTAAAAGTAGGCCTTACATATTACATGTGTGTAATATTCTTTGACTCTGAGCTAATTGCTTGAGGGGACAGAGATCTGAAATTAAAGCAATATTTCTATTGGGGTGACTGAGGATACACTAAATTTCTCTCCAGCGCAGCACTAAACAAGAACAGAATGCTGGAATACTGTGTGTAGAAAAATGTCGCATGCACGCATACACACACACACACACACCTACCTCTCCACATACATACATTCTGGTTCTTAGGACTATAGCGAAGACAATCTTTTCCAGCACTGTGTGTTACCTTTCGGGGTTGAGTCAGTAAGGACCAGATCTTCATGGCCTTGCTCAATTATCCTGATGACAAAGAGGGGGAGGCCACCCTTCTCTTCAATGGAACACACATAGCGACACCTGCGGTTGGCATACCGCGTACTCCAATACAACCGGCTAGCCTCGTAACCCACAGGATAAAGGACCTTTGAGGTATGGAAAGCCTGCATCTGGTGTGGCAGCAGCTGGCCAATCGTGTGGAAGATGAGACTTCCCACCCGGAAGGTGTGCTCTCGGTCCCCCCGCTGGACGATGCTCGCAATCTGCCGAACCTCATCCCGTTGCACGTAGACCCGCCTGAAGACTGCAAAATAGCTGAGTTCTTGCTCATGAGCGCCCTTTGGTTTGTGCATTGGGCAAAGCATAGTTTTGTCTTTAAAAAACATGCATTGTGCTTTAATGGCACAGGTAAAGTGATAAATATTGGTGCACCTTAACCTGTGACAGCCGCTGGTAGCACCCATTTTGTGACAGAATGTGCATTTCATTTGCAATCCCCTCCGCAGAGCTAATTCCACATTTATTAAGGCACCAGCTTGTGTCTCGTAGACTTCAGTAGACCAAAGAGCACAGTTCAAATGCACCCAAAGGTCTAAGTCAAGGTTAAGAAGCCTGGCTGGTCCATCGGTTAGTCCGTCACCCTCTTCATGACAGAAGCAACATTTTCGATAATCCTTAGGCACAGGATCAGGTTTAATGGTTGTGCCCATTTTCTTGAGGAACTCATCTATCTCCTCATCACATGGAGGTCTGAATGTTCCTTTAGGAATCACAATCTGTATGTTCCATTTTTTCCACTTCATTCCTTTCCATTTCTTACTGACTACTCGACAGTCATCGAGGCCATTGGGTATTGTCCTCAGACGGGGTTTAAGTTTCACCGTTACCTTCAGGTCGTCCGGTTTGGGTTCCACTCTGGCTGCTTCAAAAGCAGGAGGGAATATGATAGGGGGTGATGAAGGTGGAGAAAACTTTTCCTGTACCTGAGGAAGGCAGTGTACATCTAACGTAGAGATGTTGTTGTTATACTGATGGAAAACCTTTGGGGTTGCCTCTTTCACTGGAAACTGGGTTAATGAAGAAATGGATTCCTGAGAAATAAGCAAAATACAGTTAAACATGAATTTAAGCCCAGTCAATATTAATACACAGACTAAGCAGTATGACAGGGGATGTGACTATCCTATACTAAGCAGTAAAGATTTTTTTTTTGCCTCATTTCACATCAGTACATTTGCTCCAATAAACCTAGACGGGATACACTTTTTAGAGCCACCCTTTCAAAAGGGAATTGTGAAGACATTTCTAAAGAGAAGAACCAACAGGATATATCACTCTGCATGCAATGTGGGATAGCTGGAAATAACATAGATGAGTCCAAAGGAGATTACCAGAATGTATGTGGTGGGACTCAGATGTGCATTTGCCACCCAGCCAATACAGGCATGCTATTGCCTGTAGTGACTCATCTCTTCACTATGTTCGTTGTTATTTAGTCGTCAAGTCATGTCTGACTCTTTGTGACCCCATGGACCAGAGCACGCCAGGCCCTCCTGTCTTCTACTGCCTCCCGGAGTTGGGTCAAATCATTACATCAGCACCCTGATTTATTTGCAAAGAAAGCCTCATTATTCAAGGACTCAGATTCTAGGGATTATTTACTAGAGCACAAGAGAGTGACAACGTAAATTACTTTCTCCAGTAGCTGCTTATATTCTCTTCATCCATTGTGCTGGGTTAAAAACTCTTTAAACCAACAGCAAACATGCAGGAGATATTAGGAATTTATAGCCCAAGATGGATTACTTGTAGATAAGCATGACAGCTTGATGCCTGAAATGTTGTATTAGCCTATTTATAAGCAAATTATTTATGAAGGCACTCCAGACTGCCATTGTCAGAAGCAGGTTTTAACTGTGAAGTTAGTTTTGATACCTGAACAGAAACTGCAGCAAAGTTAGTTATTAAAATGCCAGGACATGACATGACAAGCTTTCAAGAAGGGACAGCACCCAGAATAGAATTACAGGTTTCACCACCTGTTCTGAGCGTATACATGGCGATAATCTGTTCCCCTAAAATTGCTGTTAAGCAAAATCATCGTCATGCGAAAAACAATTCCCCATTGGAATGATTGAAACCCATTTAATGCGTTCCAATGGGGAAATTACGTAGTCCAGTGAAAATCGCTCATAGGGGAAGACATTTTCCGAGTGTCGATCAGCTGTTAAAATGGCTGCCCTGTGAAGCATGGGTCCGGAAAAGACAGGGCAGCCATTTTGCGGAGCTGGAAAAATTGTCATCTTGCAAACAAACAGTTCGCAAAGCACGGACCTAATCGTCGTGAAGTGAAAATCTCCCATTGAAATGACTGTTTTGCGAATCGCTATAGCAATCACAAAAAGTCATCGCCCTGTGGATTCGTCATTTAGTGGGGTTGTTGTCATGCAGGACACCACTGTACCTCTAATTGATAGCAGCACAGGAAGCTGGCTTGATACAGACAGTAATCTTTATCAAAACTAGGGATACCTGAGTATTTTGTTCAATCTGCAATTTTAAGTGAGCAGACTGGATTCACACTAACACCACGTGAATCAGACGTTTCACACCACTCAAAAATGAGTACAAAAGTGTATGCAAAACATGCATTTTATGATAAATGAGAGTGTGCGTGTTGAAATGAGAAATGGGTATGGGAATGGCACTCAACAGATTTCAGTGTGAAAATGATCAGATGAGATAGGCCAGAAATAAACTGATCTGTGCACCTGTAACAGCTGAAATTTTAGAACAGATCCTAATTAAATTCACTAGAATTAACTGACATGAACAACACACTGTATAAGTTACAAGCCAACTGAGAAGTATGCAAACTTCTTTTTACAACCATTAACTATATACTGTATTTTTCTGTGTATAAGACACCCCCATAGAAATCTAAGTGGGGCTTAGCAAGTGCATGGGGAAAGGGAACAAAGCCCTGCAGGATCACTTTGATCCCTGCTCTCACCTCCACTTGTTTTTTCTCTCTCCTCAGCTTACTTCCATGTATAAAACCCTCAATTTTAATCTAAAGATTTTAGACAAAAGTATAGTCTTATACATGGAAAAATACAGTAAGTTCCTTAATGCTGACAGAGTGCACTGCCATACGTATTTTAAATAAACTTCATTTTGTGTTTTGTGAAAGCGACAGCAGACTGGAGAACTATTTATTTACCTTGCTATCTGAGTTTTTTGCTTGCACGGATGCTGAATAAAGGACAAAACAATTGTTGCTGCAGAAGACAATGTCCTTCTCTATCCTCTCAGACTGATCCCTGGAATCCTAGAAATAGAAGCCAAAGAGCTTAAGAATGATTTAAAGAAATTCATTTCGCTAATAATCAGACAAGCTCTTGAATATGTTATCAGCAACACTATCAGAAACTTAGCTAACATAAATGTTCATGTCTTCTACGTTAGGTGTGCCAGTTCATCTGACAGTTAAACAGAAAAACTTGAATGAAAGCAAAACTGTACACAAGGAACTTTCTTCTTGAACAGATAACACAATTATTTTGCAATTATTCTGAAAATAATTACAGTAATATAAAAAAGAACTCTTTGCAGAAGTCCTGTATCCTCTAAAAAAGGAATAAAGCAGAACAGCAAACCATTCAATAGCCATACAATGCAGTATAAGCAAATTACAGGAACCTACCCATCCTCCGCCCCTTTTTTAGACCTTGCTCAGAAGCCAAAATTAATTTTAAAAAAACTTGCTGCTGCAATGTTTACAGTAGTACCTGTTTCAGGAAAGGTAGATCTTTGAAAGATTTCCGTACTCCACTGCCCAGAACTACTACTTTACAATGAGAGCACCACTGTGGCCTCAGCACCGAACCATCCATGACATTGGGACTGTGGGCCTTATAACCTGCCAAACGTTAATGTGAACAAGATTTTTTATTTCAGTAAAAGTCTACAAGATAAGCTGGGTCCCTCAAGGTTACTACTAAGCCTGGCTTTGCTCCCTACTCACGGCACTCTTTCCCAAACAATTCATCTATCAAGCATACCTCCCCCCAAGACACGGAAGCCCTAATCGGGCATTCTCAAGCAAGTAAGCTAAACACAAGGACGAAAGAAAGGTGCTTTGGTGTTGCTCCTGTCTTGTGGGCTCCATATTGTCTTGCGGGGAAGAGTCTCCTTTGTTCTTGGCACAGACGTCCCAAAGCCCGCTTGGGAAAGGCATCCTCCAGGTTTGAAGAAAGTCGGAAGTGACAACCCAGGAGGGCAGAGTAAACACACTCCCCCTGCTCACTCAGTTTTAGTCTGGCACTAAATATGGCAGAGCGATTAAGGCTATCTCCCACTCAAAGTGTTATAATCCCTCCTGCACACATAATATGACAAGTGGGCATTTTGCCAGGTCACTTCCACCAGAACACACTTCACGCCACTGTCAAGGGGGCCAAGGGAAAAAGAAGCAGAAACTCATCTATTTCCCAGCCCCACGGCTTGATTTTCAAGTCTTCAGCATTCAGTTTTGCAACTGCTACGTAACTGATTAACCTTCAAAGGACACATGCTGTCTCACCATTACCACTTGGTGGAAAGGACATGTTATGTTGTTTGAATCCGTACGGCCCGGTTAGTCCAGAAGGGCCGAGAGCTCCTGGCTGAGGTCCACGTAGTAATAAGTGCTGTCTGTACTCAAAGGTTGGATTTGGTCTGTGAGAGCTGATTATTCCCATAGAGGGTGGAACATCTGAGGCATTGCTCACTTCATAACTATTTGGAATTCTGACATGCAGAAGGTTGGAAAATGCAGCCACCACACTGCCAATATTCTAGAGTAGAAAAAGAAAGAGAAAAAGCTGGTTTGGGTCCAGTAACTAAATAGAATAAGGTTGACATAAAGAAGTACAGTATATATACTCCAACATCCCCAAATCTGAATATGCGTCCACCTGCAACTGGTGATGGTTTTCTGGGAACAGGAATGTCCACAAGGTATTACCGAGATACATAATCAACCTACGGTAAGAGTAGGGCTTCCTGGGCTCACTCTGATTTGTCTTCCTGGCACTGCCACATAATCCATCTGACTGACTGTAGATCAACACACTGCCTACATAATTATTTGCTGCAACTACCTCAACAAGAAGCCTTCAGTCTCTTTTAATTATAGAACTGTAGATCAAGGTACGTGACCACATTACACAGAACACAAATAAAAACAGTGTATTAACAGGACCGTACACAACACATACTGAAACTCCATCTCCTTACCTCTGCAGCTGTGGGATGTAAAGTAATTGCTATGGATACAAGACCAGATTTGGGGCCATTTTGGGAAGGTGCCAGATGTGAGCCAAAGAAGGCGGGGCCGGGCTCTGTTTTGATATAATTCCTTTTTGCTTCAGAACCTTAATTTTGAAACAGACAAGCAATTAAATATCCATGTAACTGGAACACATGGAAATGCAAGTGGAGAAAATAATGCATGCCATTAGAATTCCTTTTTGGCATTACCCTTTCCAGCACTGGTAGGCAAGATTGGAATGATAGGAGATGGAACAGGTTCGGGCATCTCTTCCTTTACCGATGACAGATCAGGGTATCGGCTGATTTCCATGCCCATGACACTCTCAGGAGAGGAGGAAGGAACAAAGCTGTCAGGGGTATCTCTGTCATCACAGGAATCCTGAACCCTAGGAAGGGAAATAGAACTATAAATGCTGGAAGTGCTATGTTTGCACATAATTGGTTAAAGCATGGGCAAGAAGGTAGCACAAACTAGGTTGAAACTTTTGCTATTCATCCAAGTAGCTTCTTCAGACTGAAGAAGCTACTTGGATGACGAGTGAAATGTTTCAACTGAAAAAGAAAGAAGTCCAGTTGCCATGACTCAATTCCCAGATAACCTCACCTGAATGACTGAGAATCTTCACAGATATAAGGCAGCGCTAAACTGGAAGAAATGTCAGTCTTTTAAAGGTAATGTCTCCCAGATGTTTTTGAAACATGAGAAACAAAGCATGGTGGGAAGAAACATCCCCAGAAGTCTCTCTCATATAAATATTCGGAAGTACTCCAGCCATCGTATTTGAAGATGGTGTATTCTGCTTTTAGGACACTATGATTCTGCAGCCACATGAGTGAAGGAAAAAGAAACATTCTTCCACGTCTACATTGTGGAGAAAGTTTCTTCCATTACAGCACACTGACTTGAATGTCTGACTGTCATTTATTAAAAATCACTTTAAGCACTCAGCTATTGTTACTGAAAGAAGATCAGTGGCTGAAGGTGGTAATAAAGAGTAAGCTGACCCCTTATCTGGTGAAAAAGGAGATGTTTCCTTCTGACTATTTTAACAAGATTTGAATCTTCTGGAAGATAGACATTTCACTCTCTATAGATGAAGAACAATAAAAAGTATTATCTCCTTGTCTGAAATCATGGCTGACCTTCCACATCAAGTGGTTAAGTCCAATTTTTACCAAGCCTTCTGTGAGGCTATGGGTTGATATGTCTAGACGTGGACGATAAACTCTCTCCCAAATATGCCCTGCAAGTGCCCACAGCAAAGGCTGCATTTGGAATGACTGTGGTCTAAGCAGCAGTAAGGGGGGGGGCAGGAAGCATCTGAAGACTTTGCTCACCCCAGACAATGTTTCAGAATGCAGACAGACTGCTTACCTGAGCTCTTCCTGATTATTGTGAGGTGGGGTTGGAAGGGAAGCAGGCACATCCACACTTTTAGGACACTGCGCCATGGCTCGGGTGAGCAGATCATCCTGTGGTCTGAAAGGCAGCTGGAATGGCTTTGGTCCTAGAGCTTTAGTGACTAAAGCAGAGCAAGAACAGACTTTAAAAAAGACACCACCACCACCAAAACGTCTTACCACTTCTAGGGATATATTTGGCAAGGGAAACAAACCAATAAAGGATTTCTAACTTTCACCCTATTTCATATAAAGCACCCTCTGCATCAATGACCCCGGAAACCTCCAAGCATTCTGTTCCAAAGGTTATCCAAGGCAGATTCAGATTTCATTAATAGCCAGACAGATAGCCATGTCAGTCCGTACTCTGTTGCAGCAAAAACAACAAAGAGCAGCACTAAGATGAAGACGTTTTATTTGGCAGAAGCCTGCATTAGCTACAGCCCACCCAAGCTTAGGCCAAAGAAAAACTCTTAGTTTTCAAGAATACCAAACTTGTGGTGTTTGGCTGCTCCCGATTCCGCTGCAAGGTAATCCTCTGGCAGACAAGTGACAACTTACCATCATGTCCACCCAGCATCCCAGCCTTTGTAGCGAGTTCCTCCGTGGTTGCAAATCCATTAACCATTTTTTGGCAAGACGCAGGTGGAGGCGTGGGAGGCAGGGAAGCTGGAGGTGTGGGCGGGTTGCTGAGGTTATTCTGCTGCACGAGAGGAAAAGATTTCAAGTTACATTTTTAGCCTCTTATTTGGGAAAGATGCGCATTCAAGGACATGTCATGTAACAAACTTACAAAAAGACTCTCAGAATGCACTTTTTTTCTAATGCTAACAGCCATATTGGCATTGCTTCGACAGAATACCAAACCATGGCTTGGTGTGTGGTTTAATACATTCAGTGGGCAGGAGTCATTACTCATCAGGTCTTCTGCCTATTGCACCAAAATTACGACTTCCTCTTGCCTTCTCCAAGCACTCCTTAAGTGCTATGAAAACTGCTAAAGTGGTTTGACCAGTGAGTGAGAAAAAAAAAGAAGATACATGTGTATGCCTTATTGGGTAACAATACCTTTATATTACGTCTTTCAACTGTGAGAAGTCAGACTCTGTATACAATCTAATCACAAAAGGTAGTAATTAATAGCGTCAGATTTAGAAATCAGGAATTAATAGACCTTGGGTCATATTTCACCTCCGCCATGTATTACTGTCTGGCCATCCATCTACTGTACTTATTTTAGAGACTAATCAGGGGTGGTTAGTATTTATAGTGATAACATTTAAAATCAGGCCACCATTCCGGTAAAAGAGAGATCCAGTGTAGCCAGAAAGGGGCGAGGAAGACCTGAGTTCAATTTTCCACTTGTTTGTAAGTTTGACTGGACCGGTCACTATCTCTCAACTCAACCTACCTCACAGAGCTCTAGAAAAGACAAAGGCAGAGAGGAGAAGCATGCATGCTTCATCTGTGAAGAAAGAGTAGGATGGGAGTTGTACTTAATGAACGCATTAATGAAATAAAACCAATCCAGAATTTTGACTCATTTATTGCAGTCTCTATAATCTGGCCAAGATCCTGTTGTGTAAGTTATTTCTGTGCAATGGTAATTATGGCCCCATCAGGGAGGTTTTCAGTAATTAAAGTGTTTCCAGTACTGCTACGGTTCACACACAATTACACTAATGAACTTTGAGTCAAACAAGCTGTGGGACAGAAGCAAGAAGTCTTTAATAAGTGAAAATCTCCCAGGCTGGTGACTTCAAGATCCTTAATAGACCTAACCTACACAACAGGATTTTGGTCAAAATGTGTAATGGTTTTAATAGGTGATAGGACTTTTTAATGAAGCATCAACAATACAAAGATGAAAATGACAGTGCAAAAACAACAATAATATCATTTTAGGTATGTGAGATAAGTTGAGTTGAGAGTTGCTGACTGGCCCAGTCAAACTTATAACCAAGTGATAAAACTAGTAATAAATCCCACTGTTGATATTTCTTTTGTAAAATCTATGTAGAAAAAAAAATACACCTTGTAGATTAGCTGAGAATAGTAGTCTGATACCCCATCAAGTGTAGCGCTACCAAAGCTTCCCGTGAGTCGACTTCCACTATTCAGATGGCCACTGCCATAAGGAAGAAAATGGGCAAAACTCACTCCAATTATTGGCTCCATGAGCGGAAGCAAAGAAAGTTGCTGGAGGAAAAAAGGGGCAATTACAGTTATCACACTTGCAAATTCGTCATTAATGAACTGCAGATTTGCACTTAATTTTGCTAAGATGGCTGTTACCATCAGAAACACATCTTTTACCCGCTCCTCATACAGTACCACTAAGGTAGCCATGCAAACTAATATAAGCATTTCAGCTGTCATCTCATAGATGCACGGCCCCTCAGGTACACATCTGCTATCAGTATAACCAATGGATGATGGTATTTCAAACAAAATGAATGAACACTGTCACGATGTGTGGTTCTCAAAATCTGGAATATTCCAACATGCGTATCACCGTTCACCTCAATGTTAAGGGATAAATATAGAAAGCACACAAATTATTTGCCGCTTATTACAGTGGGGTTGTGACTGCTTTAATGTAGAGGTGAAAATTACAGTTTGGCTCCTGCTGCTGTCCAGTAGCTGCCCTCCAGAGGTCTCTCTGCCTTCATCACCACTATAACAAACGATTCTCTTCTGCTGATGAAGCTGTTAATCCTAAAGGTGGTGGATGCATTTTAGTCTGGTTCCTCAGCTGTGAGCCTTTGGCCTCGAGTGACCCTGCTAGAAGCCCAGGTTTGTAACCGAGTCTAGCCTTCTGACAGCAATGCTCTCGCTTCTCTGACACACTCAAACCCCCTCACCATGTTAAGATGTGCATCCAAGAAGGGGGTGGGATAAAGGACACCTTGATCACCAAGCACCTCTGCCTGTGCCCTTAAAGACGCAGTAAAAACTGGTCAATTAAAAGATACAGAAGAAGGCATGATGCCATCAAGGCTGTGCTGACTAATTTATTCAGAAACAATAAACCGCTGGGCTCTCTCATTCCCTCAAAACGTTTGGTGCTTCTAGGGCTTCTCATCATCATTTTGCATTATAGCAAACATGACCCTGGGTAGATATGGAGGCATAACATATTATCAGAGGCCCTAACACGCTGGCATTACAATGCAACAAGCCAAATATGTTAGCAGCACCATGTGTCACAATAAATCAGAGACATGTATTGTAGGCAAATATAAGATGTATTTAAAAATCAACATGCATGTTTTTCTAGCTTCACAACAACTCTGAATAAGCAAACATCACACACACAAATGAAAAAAGCCACAAAGCAAAACCAAAAAATGAACGTAGCTGTATCGTTGTTAAAAGGGACCAGCATATAAAACTAGTATTTCTGTTGGCTCCTATTCTTACCCAAACTTTACATTCTGAACTGCGCTTTCCCGCTCAGTGCTCACCTGCTTTAACTGCATGAACGCTTCTGTGTTGGGGTAAAGAGTCTGCTTTTCCTCCTCTTCTTTTTTCCTCCTCTTTGTCCGGGGGGCTGCCTTCTCACCTGCCTTCTGACTTCGTTTGCTTCTTTGCTTTTTCATTTCGTGTCCTAAATCTGCTCTCTGAATCTGGCTGTTCCTGCATCCAAACGTACCCTGCGACTGATTTCCTATTGACTGCTTAGGGAAAAATGGAGACAAAGATACATCAGTTCAGGTCTCTCAGTGTGGCATTTTATTTTATTTTTATAATATAAAGCAACAATTGGTCTTAAAAACATGTTCCTGCCAAAGAAGGGTACTAGAACAGTAACAAGGCTTTATTAAGCTTTTTGTTGTGAGAGGATCAAAACATATGACTAAGAAGATGCTCATTAAACAGCAAGATCTTGGGTATGAAGATGAACATGTAGGCAGGTGGCAACTGCTGATTCTGTTTCTTTCTCTTTTTCTCTCTTAAATTCTCCGGTGCCTCCACAGTTCCTGTCTTTCACCTCCACCTTTTGCATCTGTGTTGCCCCACCTCAATCACTGTTCTTCACCACCCATGTCTTTCTTCTTTTTGGCCCCGACATCAATACAGAGACAGCTTTCTTTTCTTAGCTCTTGCTTCTTTCAAACTTCCTTTCCTGGATCCTCTGCTTCCACTACCTCCCTGCTTCCCTCAGTCTTAACAACACCCAGCTGCCCACCGGACACCTTTCCACAAAGCATCCGCCTCATGACCTTTAGTCCTGCTCAGTCAGGAAAAAGTTGCAGTTACGCAAACAGACAGAGGAACGGCAGCAGGACTAATGGACTTCCATGTCACATGAATCCTGAATGACATACTCTCAAATATCTGTGTTGTCCCTGTACGTTTCCCAGGAAGGCATAAGGATTCATGCTCAGTGACCTTTTTGGGCTTAGAATCATGTTTCTGTCCATCCTGCTTTATGTTGTGATCCCCTGGAGGAAATGAAAGCCAGTATTAAATATTCTCAAAGAGACCATGTTCACTAAGTACTGACTGTCTTTTTAATAATAAAACATTTGTGTTTAGGTATTGGGCTCTTTGTAATGCAACAGAGTGCAATAAACAGAAAATTCAGTATGATTTCCGGACCACCAGTCTGGATGTTAACATAAAAGGGAAAAAAAATGCTTACCATGCCACCTTGAGCCGGCTCCTGTCTTTCTACAAATTTGTTCTCCTCAACGCTCTCGTCTGAGTGGAAGCTGCTGTCTGATTTCTGACTGGTCAGAGAGGCAGATTTTTTGTTCTTAAGCAAGTGTTTGAGGAGCTCATTCCCCGATTCCCCTTTTGCTGCCGGGACGCTTGCCATTTGCACCTGGCTCTGGGAAGAAGGGGCTGGCTGGCTGGCGGTTTTATCCTCTTCTACTTTAATGTCACTTTGACTCTCCCCCTTAGGCTCAGATTGAGCAGGGCACTGACCCGCTTCCGTATCTTCTTGTCTCATTTGCTGAAGGCTCACAGAAGCGTCTGCCTCGACCTTGTCGGTCTCCGAGTTCACGCTCGACGCCTCGGGCAACTCGCCTTGTGGCAAACTGCAACTGGAGAGCTGATCTTTCTGTTCTAAGGAAGACTGACTCTCTGAAGCATTCGGGGCTGATGAGCTCGGCGGCTCCTCTGCCTCCATTTCCCCTGCGTGGTGTGCAGGTTCACCTGGTGTGCTAACAGCTGGGGTGGAGACAGCGTCTGAAACCACTGGAGTTGGTGGTGCGGTGATATCCGAACGAGGCGTTGACGGAGTATTCGCGGACTCTGCATCATCCTCTTTTTTCTTTTTCCTTGTTCTCTTCTTTTTGCTCTTCTCCTCTGGAATGATATCAGAATACAACTGAATGAGAGACTGACTCGTTCCAGGGCAGTTCGCTCCAGGAGGTGTGCCACTCTCCGGACTGCTGCTGGTGGCCACAGAAACTGCAGGCAGACTAGAGGCAAACGGAGACCTAGCCTGGCACGGGGGAAAGCTGGCTCCGGAGAGGCTTCCAAGGGACTGCTTAGCGGAATGGAAAGTAGGGCTTCCATCGGGAGCCAAGGGTGGGTCAGCGCCGAAGGGGGAAGCTCCCAACGGCTGTCGCTCAGCACATGGTGGGAAGCTGGCCGTCGGCGGGGACTTCAGCGGTCCTTGTTGCAGAATGGGTCCCATTGGCGGTGGCGGCTGTTGCGGCGACTGTGGAAGAGTCTGTGGAGGCCGCGCAAAATCACATGACAGATCCGGATGGAAGTACTGCATCTGAGACAAGGACGCCCTCGCGTTCAATTCCGCGCCCGCGGCCCCATGCTGCTGCTGCTGCTGCTCCATTTCCACCCTCTGCTGCAAGGCTCTCTGCCGGTCCACCTCCTGCATCAGCTGGATCCGTTGCCTTTCCTGCTGCTCTCGCAGGCGCTCCTTTCGCTCTCGCTCTTGAAAGCTTTCGCTGAATGGGTTATTGTCATCAAACTCAACCCGCGGTGGGGGCCCTGACTGCACACTGGCGCTGGAAGCAGACACAACAGGTGTGGGCGGCACAGAATTAACTGGCAGTGGTGTCATAGGAGGGGGCATCCTCGGTGCGTTGTGAGGGATGTGTATCGGAGCAGCGTTAGGAGGTTGCCATCCTGGCAAGCTCGGCATCCGGGGTGGCTTGGAAGGTCCAGGAACCACCACCGTGTGTGGCTGATGCTGAAGCTGTTGTGAAACCACTGGGAAATTCTGCTGACCCATTGCTGGTGGCGATCCTCCTGGAACCATTGGGGGCTGAGAAGGCATGCCTGGCATCACCGGATGAGGTCCCAATCCGCACTGTTGCTGCTTAATCCGATATTCTTCAATGAGTTCTGCATGCTCCTTTTGTTGTTTTCGTATCTGCAATGTGAACATGTTGTTAACTCATTTTCCATAAAAGCACTTTTGGTTTTCCTTTTTCACCTGCTGGCTTCTGAGATAAACAACCCTAAGTATATTTAATACTGAAAAATATTGTTTAACTAAATATTATGGGATAACAACAATAAACTCAATGTAATGCCTTCTCTATGAGAATGGCAGCATGCATTCATTTCTGTGACAGACAAATTCATTTTCTCATCTGGTCTGCTTTTTTGCTATATTTGGACTGCACAAAAATTGTGATTAATCAACAGCTACTGTTTGCACAGTACAGACATTTTCCCACCACTATTCTTTGAAATTATATACAGTGGTGCCTCTTATTACGACGTTAATTCGTTCCAGCGAAATCGCTGTAGAACAAAAACGTCGTAATGCGAAAATAAAAAGCCCATTGAAATGCACTGAAACCCCTTCAATGCGTTCCAATGGGCTGGAAACTCACGGTCCAGCGAAGATCCTCCATAGGGCAGCCATTTTCGGTGGCTGTCTTGTGAGGAATCCGTCCCAGAAAACAGCGGGGAGCCATTTTATTTACCCAGCGGCCATTCTGAAACCGCCGATCAGCTGGAGGAAAATCGTTGTTTTGCGAAGAATCGGTTCCTGAAGCAGGGAACCGATCGTCGTTAAACGAAAAAAAACATTCAGACCATCGTTTTGCGATTGCAATTGTGATCGCAAAAAGATCGTCGGAATGCAGTTTTGTCATAATGCGGGGCAATCGTAAAGCAAGGCACCACTGTACTACATCGATGCCATGTATATGTACACTGCCTAAGTGCACACACGTACACAATCAGCTGAAGCAAATACTTGGAGCTAACAGGATCTAGTTCACTAAAGCTGATACCGCAACACATATCTTAACTTTTAAGATGCTACAGAATTCTATTTTTCACTGTACATAATATATTATTATCAAATATGTTTGTACTGTGCTTCTCAGGATAAATTTTTGCAAGGTGGCCTTCAATGGTAAGTATGTAATAAATTACACATTTAAAACCAACTGAAAATAAAAATAAGTTAACTATTGTACAGCTAAAACATCTAAATGGCACAAAATCAACAGCGGTCAATAAAAGGCTTAATGGAACAGAACCTTTAAGGTCTATTAAAAATTTTTAAGTGGGGGTTGAGTTCATAAGATGCAAGACTAGCTCTTGTATGTGCAAGTCTGATAACTCCGGATGCCAGGCCAAGCAGCAGAGCCTATATCAGACTGATCCCTATTTGACCAGTTCAAAGAGGCGCAAGTGGTAACTTGATTCAACTTTAAGGGGATTTACAGGTAAGAACCAGTGCTTTATACTTGCTCCAAAAATGAACAGGCAGTTCATGGAATCTGCATCTGGTGTTATGTCGGCCCCAGTCCTCTTGTGCCATTACATCAACATAACTTTAACAGTGTAACTTTTGTAGGAGAACTGAAACAACAGTAGATAGCATCTACTCCATATCACATTCAGCAAACAACAGATAACGTCTATGGTGGGCTTTTTTTTTAAACTTCAGACTACTCCCAAAGTTATACTGTTGTGTTACAATAGCATAACTACACAAGAGGACTTGAGCCATTATCAGAATATCTAACTACCGCACGCATCTCAGCTGCTGTGTTCTGACTGGATGTTTGAACCATCATTAAAAATCAGCTCCCAATCAGAAAGCAATGCAGGCAGTCTAGAACAGAAGTAATCAGGGCATTAGTAAGTGAAGCTACATCCTAGCAAAACCAGAAGCCTAAGCTACCGAAAGAGATTTTTCACCAACATAGAATACTGTACTCCAACACGGTGGCATGTCTTCTCATGCCCCGTCCTCAGAGTTTTACCTGTTCCAGCTGCTTTTGAACCATGCTCTGCTGCTCAGTAACATGCTTAAGCTGCTCGGCATCTTCTTCTGGGAATTCTCGGCCAGCTTTCTTTGCTGTGCGTTGCTTGGCAGAGAGTGCTTTTTTTGATTTTCTATGTGCTCCAATTTGCTCTTCAAGGTACTTCTGCTGCATTTGAAGAAGTTGCTGGGTTTCTTGCAGCCATTCTTCATATTGCTTTCTGTGTAAATCATCTGAGGATAAACAAAATAAACCATTATCTTTTTTAAGAATTCAAGCTTTAAAGAGAGGACTTTATTTTTCAAGGTATGCAGACATTTTCCAAGGGCTGTGCAAACTTTCACAAAACTAATTTTCAAACTGTCTGCAGAGAGCATATTCTCTTTCATTTTAAGTTCCTCTTAGTAATGATAATGTCTGAACTGCAGAGTTGGAAGAGACCCTATGGATCATCGAGTTCAGCCCTGTCAAAGAGGCCCAGTGAGGAATTGAACTCCCAACCTCAGGCTTCCCAGCGATAGAGACCTAAATCATTAAGCTATCCAATAGTTCTTCAATACTACAGTTCAGCTATGTTTTTAATGGGGAAAAACAAAACAAAACAAAAAAGGGGATACATCAAGAATGGTATATACATAAACATCTGTTCTTTAATCAAGAATTAAAAACACCATTGTGAAACAGAAAACAAGGTTGCTGCACAAGGTTCCTACACAAAGGAAACCAGTTTATTTAAAAAACCCTGTAAAATAATGCATGATTAATCATTATTGCTACAGTCTAAGCAATAACTTCAGATGAGGTCCCCACTTGTATTAACTTTGATCTACAATAATTTTTGAAATTTGCAGATGTATTTGTGTTTTCAAATGATTTGCCTGCCTTTTGGAAATTAAATACTGGCATGTGTCATTTTTGATGACTGAAAAAATGTATAACTCAAAACTGGGAAGACAGATGCATATCTATTTCCAATCCTATTAATCAATGGATTGAGGACTTTATAATCTAACATTTGAATACATCACACAGAGATACTAACTCTGTACAGGGTTTTATTTTAATATCTGGTACCCACTGAAGCTTACAGGAAGTTTTTCTTTGACTTTTTATTTTCTTTGCATTCTTGTCTCTTTCTTGATGCTTTTTCTCACACAAATTTTGTAAAGGAGCCATTTTTTATAAACGATCAAAGCAATGCTAATTATACTGAGATGCTTCTATAATTTAACAGGAATTTTCCATGTTTTTGTTAAGTTTTGTATGTTTTTTTTAAAAACTATCATTGTTTCCAAAAATTGTAGCAAGCTGATTCAACACCTTAACTTATTCATTTACAGTAAACTTACATGTTAGAGTAGGTACTAAAGAACTGTTGTCAGATGGGCATTCAGTTGGTTTTGTATACCAAAGCCTTAGATCACAATTATCAGAAGTATAATTAAATTATACTTACTTACAAAACCAGGACCAAAATTTGGGGGGTTTGGCCTAGAAATCTGAGGTGCCAGGTTTCCATCCTTAAAAAGGAAAAAAAAGGCAAAATGAATAACCCAAATCAATTTTATGGCTGTTTTGTCGCAAGGAATAACTTGCACAAGGAAAATAGTTCCTCCAGTGCATGCTCAACCAGTTATACCCACTAGGTAAAATGCACAATTCTGTCCCCAGTTCACTAAGTTTGCTGCTTCACTTATATAATTGCTCCCCTCCCCAGCTCTCAGGCAATCTGTGCCTTTACATATCCATCACCTATTCATGTCAGGGCAGGACTTCAGATCTTGTGAGTTTTGGCCTATAAATTCTCTGATTTATACAAGGATTACATGGCTGACTTTGCAGTTGGATTCAGAGTTGGCTAAATACTTTGTCACTATACGACACTGGTTTTTAAATCCATGATTCTGCTCCATAAAATCTGGGAGGTGCTTTAGTGCAGATTTTAGGAGTGAAAAGGCACAACGTAAGTCAGAATTGACTTGACAGCACATTATTATTACTACTTAGGATATACCTGTGTAATTGTTTGCTGTATTAGATTCTGGCCTTCACCACTCTGTGTTCCTGACACGACCTGTCCCATAAAGGCAAACCTAAAGAGATGATAACAAAAGTCACAGTTTGGACTTATAAAGCAACAATAACATCTGGAGATGAAATAATCCAGGCACGTTCAACATCTCATTTTGCTATTTTCTTAGATTTCCACCATTCCCAAATGTTTTTATTTTAATTTTTCTACTACTGATGTTCTGAATATTTAAGTTGCTCACTATAGATACCCCACAATATACTGATTTCCTAGCAACAGTGTGTTACTGGGCATGCACAGACTATTGCTTCAAACTCTTGGCACAACGAATTTTTCTGCACTCATTACACTCGTATAAGAAGGTTTTTATACATATTTAAGTTTGTAGCTATCATGATGTGCAATATGAACTGCAAGGAAGAGAGAAAAAAGACTATTTATTCATATGCGTTATGTTTACTACTATCCTCCACAAATAAGTAGAACCAATCAAAGTAACCTAAAGATTTGGGAGATACAGAAGTCATACATTCATGCTGATATCTAACCAAAATTATAAAATATGCACAGTCCTTATACAAAAGTATGCCTACCTGTTCATGACCATTGGTGGCATTCCCATATTGTTTTGAGCCATTACTTTATTGATCCCTTTCAAAGCCACCATTTTTGCTTTCATTATGGGATCCGTGATTGCATCAAAATCTGTGAAAGAAAAGTTTTAGGTGTAGAGTTAAAGTTGAAGATACTGATTTTTTTTAAAAAAAGATGCCAGTGAGCATAAACCTACACTTGATATTTTCAAAATTGCTCTGCTATTTAAGAAATTATTTCAAAGAACATAATTGAAATAAATAAGCCTTTGCTATAGACGCAGATGGTTTTCAGACATTCATTCATTCATGCATGCCAATAACTATTTTAGAAGCTCACAAAGTGTTTCTAGGAGGTGCACGGATGCCTGTTAGAAACATGGACAACTTATATTCTGACAGGCAGGAGTACTGCTTACGTTGCAGCTTTTCTCTTTAATGACTAAAATTCTGTTGCTTTGGACAGCAATTCACAACTTCAGTATATGCCCTTTTGACTCAACAGAATGCATGGAGAAGCTGACTCACCAAAACCCCACAGATTCATTAGGTTTCTTCTAGAGCAATTTGCTATTGTAAGCAATAAGATTTCAGTCAGCTCAGAACAAGTCCCAGCAACATGAGACCCTATTCCAAAGAGGCTGCACCCCATGCATGCACATGTGAATGTGGAATAAGACACTGGGAACAGACTGTATACGAGGAACCCTCTCACAAATGGAGTAGTCTTGCAGCTTCTATTCTGCGTCTTGACTCCACACAGGGAACATTACTGAAACATTTTTCCTTACTATAGTGGGCCCTCTACTTACGAACTTAATCCGTTCTGGAAGGACGTTCGTATCTCAGAAAGTTCGTAGGTCAACCTACCATTTCCCATTGAAATGCATGGGAACGGAATTAATCCATTCCAGCATTTTAAAATAAAAATAAAAATAAAAAGAGCAAGTCCCACATTGGGACTGCAAAACAAAAACAACCTCCCCCCCACAGAAACATAACCCCCCCAGTCCAAACTCACCCTCCAAAACCCACACAGAAAAGTTTTTTTAAAAAAGGACTGACCAGTCTGAAGCCTCCTGGTGCTCCACTGCCTCTGCTGCGGCCGGGGGCGAGTGGCCAGGCGCCCAGCCAGCTCCAGCCTCCTGCCGCTCCGCTGCAGCGAGCGTCCAGATGCCTGGCCAGATCTAGCCTCGCGGAGCAGAGGCAGCGGAGCGCCAGGTGGCGTACAAGCCCTGAGAGACCTCCCTGGGGGTCCCCGTCGCCGCAATGGGCGGCTTTGGAGCTCTCTGAAGCCAAAAAGGCTGGGAGAAAGAGCGGGAAGTTCGAAGCCTTTTTGGCTTCGGAAGCAAGCCGGGCTGCCAGAGAGAAATCAGCTCCCTCCTTTCACCCAATGCTGAAGGGGACTCGGCATCGGGTGGAAGGAGGCAGCCGATTTCTCCCCGGCCGGCCGGCTTGCTTCCAAACCCAAAAAGGCAGGGAGAAAGCGCGGGAAGTTCGAACTTCCCGCCCTTTCTCCCTGCCTTTTTGGCTTTGGAGGTTTCAGAAGGTTTCCTCCGATGTCAGAGGAAGCCTTTTGAAAGCTCCAATGGCAGGGAGGAAGGGCAGGAAATTTGAATTTCCCGCCCTTTCTCCCTGCCTTTTGGGTTCGTAACCCGATCTGCGTTCGCAAGTAGGGTGTCCTACTTGCGATGAGATCGGATTCGTAACCCAAAATGTTCGTAACTAGAGCCGTTCATAAGTCAAGGGCCCACTGTAGTCCTCATCCCTAGAAAACCTGTTTCTTCTACCATGTTCTCTTGCCCGCCTGTTCTTTCCATCTTGATTTCCACTGATCTCCTCCCACCCTCAATGATTTTTACACAGCAAGAGACACAAGAAAGGAGGAAGGCAAACATCCAAATTAAAATGAAACTTGCAGATGTCCTCTCAACATGAATATCAGATGTGGGTAAGATCTACTTCAAGCATGCATCCACAATATTAAACTCTGCAAGTGAGGCTCTTGGATTCACTGGGAGAGACTGGGATTTTTTTGTCATCCCAACTAAGAATGATTCTGTAAAGGTGGGGGAAAAACTCTTCTTTCCATTCAGATTAGACAGTAACATGTCTGTCCTACCTAGCCCACTTCCCCCCTGCCAAAGTTTCCACATAAGGAAAATCACACACATACCAATGTTGGGGAAAAAAGGCTCTGAACGCTGGCGAATCATAGCTTGCATCTGTCGCTGCTGTTGCTGCTCCTGTCTTTCTTGATCCAAAAGGTCTTGTAGCAGAAGGGGCTGTTCCTCTAGCAGAAGAGGCCTCTCTCGGTTTTGCTGCTGGGCTAATGTTTGTGGAAGCATCATTTGTTGGGGACCTGGCATACCACCAGGACCAGGTCGATTTACAACAGGCACAACCGGATTGCCAGGCTGCCCTGTCCCAAAGCTATGACTGGCTGGCTGACCAGGGGCAAAGCCTGGATTGACGGTTGCCCCTTGAGAGAAGGGATGGCTCATTTGTGGAACTATGTTCACATTAGGTAATGTGTTTTCCATTGTTTGGCTAGCAGATGTCATTAAAGTTTGTGAAATACTTGAAATAGGATTTGCTTGTGCTGTCAGTAACGGGTGTGGTGGAGAGCTGAGTGGGCCAGGATCTGGGGTTTCTGAACTTTCATTAGACAGCAAACTTGTTAGAACCGGAGTGGATCCAGAGATCTTGCAAGAACTTGCTGTACTCTGAGCAGATGTGACAGATGGGCCCCGAACAGCATCTGGGCTAGATACAGCACCTTCCTCATTTATACCTGTTTTGTCTGCTAATTCCACATTACAAGGCAACACAGATTTTGCTTCTTTGTCATTTGACTCTGGTTTAGCTTCAAGGTGAGTATCTGAGGCTGCAGCACTTCGGTCACTTTTTTCTTTTTCCAAGTTACTTTCTTCTAATGCATTTGGAGACAACATTTCTGTTTTAATCTCATTGACTTCACCTGTTTTTTTTGGAGAAGAGGAATCTACAGGACTGGAAGCTTTGTCATCGTGATGGTTTTGTTGAGCATCTTCTGCCTTACCCTGAATATCATCTATGGGCACATTAAGATCCAGCTCCTCACTAAACATACCTTTCTTGTCACCCAAATCATGGTCTGGATCAGTGTAGGCAATTATGTCAAATTCTCCTGATCTCAAAAGATCATCTAGGTGGCGAGTTTCAAGATTATCTAATGTGTCCAATTCATCTCCTTTGCCATCTTCTGGGTCCAGATTTAAATTTTCAAGGTCCTCATCAGCTAAATCTTTAACTTCAACACCATCAAGGTCTTTGACATCCAAATCTTTCACAGAAGGATCATCAGGATCAAGCTTCTCTTCTAATACGTCAGAAGACTGTGTGGGAATTTCTAAGCCACTTTCTGCGTCAGCTGACGTTGTTGGCAAAGAATGTCCTGAAAAAGCATCATTCATTGATGGATTACTTAAGGAGCATATTAACACAGGCGGATGGTTTGGATTCACTGTTCCTTGTTGAGATGGTGGCAAATGCTCCAAACCTGTTGATGTAGGCAGTGGACTGTTTAGACTTTGAGAAGTACATCGCATGGGCTCTATGTGTCTTGGGCCTTGACAATCCTGTCTAGGTAAAAATCCTGTATGTTGCTGATGCTGGGAAACTGTGTTCATAACAGTGGTTGATGAAGAATTAAAAGGGAGTCTTGGCCTGCTTTCAGGTGCTCTATGACACAGCTCAATAAATGCCTGCCCCATAATGTTGTGCTGCTGAACCTGAATACCCTGTGGTGGGAAATGCTGGGAGAGTCCAATGGGATTAGCCATTTGTGGCTTGTTAGGTATTCTAGGCATATCTATAGACATGGATCTTCTGAGCTGTGATGGAATGCCGGCACGTTGCATTTGCTGTGGAGGACCAAGGAAACGTTCTTGACACGGAGGAGGTCTATGAGCACCACCAGGAAAACCAAATCTGGAAAAGAAAAGGGAGTGTCCAGTTTACTTGGATTTTGTATTGTGACATATTTATATATAAACCAAGGTTTTTTAGTACATCATATCTTTTTAATAAATTGAAGGATTGATTTCTTCACTGGGAAATTCAAATTTGGGCAGTCCTTGGCTAGAAACAGAATTCTGGATGTGTATGACTTCTGCATACACTGGCAAAGCTTTATTATATTCATATTTTTATACACTTTGGAATTTAAGTCAAAACAGTGTGGCTGTCTAAAACTGAGGCAACATAAATATTTGCTTTAAAAATAATTACTTGCAAATTACTAGTAAAAAAACCCAACTGATGTTTGAGATAAGTCATGTATAATTACCTGAAGATGAATATCAATGATTTGCTATAATACGTAAATACAATGTAGATCTGCAACTAAAATCTGTCTTTATACTACTCAGGGATACATTTCTAATTATTTATAAATCCTGGGGTCCTAAAGGCACAGCCACTCATGGGACCCCTTATGAAACTGAAGATTTCTGTTTGCCTCTTTATATGAGTAAGGAGACTAAACAGGATGATTTATTTAGCAACTAAAATGTCAAAAAATTTCCAGAAACAAGGGTCATACTTATGAGTGCAACTGTTCCTCCATGGCATTAAAAGTAAATGTCCACAGAGTTTGGTTGAGAGACTTTAAATATTCATTATTTATTTATTTATTTATTTATTTATTTATTTATTTATTTATTTGATTTTTACCCCGCCCCTCTAGACCATGTCTACTCGGGGCGGCTTACAAAATAAAACAAAACAGTATAAAAATATATAAAATCATAAAATTACAAATTTCAATTTAAAACAATTAATTTAAAAAAAGGATTACCAAGATGGAATAGCCAAAAGAAAAAATGTATACAATTATAATGCATGGTTGGTCCTGGTTCATTTTCTCACATTGAAAAGCAAATTTCAATTGCATGTACTTGACAAAAGGCAATAAATAAAATCCGAACTGACTGCCACTTTTAACAAACTTGACAGTACTGCATTTGAATCACTGTACAAGATAATATTTTAAATGGATATTTAATATGACTAATAATTATAAATTATTTTCAATCTTTCATCCAACTTGAGTCAAAATATTATAACTTTAACAGTCAACAACCCATATTTTGCCAATTTCCTGAATTACACTTAGAATACTGAAGGCATCTTGATAAAGAATTTCTATGTGTGATTTAGCTGACTTCATGTAAATGTGGCTTATTTTATGGTTAAATAATCAAGACTTATACCTAATTCCTTGAGGCCTCATTCCCATGCCACTCACATCTCCTGGAAATTGGGGTCTACTGAACTGTCCATCAACAGGAAAACCTGGGAACCTTAGTCCACCAGGGGGGACAATGGGTGACCGAATATTTCCAGGATAAGGAGGAGGAGGCCGGTTAAAAATCTGGTTCATATTTTCTTGCTGCCATGACTGAACAGGTGCTGCGTGAGATGCTCCAACAGGCTCTTGTGGCATTTTCTCTTGGCGGATAGCATTTTTCTTCTGTTGCTGCTGCTGCAGAATGATTTCACGTAATTTCTGCCGCTGACATGGAACAAAAAAAAATTAATCTTGTTAATGACAGCTTTGCTGTTATCTTAAGGAATGCATAGCTCCTAAATCAAATCCTCTCTTTAAAAAAGACTTTGAGTTATCAGTGTTTGTAGAATCAATGCAGACACAATTCAGTGGGAGAATTGTCCTTAACCAATCTCACTGCTTATCTGCTTTACTATGGTTATAGGAGATGCTAGTGATGATGTAACTATGATTAGAAATTCTATTTACTGGTATTTTGAATTGATTATGAACTGTGACTAGGTAGGAGGCTTGGCTGTCTTCCACTGTTGGTATTTTATATATTTTTACCCTGCTCTGTGTGTTTTCATTTGTTTGTCTTTGGTCATTCCTGCGACAAATGGGAGCATGTGCTTGCATACCGCTTATACTTGACAAGTCAAGATCCCCACCTTCTAAAACAGAGGACACATCCTCTTGTCTTATCAGAACAGAGCCTAATTTATTGGCCCTCCTCCATTTCACTACCACTTTCACACACCAATTCAGAAATTTCACAAATGTAACTGAAGGGGGTGGGTGGAAATCTACAAATTATCAGCATACAGTAATTGTGGCACCTCATTTCAAATCTGCATAGGGCTTCACTCAGCCATTTCTCACAGATATTAAAAAGCACAGGATGGACCTGTGGAGCATAGATACCATGAGCAAAACAGCAGTTATCTGGCACTAAGGTTTTGAATATTCTGCACTCCACATGTACAGAGAGAGAGAAACTACTGTAATGCTGGTCTTCCATTCTTATCATCTATCCAGAAGAATACAAGAACGGATCGAAATGAAGAAATGTTGAGAGCTGCCAAGAAGTGTTAGAAAAATGAAAAGAATCACTCTCCCTGTCTTTATTACAGGAATCATTATTTGTCAGGGTAACCAACATAGTTTTGCTACCGAAACCAGTCATGAAACCAGCTGAAATTAATCTAGACAACTGATCTCATCAAGGCATGAACAGCCACCAGCAAATCTTCTGAGCATCTTGTCCAAGAAAGGATGCTACAATTGAGTATTGTTATTTTTGTTACCATAGTTATTTGGGAGACCACATTTAAAGCAGCCTTCCTCGGACTTAAAGCATTGTTATCACTTGGAAGTTTGATTGTGAATTCATTGGAGAGAAGGAATAAGATTCCACAGCTCATCTGCAGTATTAAATGTACTGTAGTTGAAAAGAGGCCTATGGTTATGTTTATACCAACTTACACAGAAAACCCAGTTATTAAATGTAGTTAAGGACAAGGTATTGGGAACAGGAGAGTAACAGTACTACTACAGAGCATAATATCTTATCTTATTTTATTTATTTATTTATTTATTTATTGCATTTATATGCCGCCCATCTAGACATAGTCTACTACTTATAACAAGTTAGAAAATTATTTATTGAAATAAGCCACAGTATTTCTAAAAGCTCTTGACAGATTTCTTCAGCTAGGGCACCTCACATTTTTTTGCCAGCATGTATAACAATAAGAAACTCACCTGTCTTAGTTTCTCTGCATCAGCCTGAGACATTGTACTCTGAGTATTTGTTGTTCCTGGAGTTGGTGCTGGACCAGGGACTTGAGTGGTTTGGGGAAATGATTTTCCTTGCAAACCCATAGAAGAGTTCACAGGTGCACTAAAGTTCCCTTCTGATCCAGATCTTGGCTGTTCTGCAACATCATGGGGATGCTGAGCAGTTCCAAAAGTTTCTGGCTGAGGTCTTGGGGTCACCGGAGGTTGATCATAAGGGTCGCAAGGTGGAGCTGTTGAAGGATGGCTAAAAGAATCTGTCACAACGGGTCCTGTTAGTTTTGGGGGCTGAGAACATGGGTCTGATGGCCTTGCAAAAGTGCCAGATAAAGTCCTGCTCTGTGAGGTTTGTAGATAAGGATCCCGATTTGACATCAGTGCTGGTCTACTGTATGTTTCTGAAATCCCAGGCCTTGGGGTTGCTGGTGGTTGAGAATAAGGGTCATTACCAACAGGCCTTGGTGTTCCTGGAGGCTGGCTGTACGGATCAGAATGCCTTTGATTAGCGGAAACCTGAGCAAATAAGTCTGCTGTCTGTGCAGGTCTTGGTGTGGGTGGCTGATGTAGGTAGGGGTCAACTGTGGCAGGCCGAGGAGTACCTGGAGGTTGGGCATAAGGGTCTGTGACTGGACGAGGGGTCCCCGGGGGCTGGGCATAGGGGTCTGTGACTGGACGAGGGGTCCCCGGGGGCTGGGCATAGGGGTCTGTGACTGGACGAGGGGTCCCCGGGGGTTGGGCATAGGGGTCTGTGCCTGGATGAGGGGTCCCCGGGGGCTGGACATATGGATCCTGAGCAACTGCCCTTGGAACAGTTCCGGACTGAGAAAAAGAATCACTCTGATTTCGGATCACTCTTTGTGGATGGGCAAAAGACTCTTTTATTGCTGCGTGAGAAGTCAGAGGAGACTGACTGTATTGGTCATTGGGTGGATTGTGTGAAAAACTGTCCACTGGCCTTGGCGTCAAAACAGGCCGTTCATAGGGATCCACAGGTAGGCGTCTTGGTGTTGGTGGCATTTTTGCATAAGGATCTTGTGGTGACTGATTTGGGCGCATGGGTGTTTTAAATGGACCAGAATTCCCCTCAACACCAGGAGTGGGAGTCAATGGCATCCGTGCATATGAGTCAGGCAAGGACATCCGGGGTTTATGAAATGCATCTGTTCTAGGAGGTGGTTTAGCAAACGGTTCACTATTTGCCACCGTTGAAGAAGGTTTCCCTGGCTGTTCTGCAAGGAGGGATGATCTTGTTACCCCCAAAGGTTTGGAGAACTGTTCTGTTCCCATTACAGGCCTGGGGGTATCTGGAGGTTTTGCATAAGGGTCGTTGCTGGCTGGAGACAAAGAACACGAATCTCTGACTGGTGATGGCCGGCTTCCAGTGGATTCAGATACCTGAGCTGGCCTGGATATGGGTGATGGAGGTGGACAGATATCCACCGATGTCACTGTGTTTCTTCTGATAAAGTTTTGATTTTGGTTAACAGGTGGTGGTCTGGGAGTTCCCACCATTTTTGCATATGGATCAACCGGAGAAGGTGGTCTAGAGGAGGTGCAGGGTGAAAAGGTTTGTTGTGATGAAGCCTGACAATGTGTCTCTTGAACAGGCCCTCTGTTTGGTGTCACAGGTGGAGGGGGAGCTTGTGGCTTTAGGAACACATTGGAGGAAGTAGGAGGAGTCCCAGTTGACGGTTTCGAATACAATGACTGTTGAGCAGGGGACATATTCCCATTGCCAGTCTGAGGGGTCAAAGGACTTTGCATGCCACTACTTGGTGTGTCTGAACCTGACTGGCTCAAAAGCTGCTGTGACCCAAGTTGTTGTTGCAATTGTTGCTGCTGCTGCTCATTTTTCACTTGCTCAAGTTTCTGAGTGGCTTCAATTTTAGCTTGCTGCTTACTCTTTTGACGCATTTGCTGTTTTAGGAGAGGAAGAGAAAAGTTCTGTTACTCCCTTAGAGAAGATTAAAGAAAAACAACATTTTAAAGGGCACATTTAACAACATCCACATAGATATACACAATAAAGAGGCTGATGGCTTATACAAATGTATATATCTACATAGATATACACAATAAAGAGGCTGATGGCTTATACAAATATATACCCAGAATCTGGAAAGTATAATCCTCTGAAGATGAGAAAGTATATCTAAATATGAAGAAGCATCTTCTATAAAAGGAGGGCTGAGAGCTTCATTTAAGGCTATAAATATTACTTTTTATTTATTTATTTATTTATTTATTTGATTTTTACCCCGCCCCTCTAGACAACGTCTACCTGCAACAGAAGCTACTTTTAAAGCTTCCATTCAGGGGCTAAAACTCTGTTGCCACAAATTACTCTGTATAAGCCTGATGACACAAGCAGCAGTGGGGATTTTTCAGAAATCTGTCCTGTAATTGCTTTCATTATCAGGGAGCCATGGAAACTGTGGAATTCTTTAATTATCTAAAATCACTGCCATCAGTAAAGTCATCCCAGCAGCAATGATTTTTTTTATAATTAAAGACTCCCATTCCCATTCCATGGCTCTCACGGCTTCCCAACAATGAAAGGGATTACACAGAAGGGTAGCTACCTGTAACTGTGTTTCTTTGAGTGATTATTCTGTGCATTCTCACATCTGGGTTAGCATGCCTATGTGGTACATCCAGATGTGTGGATCACAAAAGAAACAAAATAGAAGTCACAAGTGTTTAATTTCCAAAAAATCACAGCTGCTGCTGACATCATCAGCCTCATGCAGTATTAATTACAGCAACAGAATTTTACCCAGAGTTTCTTACATCACACAGGCAAGAGTATTATTACAGTTGCTGGGTAAGTAAGCTTGCTGGGCATGCAACCTAAAAGGTGTATCTAGCTGGATTTAAATACCAAACTGAAGCATGAATTTTCTACTAGAAAACTTAAGCATCCCACAAATCCATCTCTTAATAGTTCAACGGCTCTCTGACACTTGGGTATCTTTAGCTATACACGTAGTACCTCACCAAGCAGGAGAAGTCTGAAGGGCCTTCAGGTATCTGCAGTGTTGGATTAAGAATTTGACATCACTGCTTCTCAAACTAAGTCATATCTCTACTTAGCAAAGTAAGAACTCTCAGTCACAGTGATAATGCTGGGTGGACATTGGATGGAATCCTCCCGGTGATTTACGCATGTAAGTGAAACTATGCAAGTGGTAGGGATGAGTTGCTACTAATTATTGAGATACTGGTCACATTACTGTTCACACAGCTGGACACTAGGAACCCAACTAGCATTTCAAGATGAATTTTGCTTGTGTATGTATAAATTGCAAATAGGATTCTATTTGCCATTATTAGGATCCTATACCCATTATTCTTTATTAGTTGTCTACATCTGCAGTACACAGAGCTTACACACTGAATTTGATAGTTTTCTGTCTCCTTTCCTGACAACTAGCTTTAATTAAGAACAGATATTTTTTTCTCAGCTGTACTCATCAGAAGTGGAGAACAAACACCAAATGCAACGTACCTGTCTAAATTTCCACTCTTGCTCATGCTCCGATTCTCTCTGCTTTAATGGGTCCTTGAAGAGCTCCGTGTCGATACGAGAACTTGGATCAATACTATCCTGTTGTTGCTGCCTCTTCATGGAATCATTAGACATCTGTACTTTGTTGATACGTAAGGCAGCTCTATTATCTCTTGCTTTTTGCTACACAAAAGATCAAACAAATGTAATTTGTCTTGCTTTCCACTAATAAATGCAAATGAAGCCCTTGATTATTACTGCCACAACATTTAATACAAATTATTTTTTACACAATAAAAAAATTAAAGGTCACACAAACCTATCGTGCTACTTGAGAATTACCAGTTTTAACACAACTATAACATAAGGTAAATTTATAGCTATCAATTCATATGGACAACGTAACAGCCAAAATTTTAAAATATCAAAATATTAGAAAAATAGGAACAACAGTCTGTGTTTTATGCTAAGAGCAAATTCTTCAAATCATTCAATGTCTGAATTTGCGAAATATATGAACTCAAAACTGAACTGCGTAAACACTGAAAAGAGGGAATAAAATCAGGAAATATGAAAACTGCTTTAGTAAGCAATAACAGGTCTTTTTAATCATTTAAAAAGACTTTTATGCACTCATTTCTAGCTACTGTTCTTGATTTTATTTCTCCGAATGATCAACACAAGCTATCTATCTATTAAACATTTGGTATGCAAAACAATAGTCACAAGAAAATAGATATACTCATTCAGTTCCCCAGAATGACTTAAAAAGTAAATTCAGGAAATCAGACAAGAAATGACTTTTTAAGACAAAATACACTTTTTATAATGTAAGTTATTTTAACTTACTTAACAGAAGCCAGTGAATTTTTAAAGGTTTAATTTAATACTCTAAAAATCATTACCACATATGGAGCTCGCTCTTGCGAACTTGCTTTTCTCCACAATTTAGCAATCTGCTTTACTCTTGTGGTCCAATCTGAAAATATGCAGAAAAAAGAAGCAATGTTTGTCATTTTCCAAAAATTAATAAGCAGTCTGTTATTTAGGAAGTACTACCTCCTTCAAGGTTAAGAAAATCTGAATTTTATGAGCTAAAATTAGTATCCAGCCAATCTGTAAAGCCAGATCTAATTCCACAATTCACATCATACCTGGGAATTCCTCCTTTAGATTTGGAAAATTGATGTTGGTGTACAAGACAGGCGCTACAGTGGCCATTTCCCCAAGCGCTTCTTCCTTCTCCCACTTCAGAGTGCTTCTCTGAGCATTAGACATGGTATCACCTTCACCTTCCAGTGGGGCAGTGGATGGGACCCAAGAACCAGAGGGATTGTTCATTGCAGCATTAAATGCTGTGTTTTTGTCTCTGCCAATGCAAAATAAAATTGGAGTATTCACTTCCGTATCCAGAATGAAATCACCTCAAAAGCTGCTTGCTTTGGTTTATCTATGGTATTGGGCAGCACGGGCCAAAAGGCTGGCTTGCATCTTCTGGCTATTATGGTACTCACCACCGGAGTTCTTCATCACAGCCATTTCTGTATCAATAACAAGAGCTGCAGTACCGCTCTGACATTTGAAAAAGTCATTTCTGCATTCTCATTTTGTGAGTCAATCAGTGCCACAGGAAACTCCTGGAGTCTCATTAATTCGAAACAAGGGATACACTCCCACGTCACCAAATGTCTGAAGCGTATTCTCTTGGTGGACTGTGGTAGCAAACAGCCCTCGACCTACAACAGTTACTCAATCCTGTTTTGCTGTCTGACTGGAAATGACGTTTAGAGAACCAAAATACATTACCTGAATTCAGCAAAGCTGGAATGCTATGTATTAAACACAGAACAATATTGCAGCGCAGTTTGTGATGTATTTAAAGTAAAGGTAAAGGTTCCCCTTGACATTTTTAGTCCAGTCGAGTCCGACTCTAAGGGGCGGCGCTCATCCCGCTTTCCAAGCCACAGAGCTAGCGCCTGTTTGAAGACAGCTTCCGTTGTCACGTGGCCAGCGTGACTAAGGAATGCCGTTTTACCTTCCCACCAAGATGGTACCTATTTATCTACTCACATTTACATGTTTTCGAACTACTAGGTTGGCGAGGAGTTGGGACAAAGCGACGGGGGCTCACTCTGTTGCGTGGATTCGATCTTACGATTGCTGGTCTTCTGACCCTGCAGCACAGGCTTCTGCGGTTTAGCCCACAGTGCCACCGCATCCTAAACCTTAAATGAATCGTCTTCCACAGAACTCACTGGACTCTGCTCGAAGTGATGGCCCGCACAGCAGTTTTCTGGGGTTGTGTATTTTTAGAGGATACCTATAAGGCAGCTACCTGGACTTCTCCTTGAAACTCTTCAAAGGATTGCAAAATGGTTTTGCAAAGAGTGCTATGACAATTATTGGCCCACTGAGTTCCTCCAAAAGTTCTTGCTGTTGTTCTACAGCCTGCAGAATGCATTCCCAAGGATGCCTTCCCAAATATACAGGATGAAGGGAGGTTCAGTTACAGTGAGTTCTTGTCTTCTTTATCTTCTGGATGGCATTTCACCCACCCAGTTATTTCAACGGCCTTAGGCTTTTACTGTCTTGCACACGAAACTATGAGTCAGCATGTTATGAGCTTATTTGTCCCAATTTTTTCATACTGTTATTGTTATACTTTGGGGTAGGATAAATTGGAAAAAAATTCTCTGTCTTGCAATACTGTATCTTTCTGCACAGCAGATGCCTCTCTTTTCTTGACAATCAGCTGTCAGAGGTTGAGGAGTATTTCAGCATAATGTGGTTGTCTTGCTTTTTTCTAATCTTGTCTGGGAAAGCTATGTGGTTCCTTCCTTGAGTAAGAATCGGATCTGACTGAACCCTGCCTGTCATTGTCCTAACTTGAAGGTACAGAAACCCTCCAGATGGCACAGGAAAATCAGCATAGCAGGTTGAATATCCATTTAAATTACCTGATGTCTGTGTACGATGGCTGTGATATAGCAGAAAAACTGCCTAATCCACCTCCAGGAACCAAAGACGTATGAGGAAGATGTGGGTTTGGTCCAATCAGGCCATTCAAAAGTGGGACTCTTGAAAAGACATTTTCCTCTTTTTTTAAAAAAAGGTAAAAATAAAGTGTTAAACAGGACTAGTTCTCCAAGGCGAATTTCTACTAACATATTTGAAAAAAAGAATAGCAGGACATAGCACCTATATAGAGCTTTAGAGCCTTTCACATTCATCAGTCAATAACTCTCTGGTTAATTATTCTGCAGCACTGAATCCAGGTCTCCTGAGATCTAATCCAACACTCTATTTATTATATTGGAATAAGTTCCATACTATAAAACAATATCATATCTAGAATGGTTAAGTATTTATTTTGACACAACCACATAAATTATTCTAGGGGAAATGCCTTGTGATCCTAATACAGAAACATTTATTTTGCAATAGCACATAACAACTGTAAAATCCCTTTCTCTGCTCAGAAAAACTCTGGCTAAAATCTGGTTGCTTCATTTAGTAAGTAAGGACTGAAGTAGGCCCACTGAATCAGTGGAACTTGTGGAGCTGTCTCACCAAACTTCCACTGACTCAATGGACTGGTTACAACTCACTATGCTAAGCGACGGGATTTCAGCCTATGAAACTGCTTACGCAATTTGGAAGCCATGCAAAAGCCCACAGCATGATGGACATAGTGTTACAGCTTGAATTTAATCAAGAAACTCTAAAGTCCCCATAAGATTGCTCCATATCCTACCTGTTAAGCTCATGGAGTGTAATGGTTAGAGTGTTGGACTAGAATTTAGGAGAACAAAGTTAAAACTCACTTAGCTTTAGCCATGAAATTCATTGGTGACCTCAGGACAGTCACACACTTTTAGCCTAAGCTAACTCACAAGGTTCTCGTAAAGATAATGCGTAATGTATCAAATATATCCCCCTGAGCTCACTGGAAGAAAGGTGGGATTCAAACATAAGCCATGCGCAGTCTGTAAATAATGAGCCAAGACTGGGGTAACTTGTTTTGTTTTGGCGGCCAGTGGCAGATGGGACTGGCTTGAATTCACACTTGCTCTCTTTCTGCCTATGACTGCCACTCCCATCCATCATTTCGTTCATCTCTCCAGCCCCACCATTTATTACTCTATCTGTCAATGCCCCAAACTAATCCATTCATCCAATCGACCACCACCCATCGACAGAAAGCCATCACATCCTGGGGTCAGCAGGGATAGATCTGCAGCTCACTCAGCTTTCATGCTGACTGGGGTGGGAAGGAAAAGGCTTGTCCCTCTCCAGCCAACATGATAGTAGAGTACGTTGCTAAACCTGTTAACACCCTGCCCTTCCTAGCCAATCCTCCAGCATCTCTGCATCCTTCTTGTAAGCAGCATGCACTATAACACTCCATAAAGGTGTCTTCAAAGACTTATTTCCATCTCAGAGGATGAAAGGAGGGTGGGACCAAGGAAGAGAAACTGGGCATCTGGGAGAGACTAGATCTGAGTACATGGCAAGCTGCCTCCAGCCTCTAGACCACCAGTTTCCTAGCCCTACACCCTTAGGCAATGGCAGTCAGTCAGCCCATGACTTTTGCTCCTGTTAGAGCCAAGTAGCCACTCAATTCCAGACACTTTCAATATAAACAAAGGAGACTCTATTTCCTAAGCCTTTGGGGTCATTATAATCTTCATTTCTTCAGAGAAACAGGCAAGTGAAACATGTACCCTTATTGAAAAATTGTTCAGTTGCTAAAAATAGTTAACAATAAAAGGCAATAGCTGGTTAACATCTGATTCTCACGAAATGAGATGAAAATACCTGACCTAGGCCCATGTTGATGCCATTTGCCATATCATTATATCTGCAAAAAAAAATATTAAAACGAAAACCATACCTTGATTGTGTAAGTGCATTAATGGTGGTGGGGGTGGTGGGGGTTGTGGCAAAGGAGTTGACTGAGTAGTTGCAGGACTCAGCACGGCAGTAAAAAGGTCTTCAACATCCTTTCCTCCAAGCTCTGTAAAACACTAAATGTGAGTATACAGAAATGGTTGCATATAACAAGCCTCCTAAAAGGATATTATAAAGCAAGTGAACATACCTGGAATCTTGTACAGTTTATCAAGAATTGCACCTGGACAAAGTAAGAAGAACATGAATATTAGCCCTTATCATTCAGCCTATTTACATTACATTTACTGTGAAAGTCTGACCTCTTAACTTCAAGCACAAAACATATCTAAAAACACAATCAGGCTTCTGTATTTTAAAATAATACATTCTTTACAACAGGGGTCCCCAACCCCCAGTCCACGGCCCGCTACCGGTCCGTGGCCTTCACAGGACCAGGCCGCGGAGACAGATCTCCCAGCCCCCCCTGCACACACTCCCCCCGCACGCCCATGTGCATGCACGGCCCGCCCACCCACACTGCTGCCCTATCCACCTGCACATGGACACGACCGTGCCCCGCTCACACTCACCCATACATGCGTGTGAGCGCACCATGCCCACCATGAGCATGCCACACCCATCCACGAGCGGGGGTCTGCCCCCCACGCATGGAACCCACCCCCCAACCAGTCCACGGTTTAGAAAAGGTTGGGGACCACTGCTTTACAAGGCAACAACTAAAGGTAGCTATTTACCGTCGGTGACCATCTGGTCTAGTTCGGGGCTCAGGATTCCATCTAACTGCTCTTCGCTAAGTGGCCGTGAATTCTGGCTGACACTTTGCAGCGGCAGAGAAGAGGGATCATCAGAAATTGCTCCAAGATCTAGACCCGCTGAAGAAAAAGAATGACTTTCATTAAAAGGTTTTGAATACTTTGAGATCAATAAAATGCTTAGACCAAAATCTCGAAGCACAATTTTCCAGAGCGTATCTAACAAACAGTTCCTCGTTTTACCCTTTTAAAGAAATAAAGCATGATGGAACCCGAATGTCCCTCAAGATGAACTTGAAGTGTAATCTTCTCCTCAGCCTCCAAGCATTAAATCTCAGTATAAATTTAAAAAACTGAAGGATTTTAAAAATAAAGGATGTCTTCAGAATGTCTATCAGGATATTTTAAAGCTAGAGAATCAAACAAGCAAGCAGGAGCTACCTTATGGAGACTGTTAAACCATCTCTTATTTCCAACTTACAGCTGCTTTCTCTGTTCTATAATATCTGTAATATTTTATAAGTGTAATAATTGTCCACCTTGACAGACACTGACTGCTTTCCCATAGATAACTCTTAGTATTTCTGTGATGGCTAAAGTCTCCCTGGCTTACAGGTTACCCCCTCTGGCTAGGGCCTGCAACTTCAGGGAACAAACATCTCGATAGTCCCATTTCTGTGTTACAGAAGCATCCTCAATTTGTCTGTTATTTGCATTTTCATCTGCCACCACAAAGACCACAATGTTTGCACTCTTTGCATGTGAAGAAGTGGATTTTTCTCCACAAAACCTCAAAATGAACATCAATCTGTTAGACTTTGAAGTGCCATAATTATTTTGCCCCCCCCCTTCCTTTTCCCTGCCTTTAATGTTGCCAACATATCTCTGGAGTGCTTACAGTCGCAAAATATTCAATAATTAAAAAAAATGACCTAGATATCCTATGTAACATTTGATATTACATTTTATAATTTTATACATCCTTCTCAGCTAGTAGGTTCCTTTTAAGCCAGGAAATTTTACTTCTGAGTAGACATGTATAGAATTGCACAATTTGATGATTTAGCAGATCTAATCCACTAGGTCAGGAAGACAGTCTCTGCGACCACAAGACCCTATAAACTACCACATTTTCCAGTGAAGGGAATTTGCTGAGAATAAATAGGATATGGTAGTGTGTTATTCTTTGGTGTTTCAACCCACCATTGGCCGTGGATCTGTTTAGATCCACTCACACATTATAATATGTTAGGGATTCCTGGGATCTGACTTACGAGGATGAGAGCATGGCTGGTGCAGGCTGCCTAATAAGCCCCCAACTAAAGTGCCTAAACAGACCATGGATCTCTGCGGTTTGTTTGTTGTGCAATTTATGGAGTCAGTTCTATAGTTTATTTTCCTTGCAACAGGTCAGAGAAGTAACTCTAAGAAAAACTGGATTATTTCTGTGGCTTGTCAGGCAGGAGAGAGGCAAGACACACAGCCAGTTCCTGTAGGGATTGCATGCCACAAAACCTGTAAACAAAGAAATACTCTCATGGCAAATGGGAGCCTCCTCGCTCATCTGGACTCGTATCACTTTGTCGCCAATTTCATTTGCTTGGGAAAGCTAAGCAGGGTGGGGTGTGACTAGAATTTGTATAAGGAGATCATCCAGGTAGGGTTAGGAAATCATCCCATCTGAACCCCTGGAGAGCTGGTGCCTGTTAGACTATTGGTCCTGCTAGCCTAATCATCTGAGCTGAAAATGAGGACCCTAAACCATATTAAAAAACCAAACAAGATTAATTTTCCAGGGCCAAATTAAAAACAAAACACATTTAAAAATTTACAACAAAGTAACATAAGAAGTGCAAGTCTACCAATGTGACAGAAGGAGATGTAAGGCTTTCCATAACACACTTAAATAGTACAGAAGGAAGGAAACGGGTTACTGAGCACTGCAAAATGCAAACACAAGTGTGCACACGCACGCACGCACACACACATACCCAGGACATAGTTATGCACAATAATTAAAATTAAATTTATCAAAATCTACTAGGTGCACTGCACAAGCAGTAACATTACACAAGACTATGTACACAAAGATAGTGAAAATGAATTAGCATTTTAGTGACATGGTGGAAGAGTCAGGGCATTTTACATATAAGTATGTAAGTAAATAAATAAATAAGCAAGCAAGTTGAAACCACTAGGAAAGAAGACTACTTCTAACCACGGATCACCCACTGTATATATCCTTACCAAAAGGGGAGGATGAGTTCTCAACCTGGAAAGTGCATAAATCAAGACCTACAGGATCCAAACCAGATAAAATGGATGATTATAACAAGAAGTGGGAGGGAGAAGTGAAGAAAGCAAGAGAGAACAAAAAAGTGCATAACGCTGCATGCTGGAACAGTATATGAATATGACAGGCATCAACAGATTTTAAGATGTTGTCCCCATATCAATAAAGCAAAGTGGATAGTAAAATAAAGCACAGATGTATTGATCAAAAAGAGAGGAATTTTTCTTTGCTGAGGTATATGTAAGACATAACACATATAAATTACTAGTTTCATACATCTCTGAAGATAAAGAATGAATTTACAAATAATGACAAATTTATCAAAATCAACAAGAATCAGCATATACCTGAATGATCCCCAGATTTTACTAAATCATCAGAAAGAATTCCAAGAATATCATCACCGTTGTTCAGCATTAGAGCAGCTATTGGGTCATCAGAGATCCCTACAGAAAAACAATATTTTTCACTAAATTATTATAGCATAATTTGACATCAGAAAAAAAGCAATATTCAAAGACCAACAGCAGAGCTTTGTCGTTGACTTTAAGGCGACTATTCTTAAAAACAACAACAAAGGAAAAACTGAAGAGCAACATGAAACTGCTGAACTACATTCTTGTCAATTTGTTCAAGAATTATTGGCTATGCTTTGAACAATATGATTAGATCAGCAGCATATATGTGTCACTATTAACCACAGAAATGAATGTTGCCAGGGAATTTGAAGCCATGGAGAGAAAAAAGGAAAACAACAAAACAAAACTCCCCCACCCAGAAAATCAGATTTGTGGGGGGGAAATGAGAAATACAAAATACTTAATTTGTTGCAGTCTATAAAAATTGAAAGCCACTTTAGTACTTCAGGGATATGAAAAATATTCATTTACTCAATCTTTGCATTTCTTTGACAAACAGCAATCAAGGCAATAAATAATAAATTACAAACAAGAGTAGAATTAAAACAATAAAACATACTATATCCAAATAAACAGCAGTTCACAAAGAGAGATTAGATATGGATATGAAAAGGCAGCATGGTAATGAGGCCTCTTCCACCAGCACTTTATCAATCCTTCCAAAATTCTTGCTTTCAACACCCTCAACCAGCCTACCACTACTTTCACAGCTCATGAAGCACAAGAAAAGATGTTGACATATGTACCTTGAGTCCCAGACTTTAATGGAGCTGGAGTGGAAGTTGAACTAAGAAGCGGATCTGAAGACGGATCTAAAAAGCTTGTGCTCAAATTTGCTTTGCATGAAATGTTAAGGCTTTCTTCACATAAATTATCCAGATTTGATTTATTTTGTCTACTGGTATCTAGAAGGTCTTTTCCAAAGAAGGCTTCCTGCAATCAAAAAAACACAAGACATTCTTCATGTTATGAGAAATCCTTTGCAGTCTGCAAGGCTCCTCCTCATTGAGTACTGGAACATAAATCCAAACATGTTCATCAGTTTATCAGTAATCCTCACTAAATGGAATATATTCTCTTCTTCATTTGTTGTAAAATGTCTATTGCTAAATCAAATTTACTACCTCTACTTCTGACCCAAAGGCTAGGATCCAAAGTGACTGAAACAAATGTCTTTTAATATTTAACTTATTGTGTTTTTAATTGTGTGGATTTTAATGCTGTGAGCCGCCTTGGATCCCTTGTAGGGAGAAATGTGGCATGCAAATAAAACAACAACAACAACAACAACTACTACTACTACTACTACCAACAACAACAACAACAACAACAACAACAACAAAAGTTTATTTAGTGTATGCAGATAACATATCATACATAGCAGTGACTATACCTGCAAGTATACTGGGAAGATTTCTTCAAGCTTATTTTTCTTTTTCCTGTAGCGTTTCTTGATTTTTTCTGTATTTTCAGAAACAGGAGTAGTTTCATCAGCTGGTGTATCTGGAAGTTGTTCACTCCAACCTAAAAAAAATGAACATTCTGTACATTATACTCCTACTATGGTCTTCATTTGAGGTACACTGAAAAGCACTTAATGTTGAATTAGCATATGCTTGTTTCCTCATTTACAAGTATAATAATCATAAAACTTAAGATAATACACAACTGCAGAAACAAAACAATCTGGTGAATAATACATGATGTTCTCTTAAAATCTACAGATTGATTGATTGATTAAACTTGTATACAGCACTGATTAGTGATAAATATTACTCTAGGCAGTTTATCACTAATATTAATGGTATGTAAACAAAATTAAAACAAAACCATGTTCTTATATTACTTGCAAAAATTATCCCAAAGAGCTACATTCAAGGAAGCTCTTTCCCCCCACTTGAGATGAATGTCCTATATTGCACACTTACATATGTAACATTCGGTAAAAAGGCTTTGCTCTCATTAGTGACAGATGTTATTGTTAAAAGAATAACATTTGTTGGTAAATTGAATTCCTTATATGGGCACATCACTTAGATGTTTTAGAGCCTCATCAATTCTAACTGTATGAACTCATTTTGATTAACTGGGTTATTACTTGTTTCTCACCAAGCAGTGTTAAAGAGTGAAAAGTACTATTCAATGAGTGAAATAATCTTAATGTATTTAGCACTTTCTCTGGTGTTAAGGAAATGTCTCCAGGGCATTAGACAGAAGATATTTTGTTTCCCCCCCTCTCTTTAAAGGGAAAGAAGGAGGGCCAAATAGGGTTTCTGGAGGAGTGCGGTGGTCATAGTGAGAATATAAACTATGCTAATTGATTTAAATCAAGTCCATCCTGAAGCAGATATTAAACAATGTGAACTTGACACAGTCAACCAAGTTAGTGGAAGAAGGAAAAATAACATCATACACAATGCTTCAAATTCAATATATGTTTATCTAAGTATGGAAGTGAGGCAGCTACTACAATGTGCAAAACTGGATCAGGTGACTTGGCAAGTACAAAACTTTCAAAACAATGCTTCAGGAATTACTCTTTATAAATGAATAACAATATTGAAAATACTGATGGAGGTAAACAGTAGCTAGTTCAATAAAGTGACATTATAATAAACTTTGTCAAGTTTCTTATATTCCTATATTGCAGTACATTTTGAGACAGTGAAAAACAAATATAAGACTGAATTTTGCATTAAATTAAGTCTGCAGTACTTCAGAGTCCCCTGGACTGCAAGGAGAACAAACCTATCAATTCTTAAGGAAATCAACCCTGAGTGCTCACTGGAAGGACAGATCCTGAAGCGGAGGCTCCAATACTTTGGCCATCTGATGAGAAGACTTCCTGGAAAAGACCCTGATGTTGGGAAAGTATGAAGGCAAGAGGAAAAGGGGATGGCAGAGGACGAGATGGTTGGACAGTGTCACTGAAGTGACCAACATGAATTTGACCAAACTCTGGGAGGCAGTGGAAGACAGGAGGGCCTGGCGTGCTCTGGTCCATGGGGTCACGAAGAGTCGGACATGACTTAACGACTAAACAACAACAACTGCAGTACTTAATTAACTTCATCTTACTTTCTTCTCTGCTGGGAATCTGCTCAGACACAGAACCAGAAGAATCTTTCCTGGAAAGAGATCGTTTTGTCTTTCCCTGTCCAGTACGACTCCGCTGCCGAACCATGAATCCACCAATGCCTGTAAAAATATATCCACTTATTTATTATACAGCTTAAAGTTACTCGAGTTGAGAGAAACAAGCTGAAACTTTAGACACTTTGTAGGTAAATCACCACTCAAATACAAAAACCTGGTGGGGGAATTTTAAATATTGAAATGGATGAGGGTATACATACAGTATGACATGCAACTGTAAGGAACTGTGAGTTATTAAAACAATGATGCATCAGCGACACATGTATAATACCGAGTGCCTATGATTTGTAATATTTTATGTATCTATTTCTGGCATGTCATGTAAATGTTTCTAAAAGTCAGGATCTGGAAAAAAGAACTACCCTTATTCTTTCACACAAGGAAATCTTGAATGCTTCATGGCTGACTATTATAGAAATATGACAGCTTTATTCTGGTGAGCTACTGCCACATATTTTGGAGAACCTTGGACCTAAGGTTAGGTCAGACAGAAGTATCAGACACAGGCACTGATGTCCATTGAAAGTTAAATGGAGATAACAATTACAGTATTTATTTATTTACTTATTTATTTAGTTTATTACATTTATGGCTCACCTTTCCACTAAGAAATAGTGTTCAAAGTGGCTTACAAACTTTTTAAAAGAATAAAAACAGATAAACCCACATTTACTTTTTAAAAAAGTAATAAAATTATATAAACCTTCCCCATCATAAAACTATTAATTCACACAAAATGCATTAAAAACAATTAAAATCAAAGGATTCAGCTAAAACAATACCAAGGCAGGCTAAACAGCTGGCTTGATAGTGGTTTAGATATCTGGCTATGGAGCCAAAATTCTCAGAGTGGTTAACATAAAAAAATAGGAAAATAACAACTTCAATTCACAATAAAAGCAAAGACTGGGGGAAAGGTTTAGGAAAAAGCAACTTGCTGACTAGATAGCTCAAGAGTTAGGTATATGGCTAAGGAAATAGAGGTTGAGAGTTCAATTCCCCACTGTGCCTCCTCTACAAGTAGAGCCAGCCTGTGTGGTCCTGAGCAAGCTGCACAGGTCCCAAGATGCCTCAAGAAGAATGGTAAACCACTTCTGAGTGGTCCCTATCTGGAAAACCCTGAAAAAGAGTCACCATAAATGAGAATTGACTTGGTGGCACATGATTATTATTAAACTGCATATGCCAGTCTACAAATATGTTCCTGCTACAGTACCTTCTTAAAATCAGTTCAGAGGTGGAACAGTTAACAATTTAGATGAGAGTGCATTCTATAGTTTGGGGGGTGACACAAGAAAATGACCTCTCCTGCATGCACCCTTGTTAGAAAGGGGTTCTGTGACTGCTGGTATTTTAAGAGGTCCTCTTCTGAAGAGATTAGAGTCTGGACAGGCTCATAACAAGATGAGCAGTTCCTCAGATAGACAGGCCCCAAGTGATTCCAGGCTTTCAGGGTTAAAACCAAAAACCTTGAATTGGGCCTGGTAAAGAAATTGCAAGCAGTGCAGGTCTTTCAGTACGGAGATCATATGATCACAACACCATGAACTACTTAGCAGCCTACCTGCTCCAAAATGTAATGGTTGAAAATCCCAGCACTTCTTTAAGGGCAGAGCCATGCAGAGCACATAGCAATAGTTAAATATCATATAACTAAGTGGTGGATGACTGCTGTAAAGGAGGTCAGTTCAAGAAAGATCAGAGTTGGTGCATTAAGAGGAGTTATGCAAAAGGATGTCTTATCTACACTGCCACCTAGGAGTCCAGCAACAGTGCTAAGTCAAGGAGCACTTCCAGACTACAAATCTGGCCTCTCGGGGGGGAAAACAACTCCTTCTAGAACAGGTTGACCTCCAGTTCCTGAGTCGGACTTATTGACCAGTAACACCTGTATAAGACTGATACAAATGGTGTGCTGGGTAGATTTGACAGCTTTCATGTAATGAGGATTCTTTGCCAAGTAACAGTTGGGACATTTCAGATCTAATGTGACCTTCATTTCTATAATCTTGTTTCCCAGATGTAAAGAAAAAGGAAAACATTCTTATCAAGCAAGATGAAAGAGCTCCTAATGGGGACACCTGGGTAGAGCACTGATAACTAACAGGTTTTAGGAAAACCAGGTGCTCATAAACTTGCTCATGTGAGAACAGGAAAAATGTAGTGATGAACCTAGCAAACTATAGCTGAGATAATCCAGCTTTGAACAAAACTCTGGATGAGGTCTTCTCCTTTTAACACCGTAGGAACTTTCAAAATGACAGCCCTGTTAGACTGCTCCAGAATATATAAAATCAAAACCAGTAATAGGGACAAGGTAAAAATTGGAATGGAATATAATGGAATGAAATGGGCCAGAATGAGCAACTGACAATATAACTTGATACCAAAACCATAGAGAAACTGTGGACACACATCAGAACAATGTTTTAGAAATCTAGCCCATCAAATTTGCTCTTCTATTAACAATCCAATGCCTCAAAACCATCCGCAGCAGAACAGAGCGGCCTGGAATAGCAGCTTTGGAACAGAACAGAACAAACAATTGGAACGTGGTCCTTGCAGAGGTTCAGTAAGTTTGTTGCATCACTCCCCTCTAATGATGTGTCCCTCGTGGATTTGGTTGGCTTGTTCTACTCAGAAAAGCAATACCTTTATTTTTGTTTCATTTTTGTCACTTGTTTTGTCAAAATGCTATATTGAATAATTAAAAAAACTGCTTGAGCTTTTGTGTGGCAACGTCCTTCGTGTAGAAATACCACTTTTCTGGAATGTGTAATGGATCCGCAGAAAGAAAAGCAGAAGGTCACTTCACGTAAGGAAAATCTATTTATATTTATTGTTGTTATGTGCTGTCAAGCCAGAACCAAATTATAGCGACCCTAACAGGATTTTCTAGGTAAGTGAGATATTTCAGGAGTGGTTTTACCTGTTCTGCTCCCCCAGTCAGTGTCTCTGGCTATGCGGGCATTCTCCAGAGTCCTAATCTGTCACTCCTATGCACTGCACCACACTGGGAAGCCATTTATCTTTAGGTTCAATCAATTCTTTATCCATGGCAAACCCAGTAGTTACCTGGTTGCGCTTAGATTTTCTATTCAATAAAACGGTGAACCAGAAATTGAAGAAATGAGTTCTTGAAGAGAATAGTAAGTATGTCTCATGAAATGTCTACCAGAAAATAATGGCCAAAATCCTGTTGGGAAACTGTTAAAAGTTTTTGCTGTCACTTAATGCAGTTGACCATGTGCATGATCATGTGCCCAACTATGCATCTAGCATGCAGCTCACCCGTGCCAGACAACTTCTCAATTAGTCATAATTAGGTGCCACTAGTTCTGTGATTCCTCTTGCATGCATGTAAATATCTAGTATATTTTGGCCAATGAAGCCAAGGACGGTTTCTTAAACCTACTGATAAGACTCCCCTAAGATGTTAACATAAACCCAGAAGTCTAATTATCTCAGTGGTAGACTCTTCCAAAGATAGAGGCTGCTGTTAAAGATTTGATGTCTGCTACTGAGGCAAGGTTCTTTCTAATGGTTGATTTATCACACTCAATTGAAACAGCCAGAAAGAACACAGGGCAGCTGAAGGGGCATATGCTTCAGGTATAGTCAGATGGTCAGATAACACAACCTATTTGAGAGCTTATTAATGATGTGAGCCTTCTTGAAGAACTTGTCTTACAAATGAGGCGGGAAAAGGTGTTTTTTGAACAGATCAATTCAAGAATGCGTCACAAGGAAGGACCTAAGATTGCCTGGTTTTAGAAACCTGCAGCAGGAAGATGATTTACTATGTGGCACTTCATGATATTCTGGAGTAAACATCTATTCTCTCTGTCACTTGAATCACAACAAACTGAATTTTAGGAGCAATCTAACACAGGGCTGAGAGTATAGCTATGGTAGCGCAAAAACAAACTAATTCAATTTTCCACAGTTGTAAGCAGCAGTGGCACCTGCATTTGTGAGAGAAAATAGGGGCCTGCTACACTCCACCCTGCCACTTCTGTGTGAAAAAAAGGTAACAGTAGTAGAGTGTATTATACTATAAGTGACAAGATCGTCTTCTGTTCAGTACAGTTATCTCTTGGAAGAAAAGAATTAAAGCTACACTAGAATGGGATTCTCCTATCAGGAAAAGAATATTTTCAACTTCCTTGGATGAAGTACTACAATGAGACAAACACATCCACATCCTTCTATCTATAAGGAAAAGGGAATGGAAGAAAAATCAAGAGAGAAAAAAGGAATAAAAAACAAAAGCAACAGGACCAAGAATAGGGCAGATAAAACAGACGGGCAGATCAAAACTCTATCCCAGTCATAAGGAGACAGAGGACTGATCCTTCCTTCTCAGATATCATTTCTAACTTTCTGCCTCCAGTGCCCAAATGAAAAGAATCTGCTGCTTCTGTAGTATCTTTTCATTCATATCTAGACTAACAAAGACACATTAAACTGACTCCAGCCATATTAACATGACGTTCCAAAAGCACTTGACACTAGCAGTCACAAGCATGCTTGAATTAAAAAAAACATTTACACTTTCCCCCTAGAAGGTAATGAGCCTGCTTCCAAAAGCAGGCACCGCTAAGAATGCTTCCTTAGGACTGCCTAGAGAACTCATATGATTTTGTGAAAGCTGAGTATCCATAACTGCTGCTAGAAAAATGTAGCTTCACCAGCAGGCTTTCACCAGCATGGAATGAAAATTCAGCTAATGGCATCTATATCCACTGAAAAACAAGAAAAATGTGCTGTCTTTTCAATTCTAGCTGCACTGTCAAGACGTGTTCCCAAGGAACGATGAAGTTCTCTTCCAGAGGGAGACTATCCAGATTTCCTGTTAGGTTGTCTGATACCTGAAACAGTTCCACTTTGGAAATTTTTGTACATACTCTCATAGCAGAACAGAAGGCTCTTTAAACTGTACTGTAAAGATATTTGCTTTAATAAAAGTTAAAAGTGCTGTTAGAAGAAAATTGCAAGCAGAGGACACTCTTAAAGGAAATCCCCCACTCAATGAGAAATCTTCAATCTTATATGGCGGAACTATTCAAATATACCTAATTAGAACAACAGGTCAGCATTTTAACTGGTTTAGCCACTGAATGGCAAACTTTAACTGAATTTTACCACTTAGCAACATGCTGAATGATTGGTTTCTTGTTTCTCAACTCTAGAATACACATGTAATAATAATCAGGCAGTAAATTAAATTGTAACACACTTAGAGGAAGATGTGGCTTAAAGAAAAAGAATTTTTTTTGAACAACGATTAGGTAACCTATCCGGGAAGTTAAAATATTATTTACATATAGTCATTAAACATAAACCTAATAAAGACACAAATATCTTGATCATATACTCTACCGGGTCTGTATGGCTTTCTCTTTCTCTTTTTGATTGCCTCAGGTCCTTCTACCCCCTTTGGATCCTCATCTGCTGGTTCTCGTTCAGGGCTTGTGTCTGATTTCCCTTCACAGTCCATGAGATCTCCTTCTGAACATGTTTTTTTTAAAAAAAGAATAATTATAAAATAGAGTGGAGTTATGATTGTTTGTTTATCCTTCCACCTCACCTCTTAATCTAATGACTCTCCAGGAAGCTACTACATATATAAATGGGGACACTAAAATCACACAAAAGCTTAACATAGATAAAAACATAGCGGAGCAACAATAAATAGACTTCCACCTTCCAACACTAAAGCCAATTATCACAGAAAATCAGAGAAAATAAACCCAATTAGAAAGGTCAAAGTACCCTTTTAATGGGTTGGCAGTTAGGATAGATAATTTATTTTATTTTATTTTATTTTATTTTATTTTATTTTATTTTATTTTATTTTATTTATTTATTTATTTATTTATTTATCTATCTATCTATCTATCTATCTATCTATCTATCTATCTATCTATCTATCTATCTATCTATTTATTTATTTATTTATTTATTCAATTTATATGCTGCCCAGAGACCTCTGGGTGGTGTGGGCGGCATATAAATTGAATAAATAAATAAATAAACAAACAAACAAACAAACAAACAAACAAACAAAACAAAATAAAATAAATAAATTATCTATCCTAACTGCCAACCCATTAAAAGGGTACTTTGACAAGACCTCACACTTTCCCAAAAAGCAGTGAGATTGGAAACTGGTTGCAACTCTGAGGGAAGCGTATCCTACAACCTGGGAACAACGTCGGACAAAGGCCTCTTCCCATGGGAAAGGAAGATGTGCTTTACGTAAGAGTTAACATCCTCCATAGGGCCCCTCCTAAAGATCTTACTACTGTATCCAGACAGGTTTACCTATGAGACTAGATAACCAGATCCTAAGTTGCTTTTGTCTTTAAAGATCCCAGAAGACACAGAATATTAATATAGATTACATTAGCTGGGAAAGTATAAAGTGGCAATAGATTGTATACTGGTGTGTTTGAGCTCTTATCTCACAACATCTCACTGAGTTCCAAAACATCTCAACTATGAAAATTCCAACAGGAGATATACCTTAAAACTCATGGTCCTCTATGCGCTGTTTCTATTGTTAACACTGAAATATACGACAGAACACTTACCTCTGCTGTCATCCATCTCGCCATCCCTTGAATGTTCTGACTGGATATCAGGAGGGGTCTGGAGTACAGCCACACTATTCTGGTTTATAATCTTCAGCTTAAGCTTTGGCTTTGTCCTTTTTCTTCTCGGTACAACTGCACTGAGACTCTGTAACTGAGACATTCCTGTTTCTGTCAAACAGACTCCATCCTGAGTGTATGTCTTCGGTGGGTCTATGAAATTTGCATGAGCCATGAGAGGAATACACAGTTTTAATAATTTCGCTTATATACCTTTGTACACCCTTACAAACAAACCCACATACATGGAGTAATTTTTTTTTTGTTGCTGTTGGTTGGCTGGCTGGTTACCCATCTTAAGGAAATTAACAATCAACACACCACAAATTGTTATCCATTCCAACACTACTGCAAAAGAGGATCGAGCTCAATTATTTCAGAAGCAAATTTACAGTGTTTTAGGAAAAAGCAAGACCTTGCTATTTAAATGTAATTTCTTCCTCTCCACTTGCAAAACTGACTTCCTGAGTGCCTGCTGCAGATATCTGTATGTATTATTAACTATTTTGACTCTGCATAGATTCTATCCATACTAGGCCAAAGGACAAAAACACAAAACTTGTACTATAAACTAATTGTGGCAGTTCTTGAATTATGCGGGAAAGAGTAGAGAATTAATGGAATCCAGAAGCCACACTCTATGAATCACCAGAATTTTAGCCCAATCATACAACCTCTCTTCCTAAGGAGGAAATCACAAACATTTCTTCTAGACTTCATGTAAAACTCCAGTAATGTTAAAAACTCATTTAAAGCTCATTTAGGAGGTTGCTTAAATAAAAAATCTGTTCAATTTTAAAGAATACTTTCATATTTATTCAGCAAGCAAGCAAGCATTTCAAAGAGAAGGGGAAATAAAGCAAAAAATAAGAGGGATAAAAAAGAAACCACACTTAGAAATAATTAAGGGATATGTTGATAGTACAAGATGCAGATATAGTACAATATCAATGAAATATCCATGCAAATGAAATTAAGAGGATTTAAAAAAAAAGTTACCAAGTTCCTTTATCTTTGTTATGATTGGAGCTGCAACTGATGATTCACAGCATTCAGATGAAGGCACTGAAAAAACACAACAAAGAGAAAGAAATATTTTAAACTAACTGAAAAAAATTGCACTTAGAAGTCACTTTCATTTAAAACTCTGTAACCTCAACATTTAATGATGATAAATTTGCTTATCCTCTGCTATTTCCATGCCCATTAATCCAGACATGACTGAAATGCATTTTTTATTTTTGCACATTTTAATTTCGAGATTAACCATATTTCCATTTGGCATAAACTCATCTTTTTGTGAACTGGCACAAGCAGACCAGTGGATTAAAAGTAATAAATACGCAATAATTAAATATCAGGGACAATGGGATTTCTGGGAGCAATAAGCACAGGCCACAAAAAACCTGGTACACCAGAATCCCTCCTGGAACAAAATAATTTACACCCCAACCTTGTGCATGTATATTTTGGAAGTACATTTCCAGGTTACATCATGTTGTTAAGTGCTTAAGACCCACTGATTCAAATGAACCTCTTAAATCAGCCTTTTTTTTGCCTCAGGCATTCTGTACTTTGGGGGGAGATGTAAGGTCTGGGGTAGGCACAGTGCCTTCCAACAATAACTGCCTTTTTTGGGGGAGGGGTCAGGAGTGCCCCCTGACAAGAGCTGGAGTGTGGAGCTTTGTGCAAGCTCCATAGACCTAGAGTGTCTTTCACTCTTTCCTCATAGGGCTTGAGTTCCATTCCTCTAATCATCCTTGCTGCCCTCTTGTGAACTTGTTCCCCTTTGTCTGCATCCTTCTTGAGTACTCAAGATGCAGTCTAACCACTGCCGAATAACTGAGAACTACCGTTTAATGAGAGTTGGAGACTATTCTTCCTTCTCAAAGAAAAGGCAGAAATGCTCAGTTCTGACTTTAGCTCACAATTTTCCTAAAAGACTGTCTATGACAGGATTGCAGCTTGAGAATGATCAACAAATAGTCAAGGAATACCTTATTACTTTAAATGAGATCAGACCTCCAGGGCCTGATGAACCGCATCCAAGAGTACTGAAGAAAATTGGCTGAAGAACTCTCAGATTTTGACAAAGTGCCCCATGATATTCTGATTAGCAGTCTAATTAGATGTAGGCAGAAAAAAGCAACTACCTTTCTCATGGGATTTGTTAATGGAGCCTAAAATAGCATTTGCCATTTTTTGCCACCACATTGCACTGTTGGCTCATATTCAGCTTGTGGTCCACAATAATTCCAAGATCCTTCTTGCATGTAGTATTACCTAACCAAGTATCTCACATCTTGTACCTGTACATCTGTCCCAAAATTCCTGGGGAGAACCTTGCACTTATTCCTATTAAATTTCATATTGTTGTTTTCTGCCTGGTGCTCAAGCCCATCAAGATCTTTCGAATTTTGTTCCTCTCTTCTAGGTATTAGCTACTCCAGCCAATTTTGTGTCATCCACAAATCTGATAACGATTCCTTGCACCCCCTCATCTGAATCATTAATAAAATGTTGAGAAGACTGGACTCACTTGTTATCTATTCCCAGTTTCAGAAGGAGCTATTGATAAGCACTCACTCTCTGAGTACTATTCTATAACCAACTGTGTATTCACCTGGCAGTTTTTCTATTCAGCCCACACGTAATTAGCTTGCTAATTAGAATATTGTACCATGAGACATTTTGTTAAATGTTTTGCTGAAGTCAAGATATATTATATCTACAGCATTCCCACCTTTTACCAGGGAAGTTACTCAATTTTAAAAAATGAGACAATATTAGTCTGGGAGGGAATTATGCTTGTCCTGCATAAAGTCCAAGGATGATTTCATCATATTTCAAAACTCTTGATGTCTGTTTTGCAGCTATTTCCCACTCATGCACACTGCCTTCTCTGATATAATTCTCCAATATTCAAGAAGATACAAAATCCACTGGGGATAGAAATTTAACCAAGATTGGTTGTTGTGGGTTTTTCGGGCCCTTCGGCCATGTTCTGAAGGTTGTTCTTCCTGACGTTTTGCCAGTCTCTGTGGCCGGCATCGTCAGAGGACAGGAGTAGGAACTCTGTCCATGCTCTGTTGCTGTTTGTTGGATAGTTGAATATTTAGTGCCTTGAAAGCCTTCGAGAATACATTAACCAAGTTTGTTTATAAACTATTTTATTGCCTACTACTGATTTTGTGGTTCTAAAATGCAAGATAGTTTCTGTCTCTGCAATTAATATCACATCTACCAATGAAGACAAGACTTTTTTCCAAAACCAGCTGCCGCAACGCTAAACACTTCACAGGCAATTTACCATTTGCTGGTAGCACATACGGCCTACACATGGTGCAGTCAAAACCACTGTCAGCTGTACTTTCTACCTCCTCTTCTGTGTTTAAGTTTTGACAGGCTGTGTGCATCCATCTGCAAGTTAAAGAGAAAGGGGTGGGAGAATTAGCTGAAATATGTACAGTTTCATACCACAACAGCATTAAGACTTTTTTTATATTACAAGTGAACGTACAGTGCATCCACTGTCTTAACAGCTGCCTTTTAAAAGTTAATGGTACAAATAGCTCCAAGATAGTTCAAAAATTAACCATTCACCATCTTTGAGAAGGATTATTGAGCAGGTTTTTAGTGTACTGCCCCAGGAACCCTTGAATAAAACAGAATTTCAAATTCTATTTCAACTGAACAACAGGACTGAATTTTAGCACTGCAACTGCTTTGCATGTCTGGAAAGATTATAGTTAAGAACTACCATGTGTTTTCATTTTCCAATATTAACTAGGGATTTCTCTTTAAAGAAACTCTTTGCATCAGAAAGCACAATTCCATGCTATTTGGTGGGAAATAGACTACAATCAAGAAGCGTGGGACTAAACTCAAGAAAGCATTCTAGTGCATTAAACCAATATATATGACACCATACACTATGGACAAAATGAATGAGGTATGAAAAATAAAATTCGCCATGCAGCAGAAACTCTGACCTGTCACACTGCCTGCACTGCAGAATGAGTTCTTCTTCCCTATAATTGCAACAGCAGATGGGGCAGGTAGATAAACTTGCACAAGGAGCACACTGTGTGTAATTATTTTGCCATTCACATCTTAAACCAGGAGACGTAGCTCCACAATGTCTGCACCAAACACACCTGCAAAACACAAAGCAAGTCACATATTTTATTATTTATTTACTTACCAAGGAATTACATTTCTGTATTACTCTAGAGCCCACATCTCTGTGTACTTCATACAACACAGAGACACCCCCCTCTAAATACAACAGTGAAACTGCGGTAAAACCAAGAGTAGAGACCCATGGTGGTGCTATTGAAATCTAGAACTAAAATGCCCCACAGGGTTTTTCAAAAGTGTTCATCTGGTGCCAAGGTGAGCCTCTCTGGCAAAGGAGTGCCTCGCTATGGGAGAGGCCTTGTTTCTTTAACCATCACTTGCCTCATTTCATTTGGCAAATTTTAAAAATGCTTTCACAGTGAACAGTATGTAGAATCAGGACGCACATACCACTTGCATTTCCAACCTCCTTTGGGAACTGTCTGCAAAGGCGGATCTAGGCAGTAAGTGTGATAGCTGATATCACAGTCATCACAAAGAAGCAGTCTTCCTGGATCTGTAGCCTTCCCGCAGGCTTCACACACAGTACACTCCAGGCACCTCCAGCCTTTGTGAAGCACCACTTTTGTAATCTGCACAGTGGGAGACGGCAGGTAATTATTCACAGTACCAACATATTTGTCTCTATCTTTCAGCAACGCTTTTAATAAATTATTGTGATGCCCATGCTCATGTTCTTTAAGGGAAATATGGTCTTAAATTGGGAGAAGACAAAAGTCTTTTTAAAGACATCCTCAGAAGATATGTAGCCCCTACTGCACAAGATTTACTGGCTGTGCATTTCTCTTCTATTCAATGAAAGATGCTATTCCTGCAAAAATATGATAGTCCTAGAAATCTCTCCTTCACAGAAGTACAGCAACCATCAAGCAACAGGACAACACTCATTCCCAGTCCCTTCCCTTAATAAGAAATACTTCATAATTTTAAATACGTATTGGTTTCCAGTGATCACTCACTAAGAACCAGAAAAATACTAGAATGATTCTTCCATTCACTACCAGTGACTACAGAAATAGTACACTGGTGCTCAGCAAGTGGAAACAGAGTTTTGCCTTGCAGTGATTCTCTGATTCCCTTCATGATGCATTATAAATTTTGGAGGAGTCTTCCACACTGTCATGTATATTAAAAGCTGCTTTATACATTGGTCCATCGTGCAGTGCTGGCAACACAGGGTTTCAAAACATTATGGTTTTCATGGTTCTTTCTTAGTCCAACCTCAAGTGCCTCAGTATGAACCTGGAACTTTCTCTACAGTGCTCTGAATCTCAGTTTCAGAGAAAGGCTGGCTACACATCAAACAAGTAAATAATGCCATTGATGCTGGAGCCAGACATTTCCAACACTCCCTATTAAAGGTAACCAACACAGAACTCCTCCAAACAATTTAATGAGGATTAAAACGGCATTTCCCCCCAGAATGGTTGAAATAATAAAGTTACCCTTCAAGCTGAAACAGTAAAAGCAATATGAGCTGCTGTCTATATATTAAAACTGAAATCCTAAGTAATTCATGTTAACCAATCTTGCCCCTAATATTAAAGACTAATCTGATGTTAAGTATCTTTTCTTTCTTTTATATATAAATTATGTTCATCTAAGACTGTCTACATCATAAAGCATATGTGGAGTTTATATTAAGTGCTAAAGTACATGAGGAAAAATCACTTAAATAATTGCTCTTTTAAAACAAGAAAGACAAGTTATAGTTTATACATTGCAGCAAATAGCTTATTATCTGTGCATAAGTCAATTCATAACTATCCAAATTTAATTTTCACACATTCTCTCTCAGCCTAATGAATGTAAAACATTAATTAACTACTCTACTTGCTGTCAAATCTGACAGCCAACAGACAAACTGAATTAATTGAACCTTATTGCCTCCATGAAGAGTATAAATTTTTCCATGGAAAAAATTCTGCTATGTACCTTAATACATGGTTCATGTCTAGCTTAATATCTGTCTATAGCTTAATACCTTCTTTGAACCAATTGCAAAATAATTGGTGCTATTTATGGCTGCAAAATTACAGAAAGGTTAATTTCTCTTACACCTCTAAAATGTCACTGAATTCAAGTGCTTTGCAAGTGGCATACAAATGGTCACATTTACAAAGGAGTATTTAAGAAGCTAACAAGGTTCTCTAATTGTGTAAAAAGTGGAACCAATGAGGTTTACGTAGAGCATGCATATACGTGCAACATGTCCTACAAGAAGCATTTAAAAACACTTACCTTAATACTGACACAGTAGGGATGGTAACACTGACCACACTGAGAGCAGGAAAGTAATCGGCCTTCTGCACCTTGGCCAAAACTTCCACAAACGACACACATATCCTAAACAGAGAACACATTATTTTTTTATGACCTCCCATGCAAAATGGACAAAGAAAGAGCTCTAGCATATATAGTGCCCATACACATATATCTTACTCTTTTTCTAGTATTCCTTATGTTGCTTCAGAAAGGAAGATTTATAGGTACCTACAGTAACAGATATCTGATATTTCCATAATGAAGGATGCCAGTAAAACTACTTCAAACATTTTTGTAAAGAAAGACAGTCTCTACTTTATAGTAATTAAAAATCTCCAGGATGACTAAATAAAAATAGATATAAAACATATTTAGCCCCTTTCACTAATAATTTATAGATTAAACATTCAAAATGACTACTTAAAGAGAGGTGTTTGCTACTTTCTGAAAAAAATGTCAGAATTAGGGAAATATCACCATCGATAAAGCCTTGCATAGTATCTTGGTACATATAGAACCTTGTGGCACAGTGGTTAGGCTGCTGCACTGCAGCCAAAACTGTGTTCATGGCCTGGGGTTCAATCAACCTTCCATCCTCCCAAGTCGGTATAGTGAGTACCCAGCTCATGGGGGGGCAGTGGCAATGTTAATCTGCATAATTAACTTGTAAACCATCCAGATAGTATTTTAAGTCCTATGGGGCTGTTTATAAGCAGCACACTTTGCTTTGCTTTCCCCTAACATGATGAGATAAAGAAGGGACTCTCTTAAATATGAGGACTGAATATGTTCAGGCACTGAAGGCAAAAGCTTGCTGAAATCTCTCAAATCAAAATGTTTACATTTTCCATGATTATACTGTATGCTGCTCTTCCTAACATTTCACTTTGAACTGGGAGGCAGAAGCGAGGGCAGAAGCAACACACTGCCCCATTGATGTGGAGGGCAGTAAAAGTATCATGAGGAAGCACCTTTCACTTATTCTGTTCTGAAACATTTAATCATCAGACATACAACTGATCAATCTGAGCATGCATCTAAACAACACACGGCTCTGCTTGAGAGCAGATGGAGGTTCCTATCTAGAAATATGTGTCTGAGTGTTCATCCCATTGAAAACAATGATGTGAAAATAGACAGGATCAGCACTCAGGTTTTCCTTTTACCATATATCTAATTTAAGCTACACTTCCTGACCCAGTCAGGGCCAGCTCCTGCACAAGATACATGCACTACATCTTCCCCCCCCCCCCCCGACTTCATCCATCCTACAAAAATCATAAAGGTTTGTGATTTTTTCCCCTCTAAAGAAGGATTAACACATTTTATTTAGTATTTCAATTCCCTTCTAAAGTTGAGCTTTACCTCTATAGATACCTAAAGGCCTCTCGCACCTTGAATTGTGCTCAGAGATTAAATAGCAGCCAGAGTAAAAATAGCAATCAGTATAATTACAGATGATAAATCAGTGGTCTTATGTGTACTCTGTGACAAGCTTGAAAGGAGGACACGAGCCATATGGTGCACTTCCTGTTGGCACCCTACAGCTAGTATTTTTCTGTCTCAACCAGGACAGTTTATCTACAGTGTGTGTTCATATTTAATTTCTAAGTTTCCTAAAACACTAACAGATTTCATTATTTAAGCACCACCATTTTCTGCCTTCAGCAGCTCCCTTTATTTTTGACTGGTGTTGCCCTGACTGTGCAAGCAGAAACATCAGAACTGGACAGATCAAATAAAACAATGGAACTGAATATTCCCCATATTCTAAACCTGCTGGAGAAGAAATACAAAACAATGATTTTCACTGCAAAACAAATATGAATAAATGTTGCAACCTGGTGCAAAGTAAACTTGTCACTGCTCGAAAACAGAACAACAGTGTTGTGCATGGAGTTTTCTTCCTCATCTTTGTTGGATGAACTGTCCATATCTGTGACCTACAGAAACAAAACGGTTACCAGTGAGGAAATCTTTACACAGTATATCACCAACCTTTCATTCTGACATACAACATAATGTAGAATATTTTAGCATTATTGAAGAATACAGACAAATATACCAGGAAACATTTACATTATGTCTATGTGATGAACTTTGCTCCCAAAAGTTCAGGACGCCATACACTGTCTCTTTGCATACATCAATTTGATATCTCTATCAGCTCTGTTGAGTAGCCTATGTGGAGAGAGAGTGTCTGGCCAAAGGCCATCCAATCATCTTAGCTACTGACAAGGATTTGAATCTGAGGTCGTAGTTACACAAACAAAAGGTTTTTCAGTTTTCTCCCTCTGATTTTGCAATTTAAATTTACGGTCACATGACACACAAATATTAGCAAATCATTTATCCGGCAAGTCTGCTGACTATGGATAATTTCTCGTTTGGACAGTGATTTCTTTTTTGTTGTGGATCTCTTTCTTTTAAAGCGTGACTACATGTGTAAATGATCCTACTGCAACTTTTTCAAACTACTATCACTGTGCATGTCCTTTAAAAATGTTTCTACTTTTCAAAATGTTTCTGAGGCATTTGTGTCGGTGTATCAGTTAATTTCTGTCAAACGGCATCAACTAGAAGCTCTAGGTGCTTATTGAATTGGAAGACAATGACTTGGTAACCTAAAAACACATTGGGACACATCCTGGAATAAATGCCACATGACCTTGAAGCAGGACAGGAACGTAATTAAAAGTTGCGTAACCACAGGGGGACATTTTGCTGGTGTGACCATAACACGACTCTTCTTAGTTCTAATCTTTTATTCTCACTACACCATCTCATCACATAAAAGAAGAAAAGTTACTTCTTAGTTATATAATTTAAGTATAATTTGTAACTTTAAAATCTAGATGTTGATGCTAGCTTGGTTTAAGAGCTGCTGCTCTCTTCATCAGCCAATTTCTCTGGCTTGGCTCCTTTCCCCAGTAGCCAGTCACACTGCAAATACTGAATAGGATGGTATGCATTTGAATCAACACAGCAGAGAAGACATTGAGAAAGGGAGAGATAACTTTGCTCCAGAAAAAGAGAAAATCTTCTACTAGGAAGAAGGGAGAGAAGAGTAGAAGTTCAAAAGTTATAGGAAGGATGAATGAAAGTACATGTCAGAGGAAAGTAGAATCACAGAGTGACTGCATTTTGAACCTGGACAGTTGAATAATGCATATGTGCACCCTCCCTTTTATATTTACATAATTACATGGAAACAGAAATACTCCTCATGTAGGGCTCTGTTTCTGGAGTGCTCATTTTTAAAAAAATAAGAGTTGAAATTTCAACAAACAGCATGCTTCTAGGAGTAAGAGTATCAATTAATGAGCAAATAAAACAGGCTTAATTTTTTTTAAAGCCTGATACAGAACATTCACACTATATACAGTGGTGCCTCGCATAGCGAGGTTAATCCGTTCTGGATTAGCTTTTCAAGTAAGTGAAATTTACTAGGGTCTGCACAATTCAGAGTGCTAATACTTATGGAACAATAATTTAATGGTTCCTCTGGAGTTATGAAATGTGACCCGTTTGTATTCCTAGTTAACTTTAAAAATTAGACATGCTACTGATTCTTACCCCTGGAGTAAGAACAGATCCAATTCCATTCTTCAGTTTTGATCTCCCTCGTCCACCTCTTCCAGAAAGACCTGCCCCACGTGGTCTCCGCTTCCCAGGGAACCCTGATCCACGGCCCTATTCATAGTAAATTCCAAAATTCAGACAGAAGCAAAAAATATTTCAGGAGCCACTTAATGTAGATTATTCTGCTTCAGTAAGTCAGTCTCATGAGCAACAGCCCCATCAGCCTGTTGTAACTGAAACAACATGTTCTGTTTACTTTAAAGACAAGTCTGTTGTAGTGTGAGATTTTATAAATAAGGTGTTATGCAGAATTTCAGACATGCATGCGATATACATAATTTAGGGATAGGATGGCAGGCATGAAGTCAGAGAAATCAAAAGGCGAAAGCACTAACAGTGACAGTGATTAAACCTGGCCATTCACCAAGATGTTGCTGATAATACAAATATTTCCACACTAGGCAAGCCAAATTGTATGAAATCATCATCTCAGCATAAACTTCTAATGACAGACTGGAACTTCTAAATAAATAATGCATAAATAATAAATTAAAAATAAAGTATATCTTAGTAATATCCACAATGGCTACAGAGGGTAACTGACAAGGTGATGGGGGAGGCTGAAATGCTCTGCTATATTTATCTTAATTACTGTAATTTCAGATGTCAGATTTTATTGGTTTCTACTTTTCCAGAGAGGTGAGCCTGTTTTTTTTTTGTTTTGTTTTGTTTTTTTTTGTAGAACACAGAAGGGCAATGCTGGAAGAAGATGGCATACAACACATCATAAGATGCAAAAGTGAATGAATCTCTGATGCTGTGGGTGACATTATGTCCTGTAATGGTTTGGTCCAAATAGGTATAAGGACACTGGCATTTGAGTTGCTTGCAGTGTTTAAACTCTGCCTTTCTTTCCTTATTGTTTGAGCTGTTGTTGTTGCTACTGTTTAAGGGTCACAGGGAGAATCGTCTGTACTCAATCATAGGTTTATCACACATGCCTTCATACAATGCTTGTGAAAATACAGTATCATTATTCAGAACAGGCTTCAGCATTAGAGTGATTTCAACTGCAAGTTGTAGGGGAGAATAAGTGGCATTCTGTCATCTTCTCCTAGGCACCAGTCCGTTTTTGTTAATTTTTTTCCACATCCTTCTGCAGTTAATTGCCATTTCAGGAAGTTATGCGTTTTTGTTCAACAAGACTAAACAGATACAGGTGCATTATAGGATTTGGCTTTAGACTATAGATTTTGTTATGTGTTTTAAGTGGAAGTTGGAAGCAGATAAATATATATAGCAGTCTGTTGATATTCATTATGAAGTGGTACTTGTAGACCATTATGTTGTTGCACAAAAGCATCAAGAAAGTGAAGATGCTGTGTGGACTGCTTTAGGCTCAGGTGATGGGACAATTACTACAACAGTAGAAGAGCTTTTGACATCATTCCTGCTCAAAAGTTTAGGTGATAAATAGGTTATCACCAAATATCAGGTAAAGGAGAAGCATTTGGGAGCAAGAGCTGAAAAAGTGCTGTATCAAGTTCGCTGTGAGTATACTGCAAATATCCATGACACTTCTGAAAAATTTGTGTTTAACTAAAAAAGCAGGAGAGTTTGGCGGCCATATGTGATATACTCCATCTGTAATTATATCATTCTTGGCTTGTTTGCAGTGAATGTTAGTGTGAAGAACCTCATCATCCATGGCAGCAAGCACTATATTTTTGGGAGAATGTCAATGGATTGTAGTTTCAATGGCACCCATAAGTAACTTGGACTACTCACGGCATATGGTTTGCAACTGAGGTCCATAGAGCTGGATGCTCAAAAAAGACAGTGCTGATGCCTCAGAGGAAGTGGCAGCAGCTACAGCTGCTAGTTTTATGTGATAAAAGCCTTCTTCTCCAGAATCATTCTGCATTCTACACAGGGCAAGCAGGTCAACAACAGTTTTATGAATGGATAATGTCATTAATGTAACTGTCACTCTTATTACTTTCTCAATGTTGTTGTTGTTTAGTGGTTAAGTTGTGTCCGACTCTTCGTGACCCCATGGACCAGAGCACGCCAGGCCCTCCTGTCTTCCACGGCCTCCCGGAGTTGGGTCAAGTTCATGTTGGTAGCTTCAATGAGACTGTCCACCCATCTGATCCTCTGTCATCCCCTTCTCCTCTTCCTTCACACTTTCCCAACATCAGGGTCTTTTCCAGGGAGTCTTCTCATGAGATGGCCAAAGTATTGGAGCCTCAGCTTCAGGATCTATCCTTCCAGTGAGCACTCAGAGTTGATTTCCTTCAGAATGGATAGGTTTGTTCTCTTTGCAGTCCAGGGGACTCTCAAGAGTTTCCCTCAGCACCACAATTCAAAAGCACAAATTCTTCGGTGGTCAGCCTTCTTTATGGTCCAGCTCTCACTTCCATACATCGCTACTGGAAAAACCATAGCTTTGACTATGTGGACCTTTGTCGGCAAGGTGATGTCTCTGCTTTTTAAGATGCTGTCTAGGTTTTTCCATAATAATCGCTTTCCTCCCAAGAAGCAGGCGTCTTTTAATTTCGGGGCTGCTGTCACCATCTGCAGTGATCATGGAGCACAAGAAAGTAAAATCTGTCACTGACTCCATATCTTTCCCTTCTATTTGACAGGAGGTGATGGGACCAGTGGCCATGATCTTCATTTTTTTGATGTTGAGATTCAGACCATTTTTTGTGCTCTCCCTTTTCACCCTCATTAAGAGGTTCTTTAATTCCTCCTCACTTTTCTGCCATCAGAGTGGTATCATCTGCATATCTGAGGTTGCTGATATTTCTTCTGGCAATCTTGATTCCGGCTTGGGATTCATCCAGTCCTGCCTTTCACATGATGTATTCTGCATATGTTAAATAAGCAGGGAAACAATATACAGCCTTGTCATACTCCTTTCCCAATTTTGAATCAATCAGTTGTTCCATATCCAGTTCTAACTGTAGCTTCTTATCCTACATATAGATTTCTCAGGAGATAGATAAGGTGGTCAGGCACTCCCATTTCTTTAAGGACTTGCCATAGTTTGCTGTGGTTCCACACAGTCAAAAGCTTTTGCGTAGTCAATGAAGCAGAAGTAGATGTTTTTCTGGAACTCTCTGGCTTTCTTCATAATCCAGCAAATGTTAGCAATTTGGTCTCTAGTTCCTCTGCCCCTTCGAAATCCAGCTTGTACTTCTCTGAGTTCTCGGTCCACATACTGCTGAAGCGTACCTTGGAGGATTTTGAGCATAGTCTTGCTAGCGTGTGAAATGAGTGCAATTTTACAGTAGTTGGAGTATTCTTTGACACTGCCCTTCTTTGGGATTGGGATGTAGACTGATCTTTTCCAATCCTCCGGCCACTGCTGTGTTTTCCAAACTTGCTGGCATATTGAGGGCAGCACCTTAACAGTGTCATCTTTTAAGATGTTAAATAGTTCAACTGGAATGCCATCACTCCACTGGCATTGTTGTTAGCCAGGCTTTCTAAGGCCCACTTGACTTCGCTCTCCAGTATGTCTGGCTCAAGGAAAGCAACGCCACTATCTGGGTTTTCGAGGACATCCAGATCTTTCTGGTATAATTCCTCTGTGTATTCTTTCCATCTCTTCTTGATGTCTTCTGCTTCTGTAAGGTCCCTACTATTTTTTTTTCCTTTATTATGTCCATCTTTGCACAAAAGGTTCCTTTAATATCTCCAATTTTACTGAACAGATCTCTGGTTTTCCCCTTTCTATTATTTTCCTCTATATCTTTGCACTGTTAATTTAAGAAGGCCTGTCTTCTCTCTCCTTGCTATCCTTTGGAAGTCAGCATTCAATTTTTTTTAAACTTTCCCTCTCTCCCTTGCATATTACTTCCCTTTTCTGCTATTTGTAAGGCCTCGTTGGACAGCCACTTTGCTTACATCCATAGTTCTTCAGGCACTCTGTCCAACAAATCTAGTTCCTTCAACCTGTTCTTCACTTTCACTGTGCATTCATAAGGGACTTGGTTTAGATTATACCTGACTAGCCCAGTGGTTTTTCCTACTTTTTTTCAGTTTAAACTTGAGTTTTGCTATAAGAAGCTGATGATCAGAGCCACAATCAGCTCCAGGTCTTATTTTTGCTGACTGTATAGAGCTTCTCCATCTTTGGCTGCAGAGAATATAATCAATCTGATTTTGGTACTGCCCATCTGGTGATGTCCATGTATAGAGTTGCCTCTTGTGTTGTTGGAAAAGAGTTTTTGTGATGACCAGTTTGTTCCCGTGACAAAATTCTATTAGCCTTTGCCCTGCTTTGTTTTGAATTTCAAGGCCAAACTTACTTGTTGTTCCTTTTGTATCTTGACTCCCTACTTTAGCATTCCAATCCCCTATGATGAGAAAAACATCTTTCTTTGGTGTCAGTTCTAGAAAGTGCTGTAAGTCTTCATAGAATTGGTCAATTTCAGCCTCTTTAGCATTGGTGGTTGGTGCCTAAACTTGGATTACTGTGATGTTGAAAGGTCTGCCTTGGATTCGTATTGAAATCATTCTATCATTTTTGAGATTGTATCCCAGTACAGCTTTTTCCCACTCTTTTGTTGACTATGAGGGCTACTCCATTCCTTCTATGGGTTTCTTGCCCACAATAGCAGATATGATAATAGGCTGATTTGAATTCACCCATTCCTGTCCATTTTAGTTCACTGACGCCCAGGATGTCAATGTTTATTCTTGCCATCTCCTGTTTGACCACATCCAGCTTACCAAGGTTCATAGATCTTACATTCAAGATTCCTATGCAGTATTTTTCTTTGCAGCATTGGACTTTTCTTTCACTTCCATGCACATCCACAGCTGAGCGTCCTTTCGGCTTTGGCCCAGCCACTTCATTAGCTCTGGAGCTACTTTTCCTTATCTTCCGCTCTTCCTCAGTAGCATGTTGGACTCCTTCTGACCTAAGGGGCTCATCTTCCAGCATCATATCTTTTAGTCTTTTGTTTCTGTCCATGGCGTTTCTTGGCAAAGACACTGGAGTGGCTTGCCAGTTCCTGCTTCAGGTGGATCACGTTTAGTCAGACCTCTCTACTATGACCTGTCCATCCTGGGTGTTCCTGCACGGCATAGCCCATAGCTTCTCTGAATTACTCAAGCCCCTTTGCCACGACAAGGCAGCAATCCGTGAAGGATTTTCAATGTAACTGCTCCCTTATCTCCTGCTCCAATGTAACTGAAATTCTGGTTAACACTTCAGGCATCAGACTGTGTGGGTTATGCTTCACTTATCATGGTACCTAGAAAGGCTGAGTATTTTTTTTCAGATGAACATGACCAAATCATTAGCAGAACAGGGCCTGCAAAAACATGTGGATCTTACTTTACATGCTTAATGCTGAAGTACATTAAAGTTTCTCAAGCACCCTTATTTATTATGTACATCTTGCTTATTTCAAAGGGTCAAAACAGACCTCTGTTAAGTAAATAGGCACCGGTGACTTGAAATAAACAGGGACAGCAAACAAAAGCAAAGAGATTCTTTCCAAGGGCTAACAGTTCTTTCTCTTTCACAAACACACACACTCTCACAGACACACACACACACACACACAGAGAGAGAGAGAGAGAGACAGAGAGAGAGAGAGAGATCCACAACCATTCTTGCTCATTGTATTTCTGGCACAAATAGTTATAAAAAGAATCTTATGACAAAAGAATATATACAGCAGAAACTTTCACCACTTTCAAAAACTGAGAATGGAAAAAGTAGAAGAGCTTTATAAGCTTTAAAGCATCCAAGAAGTAACACAATTGGTGGTATCAGTATATAATGAACATTTATCTTTTGCATCAACAGAGAAACTATGGTAAAGGTACTTTATGGAGAATTATCAAATCTATATCAGTGGGGAGGGGAGCAACCTTTCAGCTGAAATGGGAAAAAGAATAAAAAGAGTTATAGAGAAGCAACTGACTCAGCTAAAAAGGTAGTGCTCTAGAGCAGAAGTCCCCAACCCCCGATCCGCGCCGGTGCTGGTCCGTGGCCTGAGCCGGACCAGGCCACGGGGACAGACCTCTCCCCGCATGCAGCTGATTTGTGCATGCGCACACTCTCAAGCGTGCCTGTGCAATTACTGTTCGCACATGTGCACAAGCGCCCCCTGCTTGAGTGCTGCGCTGCCGTATGTGCATATGCATGAGTAAGCGCACTTCTGCACAAGTGCCGCGTCACCGTTTGTGCACGTGTGCATGCACTTGGTCATGCAAGAGAGCGCACACTCGTTCACGCCTGCACATAAGATCAGGGGTACCCTGCCTTCCCCAGCCAGTCCGCGGGGTGAAAAAGGTTTGGGGCCCTTGCTCTAGAACAGAGTTTGAAGCCCCCTTGGCCATGGAAACTCACCTGGGGGAGTGGAACTGGTAAAACCTCAAAATCACTATTAGGATTGCTATAAGTCAGTTCCAACTCAAAGATGTGGGACATATAGAGATACTATTCATACATTACATAGAAACCTATGTCGACTTTTTTAAAGCAAAAACAATTGTCTTGTGGAACATTAACGTCTAAGAAATTTTATTTGGTATATGTTTGGGTGAACTTCATCCCAGTTCTTCAGATGGATATCTAAATAAGAAACGTGCCAGTTGTCAAGCTGATCCAAGACTTTTTGTTCTTTTTGTTGACATATATTGGCTGAAATCCTATTGCTTAACAAAAGTAGGCCCACCGAATCAGTGAGGATTTGGAGGAGTCAGCTCCCCATAAGTTCCACTTATTCAATGGGACTACTCCTGTTGTGACATAGTACACTAAGCAACAGGATTTCAGCCATTACGTTAAAACTTTAGCAACCACACCGGTCATAAATAAGTAAATCAGCACACAATTCTGAAGTTATATGGAAATAAAAGAAGTCAGAAATATAAAAAGGACATACACATAAAAGTCAGTTCAGACACTATGACCATGGCTTAATTAATTGGAATTTATTAACATGAATGGGGCTTGCGCGTTCACTATGGTACTCCTGAGCTTACACTTGCTTCTTTAAATCACAAGTTCTAATTACATCCAAAACATGTATCTGGGGCTTAATGTTGGTTTAGTAACAAATATCTGAAATGATTATTTCTGGTTTAAGTGTTGGTCAGTAAACTGGAAAAAGACCACAGTTCTGATTTTCATGGAGCATGTTATTTAAAGAAAATACCAGCAAGGTATGAAAGCCAATATTTGAGGTCAAGAAAGTACAAGAAAAGGGTGTCTGAGCCCACAATTCCACTACCATTTAATCAGTTTATTATGGCAATATAATTAATTCAGTTAACTCAACATTTTATAATATTATTCTACATTGGGGACACTACATTGAATAGTATAATTTAATTCACTTTATTCATGTATGTAAATGTAATGTATCTAATTTACTTTGGAACTGCAAAAATTAGCTTGATTATACATGAATACAAAATACTGTATGTTACTATACAATATTATACATCTCTTTGTAAAGGAGTACATAACTCACTTTCCAGGGAGGAGCAGATAAAATTAGTTCTAGTGCAATTTTTATAGTCTGTGTTGGCCATTGGAAGTTTTGGGAACCATATTGGTACTGTACCATCATCTATCACTGGCTTTAAATTCTATCTGAGGACACAGGACTTGTTTCTTTTACAACATACAAATTTTATCCTCTATGGATGAAGCCAGCACCATATATAACTGAATTAATGATGACATCTGATATTTTGCACATCTGGTATGTTGACAATCTATTCCATTTCAAGAAGTGGGAGAGCATTTTTACAATATAGGTAGTGAAGATGCTTGAAAAAATATAACTAAAACTCATCCACTGAGTTATGTTTTCAAGGATTGCCATGAATTTCTCTATGCCGAAGTTCTTTAATATGCTTTCAAAAATGTATTTTAATGCTACTAAATATTTCCCTGAAATATAAGATATGAAAGATATAAATAATAACAGATTTCAAGAACTGAATTATGACCTTTTTTTAGCATAAGAGTACAGTGAGTAAAGGACCACAAGAATATAAATACAGATTAATTACCACTTTGATGCTCCATATGGCACTGCCAGGTAGCTGTCTGGATTTAAATGTTTCCCGACCTTCTGAAATGTCTGGGGACCAGGAAGGTGGGCTCAATGTATTATGGCTACTCCAAGCCCCCTAGGATATGTCAGGTGAGAAAACAGATGTATAAAACTCAGCCAAATAAAATAAAAACAAGCAATGCAAATAAAAAGTTCCAAAGCAAAGCTCATGCAGGCATGAATACTGTACTCAGTTTAACACGTGCATGGATTTACTGGAGGAAATTTCAACATAGCATTCACATTTATATGGTTTCAGTAAATTATAAAAGATAAGCAATACTAGAAAACAAATGATTCCTTGCCACAATCAACAAAGTATTTCCTAACTCAGTTATAACTTTGATTTCTTTGACAGTATACCAAGATGCACAACTTTTGGGAATTAAATGCCTGTTTTTACACTGAGATCCTTTCTATATTTAGGTCTGCATCTTGGGAGGAAAAACAGATTTAGATTATGCATATGACTCAAAACAGAAGATAAATGTGAAAAGTTAAGAAGCACAGCAGACATAAATGGTCCGGTGGGCCAGATAGGCGGGGTATAAATTCAATAAATAAATAAATAAATAAATAAAATAATTAAAATAAAATAGAACGCATATGTAAATGAAACATAAATGAAGGGTTAAAAAAACCAAGAGAAAAAGTCATCCCACCTAAGCATTGTTTCGTTTTTTACAAAAAAATGTATATATTGGAAGTCTTATTATTTCAAAACACATGGCTTTTCCCCCTATTTTTTTATAATTTTGTCAGGCAACAATTACTGCTGTCTTATAAACGCCCAGTATAGCATACTTCTTAGAGTTCAGAACTATGATGTTTCTATATATATCCATAGTGCTGGCTTGGTTTATGTTTTCTACACTTTCACATATTTTTGTAATAGAAATACAGTCCCCAGATAGAAATGAAGATCAAGCTCAGTGATGTCATTAGAAAGAACTCAGAGCTACATTTTCCTCCAGACTATTCCCATCCATGAAAATCATCCATGCTAGCAATACTTAACATAGCAACTGCAACGTACAGTTATTTCCTAGAAGAGTTAGCAAAATACCAGCAACAAAAACAAACAAAACAAAACAAAACAAAAACACCATGCAGGAACAGGATCAAATACTCTGTATAAATGGAAAATTAAATTTACAGATTTGTTAAATGTATAATTGGGACTGGGGGTTTTAAGTATTATTAGGATAACAATAATATTACCAAACATACAAAAAAATTGAGCCAATCTAGCAATAATTAGCACTATAACACCAAAAAGCTAATATCATAATTAATTTAACTTATATTAATTATACCCTTAATACAATACTGTATTAATTCCTTTATTTATACTGGCAGCGAGGTGTATTTGATTTAAATTTTTAAAAATGGGTTTTCGGGTTATTTAAATTTTAAAAAATGACTTTTAAAAAATTAAAATTGTGATTTAAATTAGATTTTTATCCACCCTGATTGGCAGTGAGCTAGTCACTGAAGACCTGCAGTGAGAAATGGGCACAAAATAAGTGTACAGTATTAAGAGATCCGCCTCCTCTTTGAGATCTCTTCCTATAGGACCAGTTCAAACATACATAGTATCAAAGCACAGTTTGGAAAAAAAAGAATACAGTTTATCCGCTTAAGTAAGTTATGTCTTGTCAATAACTTGAAAATAAGAAAGCAGCTGGCACATATGACAAAATGTTTGATTACAAGACTTAGGACTTCTCTACAAGGCTTGGCTACAGCAGACTGGACTGGATAAAATAGGACTGGACTGTCAGAATTGATAGGAAGTCCAATCCTCACATCCAAATGAGATATGGACCTCAAATTAGCCTATTTGGTCTGCAGCAGCCTTTGCCAATATTGTGAGTCAGTCAAACCGGGCAGGCTCTCAACCTTGAAAAGCAGAGCAAACAAAAGCTTCTTATTCTTAACTATATTAAGTCAACAATATAAAACGAGAGGTAGATAATATAAATGTAAGTTGAGGATTCAGAAAAAAACGCAGAGAAATGTTTCATTTTTAAAGAATCACTCCAGTGTATATGAGAAATACACCCAGCATCAGCTGCACAAAAGGCTTCTCATAAACATGTTTTTTTAAAACGGGAAACACCAAAGTTTGTGAACATCAAAGACTTAAATTCCCTAAACAAGTACCTAATAAAAACTCTTCCTGCCCCCAAATCCTCTCTGCCAGATAAAAAGCACACAAAATAAATATTTCTGGCACAAAATTCATGAAATAAACATCAGTCAAGGATATCTAATTTCAGAATTTCAGCTGAAAATTTTAAGCTTAATCAATTTTCCACAAAATAATTTATTTGAAGAAAACTGCATTCAAAAGTATAAGAGAGCTTAGTATGTTTGATTTGCCAAGTTCATACATATACTGTAACAGAATCAGTTTTAAGGGTTTATGCACAACTAGTTTCTGTCTTCTAATAAAGTGCAAACCTGATAAATTCCCAACCCTCTTCCATCAAAGGAATGAACAAAAAAAATTGCATTTAGGCATACTGAATTTTTTTAAATGATATCAATAATTCTGACAGTTGGATGACACATAATACTTTTTAGCCATTAAAATTTCAGTTAAAATGCTATATACTGTTTCTTCAAGTGAGCTTTCATTTCTCAAAGTCAAAACGGCTTACGTGCCTTAAAAAAAAAACTTAACTTTTTTTGACATTATTCCACTTGTTCCCTATTCAGCAATAACATTAAGGGATTTATACTCTGTACATACTGAAATCACCATCTTACCTCAGATATTAATCATGTATCAACAACAAAGAAATGTAGTATGATGCAGCAATCCAATGTACAATTAATAAAGAGAAAATGTTGGATTGATCAACAACATGCAACATTTAAATATCAATTTTAAATGCCTTTCGAGAGTTGGCCAGAGGAATGTAACACAAGTCTGCCCACTGAATTACTCTTAAATTAAGTGGTTACAAAATGAAAGTCATAATTAGTATTCAAACACATTTCTACTAATTTCCTCTGAGTGAAACTGTCATATCCAAGACCTGCCTTTCTTTCCTTTGATGAATCTGCTGCAGTTTTCCAGATATGGGTAACTGCAATTTTTGCTCCATCATCCAACATTTCACTGGGCAAGCAATTCTACCTGGTTAGCAGGCTACCTTCTACACCTCCCTTATAAACACTGGGACTGCAGATGATGGGGCACCCCTGGTGAGATAACAGATGCCATTGCAAAAAGGGGAAATTATTTGCGCATTATTTCTCTTACATGTTTGGACCTTCCCCAACACTATTTTGGCCGCTGAATTTAATGGGAGATCTTTAAATAGAACATTGGTTCAAGATTAATTAGTTTGCAGAGAAGGCAAATTCTTTTCCAATTCAAACAAAACAGGCTGCTATATAAACAGATGTTCATGTATGAAATAAATTTTATGCTATCTACAATCTGCATTCTGAAAAGATGCAATTTTATACTTTCAGTAGTTAGACATTATAGGCAAGTACTGCTTTATCTGGAAACTATAAACTGATATTAAAATAGTGAGGCATCAAGGTAACCTGATGCTTTGACCATGCATCTCTAAGTGAGCAAATATTTTCCATTCTTGGTGTTTTGACACGAATATAAATGAATTTAAAAAAAAACTCTTCTATAGCATTGTAATTAAAATGTTTAACTTCAAGAAGTTTTCCCCAAACAATAACAAAACTGGCTGTAGAATGCATATAGACCCCAGTCTTGCTATACATTTCTGAAGCATGAAAGTGGTTCTATTTATGTTCCATATATGTTCACATTTTGTACTGCAAGGCTGCCTACCCATTTATATAAGACCTCACCATGATTTTTGAGAAAGAAAAAAAGCTATTTATAATTTTAATAAAAGTCAGTGAAGCCTATAAACATACACAAATACAAATATAAACCTATATTTAGTTCGATTTTAGAAACTGTAAACAGTAGAGCAAATTTTGATAATCATATATTAAGTAGTAAGCGCTACATGAACATGAAGAAAATCAAAAGAATGGTTTTGTATTATATTGAGGAAATCTGGGGAGGGCAGGAATCTAACAAATTAAACACAAACTTTCATGGAATAATCAATTTGGAATTTTAGAAATATTTTCTTCTAAAGAGTTATTGCTTGTTTTTTAAGTGACTTCTCTGTTCCCCAGAAGAACATCAAGTTAAGAGGAAGACCAGCTTCCACAAATTAAAATAAATAAATAAATAAACTTTTTGGCAGAAAAAAACTAATTAGCTTGAAAAACATTTTTTTCCTGGTTTGGGGGAACCTTGGTGGAATTGCTTCAAGGCCTTGGGTCCTCAAAAAATCCCTTACTGGCTATATTTTGGCCACCACTAATCTAGAGGGACGTGGTGGCACTGCGGGCTAAACCGCAGAAGCCTGTGCTGCACGGTCAGAAGACCAGCAGTTGTAAGATCGAATCCACGCGACGGAGTGAGCTCCTGTCACTTTGTCCCAGCTCCCGCCAACCTAGCGGTTCGAAAGCATGCAAATGCAAGTAGATAAATAGGGACCACCTTGGTGGGAAGGTAACAGCGTTCCGTGTCTAAGTCGCACTGGCCATGTGACCACGGAAGATTATCTTCGGAGAAAACGCTGGCTCTATGGCTTGGAAATGGGGATGAGCACCGCCCCCTAGAGTCGAACACGACTGGACAAAAATTGTCAAGGGGAACCTTTACCTTTTTAATCTATTTTACTGACTCTCCTGAATGCTCAGCTATGTTATAATACTTTTAAAGAGTGAGAAATGGGAAAGACTGGTTGGATGACAGTAAAATGCTGAGGGTGATGAACTGACTTGGAAAATGCCAAATCCTGATACCTCAGCAACAGGCCCAGTTCAGTTTAGGGGATAACCAGGGCTTGTTCAGTAAGACTTTCTCAGCGACTCATACTTCATAACAGGATTGTACATACTTTTTCTTCTTTTTTAAATCATTAAGTTTTATGTTACTGTCTTCCTCGTGGCGCAGTGGCTAAACCGCTGTACTGCAGCTAAAACTGTGCTCACGACCTGGGGTTCAAATCCCAGGTAGCCGGCTCAAGGTTGACTCAGCCTTCTATCCTTCTAAGGTCATTAAAATGAGTACCCAGCTCACTGGGGGGGCAATGTGTAGCCTGCATAATTAACTTGTATACTGCCCAGAGAGTGCTTGAAGCACTATGGGGCGGTATATAAGCAGCACACTTTGCTTTTTGCTTTTTTCCTCAAGCATTTTGGTAGAAAGACAAGATAGAGGTTTCAGAAATACATGCAGACATAGTTGTACACAGAAGTGGAGAGGTTTACTAGGAAACAAAGGGAAATCTAAAGCTAGGTTCATCTGCTTTCCAATTAAGTAAACTTCCTAAGCAAGGGAGGAGTAAATGAATCTTACACTCTGAATTCTAAAACACAAACTTTATGACAAGAGCTACTGATGACAAAACTGACACAATATAAAATTAGTTTGTTGGTCTGAATATATACCGTATCTTCATATTTGAATTAAAAGCAATGTAGAGATTTTTCTCTTTCAATTCTGTTTCAGAATCAAGACTGAATAGATTTTCTGGTTTTCACCATGTCAACAAAAACTACTTTGCCCTGTGCTAAATACTGATGCAGCATTCTATTTGAGAGCCAATATGAAACCTCCTAGAGTCTTAATTTCAGACAGAAAGCAAGATAAATGCTTCAGTTGAGATCATAATCAGAGCAATGAGTTGTATAAAATAAGAACATGAATACTCAAAAGCCATTTTGTAATACTTTCAATAACACACTCACCTGTCTTGACCTTGGTCGGCCGGGAGAAAACTTTCTTTTGGTGATAGCTGGCTTCCCCATTCCAATTTTTGGAGTGAGCGACACATAGGTTGTTGGAAGAGCTGTGGAAGATTCAAAGGATAATGCCTGACAACGCATCATATCAGGCAAAGAGCCCAATTCTACTGACGCAGCTGGTGAGGAAGACACACTTGTCTTGTTTATTTCAACCGACGATGGAAATGAAGAAAATGTCTCCGTTGGTGACTTTAAAGATTTGTCTCCCAATGGGGAGCTGTCAGTTGCACAACTTTCACTTGCGGGAAGAGATGAGGTTTCACAGCTTTCAGGAGTGCCACCTCCATCCACCCTTTCTGCCATCATCCTTGCTTCTAGAAGCTCTTCCTTTCTACCGGAGATTCTCTCTTTGCTAACTAAGCAGAAAGTGCCAGGAATCCTTTCTCTGTCCTCAGGTGTTGCTGGTAAAAGCTGTGTGTCCTCTGTGGACATTTCTGGCAACGCAGTGCCTCCCTTTGATGGTATTATTTCTTCAGTTTGCCCTTCTGAAACCTGCAGCATTATATCTGGAGTATTTTCTGCCACTTCCATTCTTTTATCAGTGTGATTACCATCAGGTGTATGAGTCTTTTGAGGAGATGTTTCCATTTCACCTTTAATACAATGATCAGAAACTATTGTTTCCAGTTCATCAATCTTACTGTTCAATGAGAGGCCTGAAAGAAAGGAGAACATTTCATTTTAGTTTCTTATTATACCACCACTAGATTTAAAAAAAAAACACTAAACTTTTTAAGGAGCACAGAAGTATCTCAGTTTTCCTCCTTGAAAATAAAAGAGTGCATCATCTACACTCACTATCCCAAGGTTGCAATTTTGAGACATTCTAATATGAGTCTGCCATGTTGGGTAAATTATTTTTTTGTCCCAAATCAACTTTAAAACAATTCTATTACTCCTGTTATGACAATGAGAAAGACTTCTCTTGAACTTACCTCACATAATGTATAACTTACGGAGAAAGACTACAAAGGAGGGGCCTGACTGAAGTTTATAAACTGAAAACTTTTGATACTTAGTCTTTTCTCACTGGAAAGATACTGCAAACTCTCCATCATGCTGGTTGCCCTGTTTTACTCATTTCTGAATCTTATTATGCCCTTTTTGAGGTGGAGCAACATTCCAATTTTTCTGACCATTAATTTATATAAAGAGGAATTGCTGTTTTATTTTCTGTCTCTTTCCTAATGTGGACAAAGTATTTTTCTCTGGAAATTTATTTACACCCCTCCCTCCTTTTTGCACTTTTTCAGTTTGGTTATGTTCAGACATCAGAGTAAACTACAGGGTTGCAAGACCTAAACAAGCCTAGCTTCTTCCAGGCTTATGCCCTTCTGCCACCTCCAGTGCAGTGGTAAAGGATAATTAAGAAACTGCACTGTACTATACTTCAGTTTCTCATAAGATCCTAATTTTTATGACCTGTTTTTACTAACAGTATCCTTTAACCTGGCTTTTTCCATGTGACATTTCCAGTAAGCATTTGTTCCACATATCTTGACACTTATTCTGCAGAATTAATATGACTTAATTCTCTATGTCCTATTGCTTTTCAATTGTCTTCTAAACTGGCATTCAGTTCTTTCTTCTACCTCGATCCCTCCCTAGCTTTGAGAAAGAATAATAAGGGATCTCATTCTAGTGTAGTAGACATTAAATCTTGAGAGGAAAGTTTCATGAATTCTACTGCCTAAGGATGTTGTACTTTTATGCATTTCTTCTTTCTATGGTGGAAAACTTTAAACACAGTGTACATATTGATATACAACATTGTTTCCATGAAATATGTCTGCCAAGGAAATATCTAATTTTCAAATATAAACATTGATTGCTAGTTATATATATTATGCTAGTTATATATATTAAAACACATTGCTCAACGACGGACAAAGTCTACTTTTATGAAAAGATCAGAATTTTTATCTTAGAAAATATGTGCCATATACATAGGATATATTTGTTCACAAAATTCCTCTTACCATCTGTGGTGCTCCTGACCAATGATTCCCGTACAAGGCCACCTTCAGTTATGAGCTGTTCCTCATCTGCCACATCTTCTGCACCATCTCCTATTTCCATTTCATCTGTACAAACAAGCAACAGCAGAACGTATCAATTTCTGGAGTGTATCTTTCATTATTCTAGCCTTAGTGGTTGCTCTTGTAGCTTGACCTTTTATTTCCATACAACCAAGCAAGGCAGACCACAATAATTCAAAATATGAATAGATGATACAAGCCTTTCCTAAGTTAATATAATAAATTAGATATTTATTTATGGTATTAACTTAGCAACAATATAATAAATCTTCTGTGAGGGTAAAGAATTATTCCAAACATATACATTGACTTTCATTCTCTTTACGCTATGCTCCATCAACAGCATGGACCAAACACACACTGGAGAAACAAAATCATAAAACTTATGTCTTAAGTCTTCATTAATTCCATATTCCAGGTTTTCCCCTGTCATAAAATATGGTGTTTCAGACATCACCATCCTACTTACTATAGTGAGAAAGCAATATTTATGTTCTTATAACTCTGGAGTTCAGTTCTACACTTACTGATATTCTTGAGATAACAGGGAAGGAAAAGGTCCTTAAGACTCAAAACTGGTGCTGTTAAATGCTACTTCAGTTTCTTAATTGTTTATAATGTCTACAGATGTGTATTGCAAATCCTGTTCTCATTATTATTGTACTAAAAGGTATCTAAAACTCCTTTACAGTTGTTAAAGTCTTTTCTGTGTCCCAGAAAAACAGGATATATTCCATCAGAGCTGTCACTCTGTACAAAATGTAGTAATCTAGGTTTTGGAATCATTGTGACCCAAATGCATTTGCCGATGTTGAAAAACATCCAACATCTACAACTTAGCCGGTGACCAGTTCCAATGATAACAATCAGTAAAAAAATCTTTAGATTAATGCTTTCAAATGTTCATGGAAAGATCCTTTCCAAAATGTGTTTGTTGTTGATTCAAGGACTCAATGTCAATGCTTCCAAAGAATCAACAGGATATTCAGGTCTGACTACCAATTTCAACTCACACAAGTAGCCCCTGTATGCTATCTGCAGAATAATATATTTGCTAAGACTCTCCCATAACTCTTCATGCTGCATAGAAATGTTATAGCTGATAAATCATCAGTGCCATTGAATGGAAATTTTCAGTTGAAGAAGACCATGCTATAGAAATACAGACAGTAAGGAATAAAATTCTTGCTGTGCTGTAGTTCATTATAGTCTCAGTAGCCAGGTTACCATTATTGTTATCAGTGCTTCAACTGCACAAGTAATTTGTTATGTTGTGGATCATTAACACATTGCAGGGTGGGCAAGTAGCATAAAACCTGAACAAAACAACCATGAAAATGTCTTTTAAAAGGATTGTTTGAAATTAACTAGATGTTACTATTTCCTTCTAATAATTTAGGTGTTACTTTTTACACCTAAAAATACGTTAAATTACTTATAATCTAAAAATAACTATAAGAATAGTAATCATGTGCTGTCATGTCAATTCAGACCTATAACAACCCTTTTCAGGGTTTTTCAGGCAGAGAATACTCAAAATTGGTTTACCATTCTCTTCCTCTGAGGGCACAGGCTGGCTTTACCCATAGGAGGCATGGTGAGGAATCAAATTCCCAACCTATACCTAAACCATTAAGCTATACAGCCAGCTTCTCAAAGGAACTAGTTAAAGATAAGTACATTTTAAGCTGTAATTTTGAAGTTCTGCTTGAGACCTAGATCAGACAGAATTAAGAACTTTAAACACATTTACAGGATTCTGGTTTGAATGTTAAAGCTTCAGTACTAAAGATCAGATGCCAATTTTTGTGTTGCTACACAGGGAATTAGGAAAAAACTGAAGTGAACTGAACACTGCAAAAAGAAGTACACACCCAATTTCCCCCAGAGTACCCTGTCTACCAACCCATAAGTATCAGCAGAAACATACTGGTTTCCCAGAACATCTGACCCTTATAGATTAAATTCTAAAGAATGGAAAGACAGCATTACTCTTTTATCCAGTGCCTAATAAGTCAACAATTTTAAATCAGGTTTCCTAGCTTAAGATGATTTATTAGTACATTAAAACTAAAGGTGGTGTGGATAAGTGTGACCACATAGTCTTTACACATGCATCTAAATACACAATCAAACAATCACTATATTGGACATCATTTATCTGAATCCCTGAACTGTCTGGAACAAGGGCAAATGTTAAAGTTGATCTGCAAAATCAAGATCAGATCCCAGCTTCTCAAATACATCTTTATTTTGTTAATAAGCTCCCTGCTTTGTATACTAAACAAAAACCTATTTAAAAAGAAAAACACTGATAGTTACTGCATTAGTAAAACTTAGCTCCTAATATGAAGATGCATAATAGATATTACTGTATAAAGGTCAAATGAATATTCCTTTTTATATGAAGAACCTAACAAAGTTCAAAATGCTAGGACTGCTGGAGCTGCTGCTGAATTCAGTGACTAATCTGTTCTTTTCAGAGACTCAGACATCATTAAAATGATATTTTAACTTCAATTTAAGGGAAATAAGCATTTATACTGTTCAGATCTACATCACTGTATAAAAGCAGTCTCCTGAGTGTATGGAATGAAACAACTATATCCATATAATAGCTTCACATTTTTCTTTGTTGTTAAAATAATACTGTTACTCTTGCTGTGAGAGAACAGTATTTTCTATATATCTTTCCCCAGATCAAATCATGGGAAAATACAGATAATAAAACATTCTTATCCTTACCAGTATGCTCCCTCTTTAGGCTTGCTACTTTTAAGATGATTGGAATGGCCCCATAATTAACTTAGATGGTATCAGAAAGAATAGAGTGAGAAGTTTTTTGTGCTAAAAAATCTGCGGGTCCTTACTTGGAGTTTTTAATGTGGAATCCCAACTATGTAGTTTATATATATAAACTCATTTTCATTGTGCTTTTTCTAACGCATTGATGACAGAAACAATTTTCAATAGAGTTTTTGCCATATACCATACAAAAGAGAAACAGTCAGCGTCTAACAGATTATGCAGAAAAAGAAAGACTTTTACTTTTTCCAGGATCAGTAACAATTTGGACAGTCTCCATGACATCACATGATTGAGCATGTTCCTCTTCCACTGAATGTTTGCAAAGGCTGCAGATGTATTCTTTTAACTGAATATCCAGCTCATTATCAGAGGGTTTGTCACATTCAATGTGAATCCACCTACAGGAAATATTATGTCAAAATTTCACATTGATTCATTTATTAAAATGTCCCTGTAAAACCCAATCTTCATTCTAATGCCTGCAGAAATATAGATATACATTCTCAAAATCTGGCCCACCATAAATAAAAAAGCTTAAGAAAATGCTTGCCTCCTAGAGAAGTTAATAAAGCTGTGTAAATGAATATAAATCCTTAAATTCAAGCAACCAGGTTGACAGTAATCCCTATATGGGGAATTCATCAGAAGATGGCAGGAACGTTGGTGCCTCATAACTAAAGAGCAGTTATAACTATACATTGTATCAGAGATCGTTATGAATCAAGGATGGATACAATGGTGGATCGCCACCAAAGAAAGGTAAAATTAACATCCTATCAGAAAGGTTTGAGACACATTAGTAACAAGTAACAGGTTTTCATTAATGTAGAATTAAAAGCTTCAGTTTCCTACCTTTTACACACATGACAGCGCAGCTTGTCTTTCTGCAAGTCCGGACAAGAGGATTTTTCACAGAATGGACAAGGTAGGCTGTCCTGCTGCTGAAAACAACTATCACACATAAGACAGTTATGATGCCACTGGCTACTCATCCGTGTGCCACATTCTGCGCATACCCTGCAGTTCTGAAATCCAAACGAAACACATGGTTTTATTTATCATATTACTCTATGGTATCAAAAATAGGTATTGGTCAACAAGTTCTTCACTAACAGAGAAGATAATATAGCTAAGAAGTTAGATATGCCCTCAATATATTAAAAATGCAGTTTTGAGAATTTTTTCACACTGAACTTCCACTTGACAGAGATGGTATTGTTGAGCATTCTCCTGAGTGGATATTTCAGTGGATGTACCAGTTCCTTTTGCTATTTTCTCATCATTCTCCTGAGCCAGAAGAAACTGCAGCAGATATCAAGAGACCACTGAAAAAAGTACTACTGGTAGAGGAATTTTCTGTTGACATCTCTGCAAAAAATGAATTTCAGATAACACTCTTCCCACTCCACTGGGAACTTATGAACACATTGGCTGAAATGCTGTTGCTTATCATAGTAAGAAAAAAACAAAATCTTACAACCAGTACAAGAACAGGCATGCAGTGGGAAGCTGATGAAAAAGGGGGAAAACTTAGATAATTTCACTTCTACCGTTTCTTTAAGCAACCAGATGCTAGATTAAATCCGAATCCAGCTCATGATTTTTAAAGCATTGCTGACACTTATTTGAAGTTAATTATTTATTTAATTGAGATAATACAGAACATTATGTTGGTTTGAATTAAAAAAACTGAGAAACAAAAGGGTTTAACAGAAGAGATGTAAGTTTTCTTTAAATGATCCAGTGTTGTAACTAGTGCACCTGCAATAATGTCCATCAGTAGTGGAGGACACTGACGTACAAATCTTGTTTGCCACTGCATCTTAAAATGGAAATATGCTTGAACAAGGGATGTAAGAAAAAAAGCAAGTTCATGTTCCCCTCTACTAGTTGCTTCCTCTCTTATTGCACAGACCTCTTTACATCCAATCCTTTCTTTAGACAAGGGGTTCAGATTAGGATTAGGCATCCTTCAGTCTTGACAGACTGTGGTAACGTGCTCTGAATAGAGCAGTGGTTCTCAACCTTGGGCCTCCAGATGTTCTTGGACTTCAACTCCCAGAAATTCTGGCCAGCAGAGGTGGTGGTGAAGGCTTCTGGGAGTTGTAGTCCAGGAACCTCTAGAGCAGTGGTTCTTAACCTTTGTTACTCAGGTGTTTTTGAACTGCAACTCCCAGAAACCCCAGCCAGCAGAACTGATGGTGAAGGCTTCTGGGAGTTGCAGTTCAAAAACATCTGAGTAACAAAGGTTAAGAACCAGTGCTCTAGAGCAGTGATCCCCAACCTTGGGCCTCCAGATGTTCTTGGACTATAACTCCCAGAAGCCTTCACCACCACCTCTGCTGGCCAGAATTTCTGGGAGTTGAAGTCCAAGAACATCTGGAGGCCCAAGGTTGGGAACCACTGCTCTAGAGGACCAAGGTTGGGGAGCACTGGAATAGAGGACCTGGAACAGCATCTAGCATGGCTGAGAAGGTCAATTTGAGAGTGATCATGCCTTCCACACCGAAGGGGCTCAAGTCCACTAGATACTGAAGTGATGAATGTACATCAAAGGTGTCATGCAACTACAAGCATGTTCTCTTCAAACAATTGTGTTCAGAAATGTATTAACTATCATACAATATACTTTGCCATTTGTTTGCTTTAGGTATACAGCTGCCATTTCATTCATTTTTTAAAATAATAATTCACTTACTACATGCCATGAAACTCACAGAGACTCTATTTAACATTAAATGCATCTTGCTGGATTGCACACCAAGAATGGAAGGAATTGGGAAAGACAATAACGAATGCATCCTTAAATGATGTCATTTATAGCAGACCAACCTGAGAACTACAAATTCATATGTTTGTTTGTTTGATTTATACCCTGCCCATCTGGCCTATAAGACCACTCTAGGCGGCTTGATATGTTGATAAAAAATCAGCTTTTGATCTATCATTTCAAAAATTTTATCTTCTTGTATATTGTGATCAAACATAAAAGATAGCTGACAATCAGAAAGAAATCAATAGCAAATTCAATGCATTCTTATTCATGAGTTAAACCAAACTCAATAATGAAAGAATCTGAAGAACAGACTTATTCTGCCATCTCCTAATTTTAAAATATACGTAAACTCACTTTGCATTTCCATCCATTTGTTGGTACAGAGTCCATAACTGGTTGTAAACAGAAAGTGTGGTAGCCTTTGTCACATGTATCGCACACAAGCATCTTGTTATCTTCTCCAGAATGTCTAAGAAACAGGTTAGCAATTTAAGTCTTTCTGGATATCAAGGTAGCTGAACACAAGTAGCAACACATGAGCTCGAAAATTATTTGGAAAATTAAAACCTCAGCCTTTTAATCGAGTAACATACAAGCAATATTCATATCTTAGTAATTTTTGCTGCCAGAAAATTTCCAAATGTTAAGGAACAAATACACCCATTATATATTTTGCGTAGGTGCCTTAGTTATTCAGGCAGAATCATATTGCTGATTTATGCTTACACAAGAAAAACTATATACAGTATAAGTTTTGACAGCAAACTCCAACTCTTTAATGAGCCACATACCCAGAAATCCAACCAGCACCTTGTTTCAAGATGAAAATAGGCAATAGGGTTCTGGCCTTACATTATAAGGCAGGGGAAAATATTATTTATTGTATTGTTTATATTATGCTTTTCTCCCACTATAAGAATCCACTAATATTAATTGGGCACGGGACATTCGTATCCATATCCCTGGGGAAACGAATACAAATACTGGCATCACAGGTGCCTGGGAAAACCAGACCCTCCCTTCCCAAACCAGCAGGTCCACTTACTGGTCACTGTGTGGTGCATGCAGCCAGCGTAATTCTCATGACACCAATTTGGGAAGCAGCCTGGTCAGTGTTTCCCCACCTTCCCACACAGACAACCACTCTGGCAAGGAGGTGAGATGACAAGTCTCCCTGCTTAGCTATTGAGCGGATGGCTGTGTGGGAAGGTGAGGAAGTGCCAGCCGGGCGGCTTCCCGGACTGGCACTACGAGAATGACACCAGCTGTATGTGCACCATGTAGTGAGCAACAAGTGGGCCTGCAGGTTTGAGGGGGGGTGTCCGGTTTTCCCAGGAACCTGTGGTGCTGATGTCAAATATTAATCCCATGTCTAAATATTAATTGTTCAGCATAAGAAAAAGGAAAAAAAGTCTTGTGGCAAATCTAAGACCAACAGATTTATTCTATGCTGAGCTTTAGATGTGATGCACAAACCCTCACACCAAAATAAATCTGTTACTTTTAAAGTTGTTCTTTGTTCTTTTATTTATTTTTTCATCTACTTACAAAATAAGACTGCAAAATATGCCATATATATTCAGGTTTTCCCAGGCAATACACTTCTCCCCTGATATGCACCAATCTCGGCAGCATAGTTTTAATTATACATTTTTATAAATAAATAAATATTTCCATAAATAAGTATTCAATACTGTGCTGCTAGCTTATCCAGGGCCCTGATGTTGCCAGTGTGGTGGCTCCTGGTCTGATGATGGCAGCCTGGACAGCCCCTTTTCCTATCACGGTGGCTCCATATAGTGGCCGAGGAGGGCGTTAGGGCATGCCAAGAGGCTGACATAGATTTGGGGAGACGTGTGTGTGTGTGTGTGTCATATGTTTACGCTTTGTGGTTACGTTTTGGGGACATAAGAGTAATACATTGATTTTTAACTATGTGGGAGTCTGGTGCCTCTAAGGATAAGTGTACAGCACAAAGTGAAGATAGGAACAGTTAGCCCTTGTTTTTACACAAGGCCTCAAACCCTATTCTGCTAGGTGCACTGTAATGCAGAGACTCCATATATAAACAAACTGAACACCCAGTCCATTGGAGGGTTCCAGTACCCAGAAATACATTTTCCCAGTGGATTTCTTCTTCCCTCTTCACAAGTCACAAACAATGTCAGAAAATAAGCAGACTCTGACACACAGGAACCCACTGAGGCTGTGTCAATGCAGAAAGAAGAAACTAGATCCAAATACCCTTCAAGAGACTCTCGCTTATTTATGAATAAAGAACACAAAGGCCACTTCAATAGACCTCCCCTCTTCAAGCATGTGTACCCATCGGAAAAAGATTCACAGCTCTCTATCTCTAACCCTGCTGAATCCTTTAAATTGGAGCTATTCCCATTTTCGTTTCCTAAGGACCAAAACAAACCTAAAAGCATCTGTATTTTTATTTATTAACTCCTTTTGTACATATGTGCATTTTTAGTAAAGACCCTCACTTGTTTCTTTGATACTTAATTGTGATAGTTACATTTAGCACAAAATGAACTATACCTTATTTTTACTTACTTGCAGTTCTGGCACACTTTGCAGTCAGGACACTGCCACCCTGCCCGTTTTATAGGTGTCACTTGTATATCCAGGCACATCCCATGATAATGCTGGCCACAGGTAGTACAAAAAAGCTGATCTAGGAGGTCACCAGGGCTGTCACACACTGCACAGTTTGCTTCGTCCTTTGCTATAAACAAACATATGGACTCTGCATGAAATTTATGCAGAAACAAAACTTCCTTTCTCAAACTATCCCTATCTCTACCAAAGGCAGGGAGGATACAGCCTTATATTCTATAAATACACTTCATCAGAATACTACTCAAGTCTTCTATGGTGACAATACAAGTCAACTAATGTTTTAGAAAATGTATTAATACTACAATTATTTTCACATTAAAACATACAGTACTGTATATAATGATGTTTCATACATCATTTATTTTATTTATTTATTTATTGCATTTATATGCCGCCCATCTAGACATAGTCTACTCTGGGCGGCTATTTTTGCTACTATTCATAGTTTATATATAATTTAAATGCAAGACTGACTTCAGCAAATTAATTTCCATTACTTTTAAAGACAACTACATAGCAGGAATAAAAATCTACCACTATCTCAAGGACAGTGGATGAAAGCTGAGGCTTCCCCCATTTCTCAGCTACGTCAAGAGCTACAGGTTGGGAGAGCAGATAAGTGCCACAGATAAGTGATGACCCCAGTTACAGTCATTAATAGGAAAGACTGCAAACTGACAAGAGAAGGACTGAACTCTCTTCTGCACTTTCCTTGTACTATTTTTTTTAAAAAATAGAAATAATAGGTAAAATCTGATACTATTAGCAGCAATAGAAATGTTATACTGTATTTCTCTTCAAGGACAGAAAACAAAAGAAACTGGTAACATCCAATAAATGCAATTATGAAATACAGACAAAAAGTCTCAGGATGTATAAAAACTGTAGTTTATTGCTCTTTAAATTATTATGTCACTATTATTTTCATTTCAAGCTGCCTAACACTTGTCAGAAAAAGAAAGAACAATGTCTACTTGAATCTATGTATACTTTTTTTTCAAACAACAAACAGATTCCCTCAAATTCTACTATGTGTCTCCCAGAGGGATATGCCCCAGATGCTAAATATCACTTTTCTGAAGAGTGTGGCAATATTTATTGCAGAAAATAAAAGGAGGAGAACATGAAAAAATTTTCCCACTGTGCTCTTGTTGCAATAAAATTTGACACTACCCACAGCACCTTTAAAGTCTTTTCTCTCCCTCATAGGTCATGCATCTCAGTTCTATTTTGGCTCTCATAGAAAACACTATTTTGTACAGGACTGATGGCTTTTTTCTTTCGTCACCATCAAGGATTTATATATTCATATAAATATAATTCAAGCAAAGATGGTGAATACGTCTCAGTCTTGGTTTCATTCCACGTCTCAGAGTCCCCTTTAATTATTCTTCTTGCTCTTATGTATCAGATCATGAGTCCCTGCATTGCATGGAAACTCATATATATATACCTTTGCAACATTTTCTCAGTGTGAAAATTGACCCACCATTTAATCTAATTTACTTATTTCCACTACTGATTAAAGCAATTCTATGCCTATTTAAAATGTATATTTTGGCTATTAACACTTTTAAAGCATATTGTATATTCATTTGTGTGCCCCCCTCAAATGCTCTGAAGGCTTCACAGGTAAGCAAATTGTCAAAATGACGTATATATTTTCTTCAAACATGTCTTCCGCTAGGTGCAAAAATGCTACCTGTCATAAACACTCCCCCAAGGGACAGGGTCTGCAGGCTAGGGGTACTCACTGGGGATGGGGGGGAATGTGTAGCCTGCATAATTAACTTGTAAACCACTCAGAGTGCTTTAAGCACTATGGGCAGTATACAGTGGTGCCCCGCTTGACGACAATAATGTGTTCCAGGAAAATCGCTGTTAAGCGAAATCGTCATCAAGTGGAAAAAAAAACCCATTGGAATGCATTGAAAACCAGTCAATGCGTTCCAATGGGGGAAATACCTGCTCGCGCAGCAAAGATTCTCCATAGGGCGGCCATTTTGGGATCCCTGTCTTGCAAACAATCGGTCCAGAAAACAGCGGGGAGCCATTTTGCAAACCGCCGATCAGTTGTTTCTAATCGTCGTTTTGAAAAAAAAAAAAAAAGGTTCCCGAAACAGGGACCGAATCAATGTTAAGCGAAAAAACCCCATAGAAACATCATTTTGCAATCGCTATAGCCATCGCAAAAAAGTCATTGCAAAGCGATTTCGTTGTCAAGTGGGGTCATCGTCAAGCGGGGCACCACTGTATAAGCAGCATGCTTTGCTTTGCTATGTCATAACAATCTAAAAGATGTTTTGGTGATTTTTTTAACTGATCAGTTTAAGCTGCTCAGATGCTACTGACAAGCAGAGATAAATCTGATTCTACAGGATATTAATTAGAAGGCAAAAAAGAAAATAAAAAACAGGACTAACACTGAAAAGAAGGGAGACAACCAAAATGTGACAAAAATATAACAATAAGTGCTTTTCCAGTACTGAACAAGTACTGTTAATTTAATACAATTTAATAAAATAAGACTGAATAAGATAAAGTTAACATACATTAAAAACAGTTGGTCTACTTTGGACAAAAAGAGAAAGTCAGAGTAAGAAAGAAAAGAAGAGCAAGAAACAAATTCTAGGGAAAACTACACACTGGGGCAGGAAGATAAAGAACAGTAAAATGCATGGACTGATTAGAAGTAGCCAAAAAAGTATGTATTTGATTACAACCCTGGACTGCATAACTCCCCCCCTCCCCAAATTATTTCACTACATGGTTCTCAGTTGCTACTTACATCTTTGCAGAGCCTGGTGAATGTGATCTGGGCAAAGAAGGGAAAGGCTGTTAAAATCTTGAAAAGTGCCTGCTCCAGCAGCACATGGATAATGGTACATCTGGGTGCATTTCTCTTCACAGCATTTGATAGTGGCTCCAAGGTGCTTGCAATATGCACATCGCTGAATCACAAAGAACAAACCTATTTAGTATTTTAAATCAATACTAGCAACAGGGAGTTTACATGGAATCTCTGTGTATTTTGTATATTCTGGCTTGTATTATATAAATATTAAACACATGTGGCACTGCTACTACAGAAGCAGATGTAGTGAAAAGTTCATGGTTGTGTCCCTGGTCACACATGACCAGCCCTACATCCAACCACCTGGGTTCAGCTTCCACACATAGAGCTCCACACACACATATGTACAGTATTTTGAATATGGGCTACATTCTTCCATACCTTTATGAAGAAATCCTGTTGCTTAGTATATTAAGTCACAACTAGAGTAGGCCTGCTAAATCTGTGGATTTGGTGAGTCAACTGATCCATAAGTTCTGCAACAGGATTTCAACCATTTTCTCACTGTTTCCTGGTTAACTGAATTAGGCAAAAAGATAGCATCTACTAAAATTCACAGCACACTAGATTGGATTTCTTGTTCCTAACTGAATATCCTAACCCAATTACAGCACAAATGAACATGTACTTTTTAATAACCCACTTGGTGGCTGAAATCCTGTTGCTTTGTTGGCAATTAACAAGGTGCTGCTGGGATTCTTGAGGTGGTGCACTCCCACTGGCTTGGCATGCACTCAAGAATCCCAGCAGACTTGTTAACTGCCAGTTAGAAGCACTCAAGATTACCCAATTTACAGGATTTCAGCCAGCATGTCAGACTGTTATGCAATGTTTGCAACAGAGGGTTTTCAGTCTGATGATGCAGTAGTAAACTTTATACAACAGAATAGACTTTTTCAGCCCCTTTTAATTCCTGTCGTAGCTCTTCCTTCCTTACATGTTCAGAAAAATCTGTCAACCCGTCATGTTGGTTCGCCCACAAGAAATAATTATTTAATCAACCAAGGCACTATAGCAACATACTAAACTGGTCTCACTTCATTAAGAAAACCTGTTCACATTGGCAATATATTGTTTTTCCCCCTTTATACTTCTCAGGCAGTTGGTCAATAAAATCTTTGTCCAAGGAAAATGGTTGGCACCTTCCTCTCTGACATTGTTATAGTGTTACACAGCAGAGTGATCCACTCTTTTAATTTCTGAACAAATGCTTCTGTAAGTAAAACTTCTCAGACTACAACTCCCAGAATCCTTCAGCCAATACAACTAGCAGTTATCATGGCTAGGGGACTCTACTGCCATAGTTTATACATGAACTATGTTAAGCTCCATTAGGAGCTCCATTCCCTAGTGTATTGTTGCGTGCAGCTATGAAAACAAAGCAATGCCTAATGAGGTAGGGGATGCAGACAGGATTTATACTAAGGAGAAGTGGAAGGACAATATAGTGGGAAAACGTTAAGAAGGGGAATCCAGGGCAGCTAATTGGGCTGGCACTCGTTTACGTTTCATCACAAAGGAACACCTTTCAAAGTTTCAGAAAGGTAACTGTTATTCTCTTGGAGCAAAAATTAGAGACATGTTTTAATTTGTCAAAATTATGCCCTTTCTAGTATTTGTATACAAACAACATAACTTTAAACATTGTTTTTTTAAATAATGTAAGCTGCCTTCAGTTCTTTTTAAGTAGAAAGGTGGGGTAAAATATTTTAAATAAATAAATAGATAAAAGTAAAGCTTTTGTAGACTTCTCCACTTTACTATGTTCATCGAGTCATGTCTCAGTTATTATACTCAAAATGTGGTGAGAGAATGGAAATGCAAAAGGTACAAATATTATTTTTAACTTAACATCAGGAGCAAACATGTTAAGTGGTAACACAAATATGTTAGCCCAAGTGAGCTAACTAACACATCCACTGTGATGAAAAGTCAGATAGAACAAAGAAAGATGAACTAAAATATTTTCTATATATAATTATAATGAAAAATATCTGAAGGAGATCACTTCTTATTCTCCCTTTTCTTGATCTTCTCCACTTTCCCCTGCAAATCATATAATAAATGTGTCACCGGCAGGGTCTTTCTGACTCACCCTGATGGCTCTGTAGGAGTTTTATGCCATCATAAGTTAGTGGCAAAATACTACAACCAGTTTCTTCGTGCGACAAAAATTCACTGTTTAATTACATTGCATCAGCAACGTATGTTTCCTCTCTTCCTATTTCTTTTAATAAGAACAGTTTCTATTAAAGAAACATTTTAAAAACACAATGATTGCAGTAATTTTCCATTTTAATACCTTTTCAAGATTTGTCTTGTACAGCTAACCAACAATTACATTAAAAAAACATTATAGTCATTTAAATTTAACTATGTTTTACAGCCCCATGGGGCAAGGAATTTAGCACACAGTCATTCCACTGTGTATTGTTTCCTTCCCAAGTTTATCAACTAAGTGGTCTTGTTATCAATTTTACACAATGGGATTATACAGATACTGTAGTTAGATTTTTAAAAATGAGAACAGTTGGGGAAACCTGAGAAGCAGTGAAAAATGATTTCCTATGTTGTGCAGATGAGCAGTAAGTGGGGAGTGGCATTGACCTGAACCCTAACAATGCATATGGCAAAACTAGAACAGCAATTAAAAGCACTTGGCAACTTCACAAGAGAACATTATAAATGATGTGGTACGTACAAACAGAAAGAATAATTTAATAAACCTATGGATATCCACATTTGCTAAACTCTTATAATAAGGTGATAAAGCAGTCAGAAGTCGTACGTCTCCATGGGTTACATGTTGACTAGAAGGTTTTTCCTGTCATCAAAAGCAGCTTCACTTCATGGCAAATGACTAGATGTCATGATTTAAGAACCTCAGGCCTTTCATTACTGTAATTCTGACTGACCTTTGACAAAATAAAGATCAAATACAGTAGTACACATATAACATGTTTTGGAAACGGTTATGTAAAAGGTACTGCTTAGTGCAGGGGTAGGCAATTAATTTCTATGGGGGGGGCACATGAAAAATCTGAACTGTGTTCAGGGGCCAAATCAATTTTCTTAAAAATAAAATGAAACAGTGATGTTATGATTCTTTTTATTTTAAACTTGTTAATCTTCACAAATGCTAAAGAGGTTTTTTTGCGGTATGTTAAAGACAAGCAACTGATCAACTGTAGGCAAAAAGCTATAAATGGTTTTGATGTTCAAAACTGTCCGCGGGCCAGACGGGTGGCTCACAGGCCATATGTGGCCCTTGGGCTGTACTTTGCCCACGTCTGGCTTAGAGGCACAGATTTAGAGGGACTTAAAAAATTGTTAAAGTACTTTCGAAGAACTACTGTAAAGCAGCAGAAAATGGAAACTTTCAAAACAAAAGCTAACGAGATGTTGAAGACTGGCTAAATGTGATTCCTAAGCAAGCTATAAGAACAGAAAAAATAGAAAGCATTGCAAAGTTTGACCTTTTTTTAAGTAGAAGAAATATACTAAATGCAATTGAATGGGCTAGAAAAATAAAGACTAGTAAGCTTATATTGTATTTAGAATAGAAAATGGGATGTATAGACTCTACAAACGCTTTGAATTTCAGTTCTCAGAAGCCCCTGTCACAGTGGCCAATGCTAAGCAATTGTGGGAACTGTAATCCAAAATCTGAAGAAACAAACGTTTTCTTGTCCCATGCTAAATAAGTCTCACTACAACTAAGTCTTCAATAACTATAAACATTTATGAAGATGATGCACAAAGAGTAAAGGATGACATACATCCTAAGATACATCCTAAGACCAGAAATACAAAGACCCAAGCACAGATAGTTTTACTTCTGCACGGTTCAACAAACATTTCCCATAATTCTTAAAGGAATAGTATATCACACAAGAATGCTCCCACATATGTCATTAGCTAAGACCTTGTTTCAGTTTTACTTGGAACCAAAAGATGAAAAGCTGTATTCTTTCATCTGAAACAGGACCAGGAGCAGATTGGAGTACTAATAATGAACCGTTAATATTCAACATTAAAGCTGAAAAAGACCACTAAAAGAATTATAACGCCAAAATATAAACAACAATCCTGGTGTTGTCCACATAAGAAACATATTTTCATTACTCAACTTATAGACGGTGAACCAGAAGAACTGTGGGTTATACCAGAAATATTATTAGGAAATAATGCAAAAAGGCAATTCTTAAAGGAAAAAAAAGAGAAAAACCTAGTGGATGACAGAAGAAATACTTACAATCAGAAAATTGTAAAGATCAGGCAAGAAGCCAAAGTATCAGGTAACAGAAATAGGGTCAGAAACTGCAGGTCTAGAAAGCAAAGTGAAAGCTGCTCTGAAACCAATTGGAAAAATAAATCACTGGGATAGATGGAATGCCAATAGAACTATTCCAAGCCACAGAGAATATGTCAAAATTCTAACAAGAATACGACAACAAATTTGGAAAATAAAACAATGGTCCACAGACTATATTCAATTTACATTCCAATTCACAAGAAAGGAGATGCCAAGGAGTGCAGTAACTACAGGACCATTGATATAATGCCCCATGTGAGCAAAGTGATGCTCAAAGTGTTATAACAAAGGCTTCTACTTACATAGAATTAGAAGTACCTGATTTTCAAGCCAGATTTTGAAAAGAGTCACTTGAGGCACATATATGCTGGCTATTGAAGTTCATCAAAGAATTTCAGAAGATCAGTCTCTGCTAAATAGACTACAGCAAAGACTTTGACTGTGTGGATCATGAGAAACTATGGGTTGTTTTGAAAGAAATGTGTGTGCCTCAACACTTTATTGTCCAGATCCACAACAAGAAACTATAATAAAAACAGAAGATGGAGATGGAATAGTTTCCTATACACAAAATTGCTAAAAATTAAGGCTGTTCTACATAAGCATGTTGTGATTTGTCAAAGTCGTCAAATTTCCAGATGACACAAAATTGGGTGGAATAGCTAATACCCTGGAAGGCAGAAACAAAATTCAAAATAATATTGATAGGTTGGAGCTCTGGGCTGAAAACAACAGAATTAAATTCAACAGGGACACCTGCAAAGTACTGCACCTCAGAAAAAGAAACAAAATGTACAGTTACAAAATGAGGGATACCTGGCTCAGCAATGCTACAAGCAAGAAGGATCTTGGAATTGTCATAGACCACAAGGTGAATATGAGCCAACAGTGAAATGTGGCTACAAAAAAGGCAAATGCTATTTTAGGCTGCATTAACAGAAGCATAATTTCCAAATCCCGCAAGGTGCTAGTCTCCCTCTATTCAGCACTGGTTAGGCCTCATCTTTACTGTGTCCAGTTCTGGACACCACACGTCAAGAAGGATGCTGACAAATTGGAACAAGTTCAGAGGAGGGCAACAAGGATGATCAGGGACTGGAAACCAAGCCCAATGAGGAAAGACTGAAATAATTGGTCATGGTTAGCCTTGAGAAAAGAAGACAGAGGGGTGACATTATAATACTTTTCAAATACTTAAAAGGCTGTTGTACAGAGGAGGGCACTCGATCATCCCAGAGTGCAAGACACATAACAATGGACTCAAGTTACAGGAAGCCAGATTTCAATTAAGTATCAGGAAAAATTTCCTAACTGTTAGAGCAGTAAGACAGTGGAACCAATTACGTCAAGAGGCGGTGAGAGCTCCAATACTGGAGACATTCAAAAGAAACATAGACAACCACCTGGCAGATATCCTTTGATTTGTATTCCTGCATTGAGCAGGACCTGATGGCCTTTACAGGCCCCTTCCAACTCCACTATTCTATGGTTCCATGATTCTATGAGAAGATAGGATTGCCTAGAAAAGACTGAAGGCAGCAAGAAAAGAGGAAGACCAAATACAAGAAGGACCAACCCCCTAAAGGAAGCCACAGGGTTGAATTTGCAACCAATGAGCAGGGCTGTTGAGAAGAGGTCATTTTGGAGATGACTCATTCATATGGTTCTCATGAGTTGGAGGCGACTTGACAACATGTAACAACAAATTCTGAAGTTATTAAAATAACTGTAAAATAAGCCAATCAAATTGTGCCAAATGATGACTTCAAACAAACAAACAAACAAAACCCTGAACTCCATGGATAAGAAAAAGGAAGTCTCCAGGGAGAAAACTGATTACTATTTTCCATGCATGCCTATTTTGACATTTCTCCACATGAAGCACAATTTGGTACTTCAGCACTGTTTAACCAATGAATGGAAGCAATGAACACAGTGCAGCAGAAAACTGTGGATGGGATGAGAAGCAGACTCAGAAAGCTCACTTCCTCTTCTCTCTCCCCATTCTCATTCCTATCACCTACAGAGAATTAAGGGCAATAGTTAAGAGAAATACGATAGAAGTGTGATTAGTTTCACTGACAATGCAAAACTCACTCATCTGATAGCAATGAAGTCCCTGCTGGAAAGAATGGTGCTGAGTGATCCCTGAAGGCATCTTTAATCAGCATAAGAACTTCTGACTGCTTGACGTGGTAGGTGTGTTCTAATAAATGCCCCTCCTCCAATGTGACCTCCCTTACTCTGTGCTGAAGGTTTGTTACTTGCACATCCCTTTCCCAGCTCTCTCACTCACCAACTCAGTACTGAATTTATTTTTATTTGACTGTTGTTACATTGCATGTAACACTCCGGCCAACCTAGCAGTTCGAAAGCATGTAAAAATGCGAGTAGATAAATAGATACCACCTCGATGGGAAGGTCACGGCGTTCCGTGTCTAAGTTGCACTGGCCACGTGACCACGGAAACTGTCTATGGACAAACGCTGGCTCTACGGCTTGGAGACGGGGATGAGCACTGCGCCCTAGAATCAGACATGACTGGACTAAATGTCAAGGGGAACTTTTACCTTACATTGCATACTTCAAATGGTACAGCTTTGTCATAAACTTAAAGTTAACTTGCTGAGACCACACAGTCACCAATTAGCAGATTCTAAAACTGATTAGCCTGAAACATTAATTTCTAACCTAATAAAAGTTATGTAAATGTAATCTGTCTGCTGATCCTGGTTTGCTCAATCAGACCACATTCATCAAACACTTTACACTTCTCCCTCAGAACATTATTTTAATCCCCTTCCATTCCTGATCTACAAATAGATGAAGTAGGGTGGAAAACACAATACTGTACGCACTTCCCCTACGCCCACTACCTTTAAAATGTATCCGACTTCTTTATCTGACAACATTGAAACTTAAACAGTATAACTGGTATATGAATTCTGAAAATGTAGTAACATTAAATTTATTCAGCTATCTTTATTTGCCAACATTTTGTACTAAATTCCCCAGTTCATTAAGCTTGATAGTTAGCAAGAGTCATAACTGTTAAGTAAATTATATCCTTTTGATAAACATGCTTATTTGAAATCATTGATTCTCCTGCCCCTTTAACTATATCCCTAAACAGATGTGCACAACTGCAAATTCTATTTGGTGCCTGGTTTATGAAGTGCAATGGCATGTTTACAACTGCACAAGATCCCCTCACCCAGGAGTAAAACAAACCTTAATAATGCTTCACCATCTGTTTCTTAATTTTACATTCAGTTAACTTTACATTCCAAGCCAATAATCATTTCTCTTACAATGCCGATTGTTCAGCTGACATTTATTCATTATCAGTTTGTAAAGGGCTTATATATCTATAATGTTTCCATTGCTCTTAACTGTAATGCTATTAGTTCCCTCATGAAAGATATATACACATTCCCCCTCTAATACTCTTGCTCATTAATTAGCATAAATTTGCATTTATTCCAGATTGTATCACTTTGTACTCCAAACTGAAGAGAAACATTTGACTTTTTTTACAACTACCTCATGTGTTGTGTTTTTGATTCACTACAATCATTTATAACATCAAAACCTGCAAACTCAAATAAATTATTAGTGTCTGTGATGTGTTTGCGTGAATGTGTGCCTATACTGTATATTCACAAGATATCTATCTCCCTCCCTCCCAAATGTGTTTCACAATTTAAAAATTTTCCTTGCAAAAAAAAGGACATTATGCATTTTATGGAAAAAATTGTGAGCATTAATTTAAAGATGATTGATACAGTACTTAAATCAGAAACTTAAAAGCCTACCCTTTTCTTTCTTCCATTTTTACTCTCACTAAACAAAAATATACTGTATGTGGCATTTTAATACAGTATTTCCATATAGGTAAAGTGCTCCAGAATCTACACTACAAAGCCCCAAGACCTAAACTAAAAGCCTTCACAGCTACGTAACTGAGCTCAGATTAAAAGAGCATGAAGACCACTGAGCTCAAATTAAAGGAGCCTGAATTAGTGACTGTTTCATTATGAAGTACAGTAACTCTCTTGTGCCCACATTGGGTCAGTTTTCCAAAGTTCTGAAAGACATTCGGAGCAGAATTTTAGGCACCTAAACAATGCCAAAAGGGCAGAAGGTTTTTTTCCATCTTTTAAAAAAAGAAAAGCTTGTTATTTCCAAGGATAACACTAATGTGAGGAAAACAAGACAATTTACCTCCTGTTTTCTAAAGGGTGTGCCGCTTAATTATTTTGGATGTACCATGCCAGATTCCAGACACTTCAACAGTGGTCTGCAATTTAATGGTAGGGCCCACGATGAAAGAAGGTAGTAATACCACATCCTTGATTTTGCCCAATTAAAAACATGAAATGAACTGGATAGAATTACCACATAGTGCTTAATAAGGTTGACATTTTTGCAGTGGACAAAATAAATGAACTGCCAATGTTAATGCATGTAACTAGTCCAAATAAAATCAAGAGAATGTGATTATGTGACTATTATGCTAGTATGCAATGCCTGGCTTCCAGCTCTACCTCACCTGCCTCCCAAGTACTCTGACCTTTTTGTTTTTCAGATGAGTGAACACCGCTGCCAGGTCCGACCTTTTCTAGGGGACTTATCCATCATAATAGTTCAGATCTGACAGGGAATAAACATTTTCAAGATGCCCAAGGCTCAATCTAGGCATAATAAATGCAAAACCCACTCAAAATAATTATAGTGCTTAAAACATCAAAAAACATCTCTTACTATAAGCAACTCATTACATATAGTACTACCAATAATACACCTGCCCTGATCCTGAAACTAGCTCACCAACATGATTGGGGTTGCGACCATGTAGAACTGCAGAGTTCATTTGAACCTGTACTGGAGAGCACTATCACTGAGCAAGAAGAAGAGATCCAAACGCTGGTTTCTTTTCAAGTAAATTTACAAGTTATGTGGTCAAGTCAAGTAACATGCAATCATATGAGTACAGACTTACTGAAACATAAGTGAGCACTAATTCACACAGGTTTTTAATTGCCCTGAATCTTGGACTTTGTAAAGGAAGACTAGAGTGGAAATTCTATCAGAATCATAGGTTGCATATTCTCTTTGATGTGCCCTTAAAAGTTTAGTGTTTTTTTTTGTGCATTTCCTGTCAGCTTCTCTCTAGATGCCCTTGCCCATTCTTGCTTTTTCCAAACACTCAATCCTTCAAGTATATTTTGGAATTCCGATTTTTAAAGCAGCAAACCCTTTTTGAAATCCCTTTGTAATAACAGCCTCTCTTCCTTCATTCCAATACTCTGATATAAAAAATGTGGAGTTCCAGAAAGAGCCTTTTTTCCACAGCCCTGAAGTTTAAAAAAAACAACAACAAGTGAAAACTCTTTATGGACTGCCACTGCCTTCCTGCTTCAATGCCAAGAGTGCATTCAAACAGAGTAGTATTTTCTACTGGACATTCTTTCCACAAGAAATTGGGAGCAGCTCTTCAAAGGATGAAAAGAAACTAGTCAGAAGAAATAAAGCTGTTCTCCCTCCTGATGAATTGTGCTAACACAGCTCAGAATGAAACAAGCACAGGCTTGTAGCACCTGTCGGACAAGCAAGTATACAGTATGGATTTAATGTAGATAAATACTCTTTAAACTACAATAGCAAACCAGTCTGGACAATTAATCTATGATGGTATGTCATCATACAGGCATACCAGAATGATTGGGGGGGGGTGACTTAAAAATAAATTCAAAATGAACTACCAGATAAATTCAAATTGAACTACCAGATACATCAAATAATTTGAATGTTAAATGTCATTTCATATTTGGCAGACACGGGTGGATTTTGAGCTGTCTGTTACATACACATTTTACAAACAATATTATAACCACACATTTTGGATCAGGTCCTCACTATGCATTCAGAGTTCCTGTTACTAGTTTATTTCTGTTCATGTGCCACTGAACAGATGGCTAGATCTCAGCTGTCCTCTCAAAGGAACTACCTAAGAATAAGTAATGTAAGGATATAGCAATACTTATTTACTGTTACAGACATCTTCTAAAAACTAAACCGATTAAATAAAATGAAGTGTTACCTCTTGTATGAAGCTTATTTAATTTGCGGTATGTACATGATGTTTTCCCAAGTATTTCTGAAGAACAAGCCATCTGCTGAATTCTGGGCATCAGGTGGCAGAGAAGTACAGAAAGGACCTCCCTAGTCTCAGAAGTAATTTAACAGACTTGCTTAAGCTATGGTGAGACAGCATACTACTCATTAACGCTTTAACAGTAAACTGAAAGCAATAGTATATTTAGTTACTGTAAACTTCCCTGAAGCAGAACAATGTGGCTCGTCAATCATCTTGATTAGTCAGAGAAGCACAGCGTATCCCTTAGAAAAGCAGAGTATGCTAAAAGTAAAAATAGAAAAACTATAGTGCAACCATTCAAATAGATTTTTAAGATGCACAATGACTGCTATATAATCTTTCCATTTGAAGCAGAACGGTATGACTCAATTCATAGATTACTGGATCACGGGACTCTACTCCTTCTGTTTCAAGAGTGGATCCAAAACACAAAAAGGAACAAGACAAGGATGTCCATTATCACCATTACTCTTCTTAACTGTGATTGAAACATGAATGCAGCAGATAAGAATGTCAGATAAAATCAAAGGCCTCAAATGAGGAGGAGAGACATTTAAGGTTCAGGCCTTTGCAGATGACCTCCTTATTTTGGTAGATAACCCCAAAAAAGCGATAAAGGCTCTAATGACGGAATTAAAGGACTATGGCGAGATGGCAAGCTTAAAAATAAACCATAAGAAAACCAAAATCTTAACCAAAAACATGCAAAAACAGAAGACAGAGGAGCTATTACAAACCACAAACTTTCAGGGGGGAAGAAAAGTAAAATATTTGGGCATATTATTAACAAAAAAAGTCAAGTATCCTTCTGAAGGACAATTACCTGAAATTGATAGATGAAATCAGGGAAGACATTTCTAGATGGGTAAATCTACAACTGTCAATGATGGGTAGAATTATTTATTTATTTACAGTGGACCCTCTACTTACGGAATTAATCTGTATTGGAATGGTGGCTGCAAGTCGAAAAGTCTGTAGGTCGAATCTCCATTGACCTACAATGCATTGAAAACCGATTAATCCCATAACCGGCAGTTTTTATTCTATTTTTGTTCCATTTTGGTTTTTTTCTGGTCTGTAGGTCGATTCTCTGGCTGCAAGTCGAATCTAAATTTTGCAGCCAGAGAAGTCTGTAAGTCGAGCCGTCTGTAAGTCGAGCCGTCTGTAAGTCGAGGGTCCACTGTATTTATTGAATTATTTATTTATTGAATTTATATCCCGCCCATCAAGCAATAGACTACTCTGGGCGGTGTACAACATATAAAATAAAACAATTTAAAATATAACAATGATATAAGACATCATAATCAAATTGATTCAAGATGGAAAAGGTGAAAAGAGTAAATCAAGTAGTAGTTGGAGGGAAGGCCTGCCTAAACAGCCAGGTTTTCAATTGGCTTTTAAAGATGACCAGCAAAAGGGCCATGCGGATCTCCGGAGGGAGATTATTCCAAAGGCGAGGAGCCACTACCGAGAAGGCCCAGTTTTTTGTTTTTTTCCTTCCGGGCCTCCCTTGGCCTGGAGTTGTTGTTGTTTAGTCGTTAAGTCGTGTCCGACTCTTCGTGACCCCATGGACCAGAGCAAGCCAGGCCCTCCTGTCTTCCACTGCCTCCCAGAGTTTGATCAAATTCATGTTGGTCGCTTCGATGACACTGTCCATCCATCTCGTCCTCTGTCGTCCCCTCCTCCTCTTGTGTTCACACTTTCCCAACATCAGAGTCTTTTCCAGTGAGTCTTCTCATGAGATGGTTGGACAGTGCATCAAAGCTACCAACACAAATTTGACCAAACTCCGGGAGGCAGTGGAAGACAGGAAGGCCTGTCATGCTCTGGTCCATTGGGTCATGAAGAGTTGGACACAACTTAACGACTAAACAACACGTCTGAATTGGATTGTGTAACATATTGAAAGTATAATTTGAGTGAATCATATATAATATGTGGGAAATATATTACTGTAATTGCTTGTAAGGTACCTTTTCAATCTCCCTTTTTATCCTTACCCCCATTGTTCCCTTCCCTTCCCTACCCTGATATGAAAATAAAAACTGTGACTGAAAAAAATAAAAAAAAGAGTGCATATGAAGAATCACTAGTATCAGCCATGAGGGTGAGGTCCCTTCCTTTGCCACTGCATCAGGGGCAACAAAATCAGAAGAACACAAAATACTTCTCTAAAGAGACTCTGACTAATTATTTATTTGTACAATAAGGAATAATGACATATTCAGCTACTTAAAAACTGACCTCTAGATGTCAGATGTGAATTTTTTAAAGTTCATTTTTAGAGTGAGCAGCTGTGGAAGTGGTGAAGCAATCCAAATAAGTCATACAAATTCACTGCATGCAAAGGAAGTTTCAGCTAATCAAAAATAGTTCAATTATTCAGAACTAAGATAACATTCCTGTAAAATATCTAAACATGCAATGGTAAAGAACATATGAAGGTGTTGTATACTGAAAAATTAATTAATTAATCTAGCTTTGTACTGCCAATGCTATTGTCTAAGGCTAAGCTAAGGTACCACTGGTTATTCCCCAGATGATTTAGTGCTGAATGTTTCAATTTTGTTACAACAAATGCAGTTTCTTGCAATCGGTGAGCAAAATTCTGTTGCATAAATTTATGCTGGTGTGTTCTGGATTGGGTACCAGAAATAGTTAATTAAAAAGAATTTAAATCTTACTATCCCTCTCCCTTTCAGGTTCTGAGGCTTCCAAGGGCTCCATTTTGACCTGGGAAAGATCTTGGAAGCTTCAAAACACTAGCAAGGAGCCTTTAATACTAACATTTTTTGTATTTTTGTGGTGGGCCTGAATACTGTTTGCACGTTGTGTTTTCTTCGAATGTTTCCCCATGCGGTCCGTGACCCTTTTGATGTTGTGGCCAGGTACATATTGGGACCACAAAATGCAGCATCCACATAAAGTACCTTCAACAAGACAAGAATCCTTAGACAGCAAACAGCTATGTTCAGTTGCCCAGCTACGTATTCAGCCATTCCACCACAATCTACCCAGAATTTCTATTGTCTTCTCACATGTTTTTCCTTGGAACTAAAAAACCAAAGAGAAAGAGTTTTTTTTTTTGCCCGTTGACAGAGAGTAGCGTATCAAGGTGCGCTGAGAAGGGGAGAGTCAAATCATCTGAGCAACAGAACACCAGACCACAAATACTGACAAAAGAACAAGCAGCAGCAGAGAGCTCACTTTCTCATTCCATGCCAGAAAGAACTTTGTTCTATTGTTTTAGCATTACAGAAGAGACAGATAAGCATATGAGCTTCTGTCATCACCCCAAGAAACAAGAGCTGTTGTATTGTGGTTTTAAGCACTCTTAAATATCTTCACGAAGGCTTTCACGGCTGGGATCTAATGGTTGTTCTGGGTTTTTCAGGTTGCTGTCCTCTGAAGATGCCGGCCACAGAGACTGGCGAAATGTCAGGAAGAACAATCTTCAGAACACGGCCAAAGAGCCCGAAAAACCCAGAACAACCACTCTTAAATATCATTTGGGGGGGGGGGGAAATCACTATACATAAATGTGTGTACATAATTAGAACTAGCCATCTTCTTTCCTCTAAATACTATATACACAAATACATAAAAAATCCTGAATAACACGTAAGCAAGATTCACCATTAGAAAATTCTTACCCAAAGACTACACTAATAACATTTTTGGTTCATATATTTAAAAAACTTGACTCACAACTTTAAATAAACTGGTTTAAGTGTATTCCAGCCACAACACATATTTGTGTATACTGTGTATCACACATCTGTTATGTGACAGCACATGCTGGAAATTCACTAAAACAAACAGAATAAATCTCTGTAAGCACCGAAATTGATAAACCCATAATACTGGTAGAAAAAAAACCAGATGTAGAAAGAAGGAAATATTAATGAACAGCCCTCTTGCAAATACTGTATTATTTTTTAAAAATAATATTTTGCATAACTAAACAAAAATTGCTATGGTTTGATAATCTGGATACTGTAGTCGTGGATGATCGCAAACATAATGGAGGTGGATACTGAACATGACTAACAAATAGATTAGGAGATACTCTCAGATTTTAACCTATCTTAACCCTGTTGGGAAGTACAGGCCAAAAAAAAAGGCATCCAGCAAAATTTAAACTTTATTATCCAGGACCAATGAAGGTAACTTGTCAAAATGAGAACTAATGTCAAACTCAGAAAAACAACATATGCCTTAAGTCAAGAGTCTCCAAACTTTTCAGTATGAGGGCCACATCATGTATTTTACACATTTTCGGGGGCCGAAGGAGGGAAGAGGGACCTAAGCCATCCCACCCCCCCCACCCCCCATTGTCTGGCTTTGCTCCTCTTCCTGGGATTCACTTGGGTCCCCTTTCCCTCCCCTGCTCATGCCAGGGGGAGATAAGAAGAGGAGCCTGACAGAAGTGATCCCCCACCCCCACCCCGCTGCCTTTGCAAGGACAGCAGGGGTGCGGGATTGCTTGGGTCCCCCTTCCCTCCTCTTTCTATGGCTGGACTGGATAAAAAGGCAATGTGGATGTGGGCCATAGTTTGGAGTCCCCTGCTTTAAGTGGTAAGGAAATTAGATAGGCGTTAATTAGCTTCCAAATTAAAAGCACTGATATCACAGTAAATCAACATAATTTTATTTATTTAGTTAGTTAGCTAGCTAGTTAGTTAGTTAGCTGATTTTATTTTATTTGTATACCACCCATCTGACTTTGTTGTTGTTTAGTTGTTGTCGTGTCCCATCTGACTACCACAGCACAAAAAAACTTTTTCACACAACACAGAAGTGAATTTTTATATGCCCAAAGGACTTCCCTGTATGATTTTTCAGAAGTATGGAATAACACACAGAGCTGTGATTTTTTGGTTAATAGCTCAGAGGATTAGAGCATCTGGCTGCCGAGTCAGAGGCCAGGAGTTTGAATCCCCATAACGTCTTCTGGGAGAGGGGCCAATTGAGATCATCTGGACCATTTTTGACTGATTAGATTACATGTCCTGTGCAATTACGAAGAGGTACCAATAAACAACTTCTATGTACTTCACACCATGACTTTTTAAAAAAGAAGTTCTTAATATTAATACAAGCAAAAGTAGTTTTTACTTTGAAATTCAAGGTAAAAACTATTCATGTTATAAGAGGCCTCCCTTTTTCCCGACTGGAAAAAATGCCTCTTCTGAGATTACATCTGGCTGTCACAGAAATATATACAGTGGACCCTTGACTTACAGACGGCTTGACTTACAGACTTTTTGAGTTACAGACTTCTCTGGCTGCAAAATTTAGGTTTGACTTGCAGCCTGAGAATTGACTTACAGACCAGAAAAAAACCAAAATGGAACAAAAATGGCCTGTTACGGGATTAATCGGTTTTCAATGCATTGTAGGTCAATGGAGACTCGACCTACAGACTTTTTGACCTGCAGCCACCATTCCAATACGGATTAATTCTGTAAGTCAAGGGTCCACTGTACTATCTAAATATGGAAGAAGAATGCTGGGACTGTAGCATATTTTATATTCATACACAGATTAGTAGTAGTAGTAACAACAACAACAAGTGGTCACCATAGTTATTGGTGGAAACAATATCAAGAAATTTCACACAGTACTATAAGCAGTTGCAGATCTCAGAAATCACAACACCAGAGCTACAAAATACGGCATACATACTGCATCGATATTTAACTGATACTTAGGTTTTTTGTTAAAACTTGTATCTGTTATATAATACCAGTCCACGTTTTTATAATTTTGACTGTGCTTGGAGTTTTTTTAATAACAACAACAACAACAACGGAAAGCATGATCATAATTCAACATGGGCATGGCTAAAACTGGGGACCCTTGAGAAAGAAACTGAAGGCTTGATTTTTGCTGCTCAAGAACAAGAACTCCAAACCAATGAAAGTTAAGATCCAAGGAATTAGTGCTAACAGCAAATGTCTACTCTGCCAAGAAAAAGATGGAACTGTGTCACAAGATTGTACAAACAGATTACAAAATTAGACATAATAGAGTGGCAAAATTAGTGCACTAGTCATTATGCAAAAAAAAAAAAAAAAAAAAAAAAAAAAAAAAAAAAACTTGCCAGCCTCCAAAAACCCATGGGAACATCAGATAGAGAAGGTGTCATAAAATGGGGAAGTCAAGATCTTCTAGGATTCCCAGATCCAAATGGATTAGACATCTTGAATGTAACACACCAGACACAGCAGTAATAGAACAAAGAAATGTCTAAATCAATCACACTGCAATTCCAGGAGACGCCAGAGCTGAAAATAAAGAATTGGAAAAACTAACAAAGTACAGAGACCTGACCATCGAAACATCTTGCCTCTGGAAGAAACACACTTCAGTGGTCCCCGTCGTCATTGCGGCTTTGGGAATAATATCAAGAAATTTCACACAGTACTAGAAGCAGTTGAAGACCTCAGAAATCACATCATCAGGCTACAAAAAACAGAACAGCATGCATACTGTGCCGATATTTAACAGCTACTTAGGTTTTTGGTTAAAACTTGTATCTATTATATAATACCCCTCAATGTTTTTATAATTTTGACTGTGCCTGGAGTTATAATAATAATAATAATAATAATAATAATAATAATAATAATAATAATAATAATAATAATAATAATGATGATGATGATGATGATGATGATGATGATGATGATGATGATGATGATGATGATGATGATGATGATGATGATGATAGGCATAGGAAGCAGTAAGACATAATAAAACTATTTTGTTAAGAATCCATACAGTATTTACAGAATCCAAAAAGCAAAAAGGCAAAAAGCATTCAATAAGGAGCAGAACATCGCCTCCTAACAACTGATCACAAAAAATCTGCAACTCTTTCCATGCACTGATTTGTATAACGTATAATCAGAGCTCATATGATTAACTCATAAATTTAAGGAAAAAACAGGGGAACCCAAGCCCTTATGGAGAAGTGATAAGCTTTCTGAAGCCCAATCAGTTTCATAAAGATAAGAAAAATAACTTCCAAACAGAACATAAATATTCCTACTATAAGCATGCCTAAGCATGGCATTCAAAGCAAAACTACAATTGCTTGAAAGCATTAAACCAGAATATTACCTAGAGCACAAGAAAATAAACAAATGAGAACACATGTTAAGCAGCTAAAAAAAGAGAATCATAATCATCTGAGAAATGGAGAGTGAAGGGACCCTTATAGACCAGTGATGGCAAACTAATGGCACGTGTGCCACAGCTGGCACGCAAAGCTCTCTCTGGGGGCACGCAAGCCATAAGTCACTGGATTGCTACCCCCCACACACAGGCAAACCTGAGGAGGCAGCTGCAGCCACAGTGCTAGCGCCTCGACAGATGGTGGGCCAGGATCCCAGAGCAGCTGACGCTGGCAGGGGTTGGGCATGACTGGAGGTGGATCCGGATTGGGGTCTGGAGGCACCTCTGTGCCTGCAATTCCCCCTTCCGTCGCCACTTCCGCTGCAGCCACTTCCGCCGCTGCCCGCAACCCAATGGGTTCCCCCTCCCCAATTTGGGCACTCAGGCTCAAAAAGGTTCGCCATCACTGCTAGACCCTATAGCACATTGAATCCAGCCCTTGTCAAGGAGGCACAGTGGGGAACTGAACTCACATCTGGCTCTGAAGCCAGATACTTAAATTATTATTCAGGAAAAAAAATTCACAACAAGTACCACTGTTCCCAATAATACCATCACAAAGCCGCCAAATATATAAATAATTTTACTTTTTCAATTCTTCATAAAGCTTCATGGTATATCACCACAGCACAATTTATAGCAAGTATTTTTAAAGGAATTTGTAAACTTCTTTGCTGCAGTTGTTTCTCACTAACTGAAAACCAAAGTGTTTCAAACACCTCAATCTTTATTGGGGTGCTTCATAATAGTTAAACCACTTAAAGACTTTTCCCCTGAGAAGACTGTCCCTTTTTACAGGTCTGATATTTGGGAGGGAAAAAAATGGAAATGACTGTTTTGGACTCATTTTCAGTTGGGAGTGGATTTCTCGGGAAGACCAATTGTGCCATTATTTCAGCATGAGAAGTGAATCAAGTAACAAATAATCTAAAGTCCCAGCTCTTAAATCAATACCCTGTTTCCGCAAAAATAAGACCTAACCTGAAAATAAGCCCTAGTATGGTTTTTCAGGATGCTCGTAATATAAGCCCTACCCCAAAATTAAGCCCCAGTTAAGTGAAACCTTGCCCTCCACCATTGTGCAGCAACCAGAAGATGATGACATGACTGCATTAGAATAAATGTAGATTGTTGTACATGAAAAAAAAAAACATCCCCTGAAAGTAAACCCTAATGAGTTTTTGGAGCAAAAATTAATAAAAGACTCTTATTTTCGGGGAAACATGGTACTTGTTCACAGGACAACTCCAAGAGGATTCCCTTTTCTTCTCCTACTGGCTCTAAAACCGAAGTTGATATTGGCAAAGCACAGTCCATACAGATGAAAATTTATTTTGAAATAATAAACTAATGTCTTAGTGATGTGGTTTCTGCATGCATTGGTATTTACACTTGAAAGAAATTTTGAAGGATGTAAAAGTCACAATGTTGTAATGACTTTGAACTCACTTTTGTGCTCCCTGAGACAACAGCTTTGTCCACGTTCACTGGTAGCTGCTCTTCAGTCTGGCAAACTCCCAGTGACCATTCCGCACAGCGGTGATGAGCCCAGCAGTAACCTATCACATGATAATCAGCAAATGAATGGATTAGTTTTACAGCATTTGCCAAATAATACTTACTTTACTGCTTCAGAGACAGAAGACAAAGGGAAACACATGAGACAGATTCTGATAGACAGACATAATGACTATTTAAACAGGAAATGCATTCATTTTTCTTTAACTTCCAGCTTAACTTTTATTTGTGACATATGATCTTTTACAGGAGAGCAAGGAAATAAAGTATATCTTTTCCAAGAATGCAAGTTGAAAAAAATGTTATTATTGTCTTGAAATATTGAAAACAAATTGTGTAGTTAAATGCAAGTTTTCCACATACTCCATTTTACTGCACTCTTGACATGTAGCAGTACCATGGTTTTCAACTAGAACTGGATTATCCAGTTCCATAGCTTAATTTGCTATTGCTGCTATTTTCACCAATTTACTAGATTGTGTGAAAATTAATGATTTAGTGACTTAATAGCAAAGCCCTATTCAGTAGTGTGAATGTATCTTTAATTATTTCAGGTCAGTAACCATCTTCTAGTATGGGCTTGCCCCGGATCTAAAAATAAGACAAAAACATTGTGGCACCTTCAACAACTAACAGCTATATTTTTATGGTAGCTTCCTTGGACAAATCCACTTCCTCAGACCTAAGAGTGAGATTCTTGTCTGAGGAAGTGGATTTGTCCATAAAAGTTCACATTAAAATACAGCAGTTAATCTTTAAAGTGCCACAATATTTTTGTCTTTTTAAAATGTTTCTTTTGTTTTTGCCTGAGATGCTAGCATAGACTAACATGGCTACCTCCTCTAAAACTACATACCTGGATCTAGCTGCTTTATATATTATGGTGGGCCTGCTGCTGTCCTCAAAATGTGCTGCTTGACTCATGGGACAGACAAACTAGTTCAAGGGAAGCAGAACTTGTCTGTATCACATTAATCAAGCAAATACATAGTTTGACATTTCACACAGAAAGTTGAATAGAAGTGGGCAGGAGGGAAATTCCCCATGCAGTTTTAAATTGAGTTATATGTTAATCATCGAGAACATTTAAAAGCAGTACACTACCTGTTGGCTCAAATAAGGCTTGGACATCAATGTCATCTGGTAAGCCAACCATTCTGAGTTCATCCCAGAATTTGACTACCTGATCATCAGGAGTAGTCTGAGTGCTTATACTTGTACACGATGTTATACTCTGATGAGACTTCTCTCTGTACGCAATAGAAAATTTGGTTAAGCAATTGCAATTAACACAGTATGGATTTGTGTACTATCTATAAATTATCTGAAAATATTTGGAAATAAATGGAAATTTCCATTTCTAAATCTTTGACAAAAGTTCATCAAGAGAACAAGAGCAGAAAACATTATTCTGTTTTAGATTCACTCATTTATTTGCCACGCATTATTGGCTCACACTGCTAACTAATTATTTATATTGAGTAATAAATCCAGCATTACTCTGTTCTGGAACAACTCCGTTTATGAAATATATTTTCTCTTGTGTCAGAGAAACCTGAACCTTTAATATATTCTGAGCAGATATTCTATACCACCCCTCTGACTGCATGTCTCTGTAGACACATTAGAAGAGGGAATGTTTGGAGGTAGGATCAGGCAAAGAACAAAGATACCGGAGGTCATGGAAAGCAATGGGCAGATACTCAACTATAGACAATACTGACTAGATGAATTTGTGGCAGTTTACAAACAATTTAATTATCTGACAATCAAACAATAAAATCCCTATTACATTTTTTGAAAGCCTCATGAACCAATCTAAATTTGATATAGTCTGTGGCACTGTTGTATTTTAATACTAATTTGCACTCTTTCAAAGCAGCTTTAAACAGAGTTGCTCTAAAATGCAGCTGTTTGTCCCTCTCTTCCCTTACTCTTTCCGCAGTGCCATCTCTCTCAACTGGAGCTATCAACGAGTAGAGAATAAAGTATATAATGTTTTATAGACATATTTTTTTCCTGCAGTCAGGAAAAATGTAAGGAAGGGTGGGAGATCCTGGCAATGGAAACATGGTGACCATGCTCTTGCTGTACACTGCAAAATTGCTTTCTTTTGAAATAATTTTATCTGCAAGGAACAGGATTTATTTATTTATTTATTTATTTATTTATTTATTTATTTATTTATTTATTTATTTATTTACGGTATATCTGGCCCTCCTGTGTAATCATGCTGTACTTCCTAACAGTGTGCTGGGCAGTTTCCTCTTCATGATTCTATAACCTGTAACCTTTACCAAAAAATTCCACATATCTTAGTCATTTGCCTTTAATTCTTCTTAAAATATATGCTACCTTTATGTGATCATGTTAGCATGCATTCACTTTTTATGCGGTAGAAAATATCTGTGCTTACACTAAAGTGAGACTTCGGGCAGACAAAACTGCAGTCCATATTTGTCAGCTATTTGCATTAGTTATGGTTCATAGTAGTCTGAACTTCATCCACATACATTAAGAAAATTTATTTAGAAGATTTTTATTGTTTCTGATACCAAGGTAAGCATGAATACTAGCCTATAAATTCAGTAATATATATTTTAAAAAATGAGCATTGGTGCCTAACTTAAAATTTTAAAAACAGCTTTACACAAATGAAAAGAAATATGAAACAGAACCACAGACTTGAATTTTAAACATGTTGTTTGTCTTTTAGACACCCTGATTCTCCTTAAAGTGATCCACCTTAAGTCCCTTGAAAAGCCTGCTTCGCTTTTGTTATTGTTTCATTTCCTACTTTATGGCTTCATTCTACTGGCAGTCCTCCAGGATTAGCCACCAATCAAAAAGCTCCAACACAACAATCCCTTTAGTACCTTAAACTTGAATGCCAGCCAACATGGCACTTGGGTATGATTACATCACTATCCTCAGGGGACAGAGCTAGTTAGGCGTTCCAAGCTAAATTAATTTTGTGCTTTCCCATAGGCTACAAAAAACTCTGCTAATCAGCCAGCATAAAAGAACAGCAAAACCATCCTTACAAAAGAGTTTACGCAGGGTAAAAGCGAAAGAAATTGAAAATCTCAACTGCGTTTTAAAAATCTGTTGCACTGGCCACCGATGAGCAGATTTCCCCACCATTCCCCACAATATTTTAAATTTAATAAACCTAAATACATTTTCCAATATGAAACAAGCTATTATTGAACTCCTCAAAAGACACTACCATGAGAGAGTTAGTTCACTGATGTTTAGAACTACAAGAATGAAAAACAGTAGTTAGAGCGCTGGACACCCGGGTTCAAGTTTCTATTTGGCCATGAAACTCACTGAGTGACCTACAGGCTGTCCACCATCTCTCAACCTGATCTACCCCGCAGAACTGTTGTGAAGATAAAGTGGAGAGAAGAGAGCTCAGACCAACGGCTTGATCTAAATGGAGGTGAGGTAGGATACAAATGCAACAAATAAATAAAGAAGCAAACTAGTAAAACAATGTTAGCATCTGCAAGACAGAATCACCATAAAGTACACTAATAGTGAGTGCTCTATAAGTGAGATGCGTCCTAGGAGTTATAGAATATGTTCTTATAGATAACAAGATCAAAGACCTGGTAATGTTTTCAGCAGCTACTTACATTACATTTGTATTCTCCACTTTCACAGAGTGGCTACCTTACAACCACCCTGTGGTACAGATCAAACTGAGAAACAGTCACATGCCACCTTTTTATTCTAAGGAGCAACATAGCTGAGAAGCATTCTGACCCTGGATGCTTAAGAGACAGAGCCAAAATTCTAGCCGTGCTACTAACTGCCGTGGTTTAAAATACAATTTTCAATGTATTCTGCCTTTTTCTTTCTGTAGCTGTTTCTGTTGATAACAGCATATTTATATTTTCTACATCGTAAGTATATAAACTTTTTTTCAACTCATACTTAGTCAATGCAAATACTTAAAATGCATGCTACACTAACATTTTAAAATTATTTTTACCACATACAAGCACAGAAATGCTTCTACCTGAATGTTACTTCAAGGTACATTAATGTGCAACTCAACAGAAGACTGGAACAGTAATATATGTGCTTATTTTGTTAAGGATAAAAATACTTACTTCTTCTGTCCTCTTGATTTGTGTAGGACTGAGTTCTGCCTTGGAGCACTATCACAAATGTCATGATTGCTATCACCAGTTTCACTTTTATTTAAAGTCTGGATGTTCCAAGAAGCAATAAACCCTGGTGTTGGACTGAATTGTTTCAGTTCTCCTTGTCCTAATGAGCTTCGCTCCCCACAGTAACAAAAGGCGCAGAGCTGTTCACTGCTAAAAAAAAAATTATAAAAAAAACTTTAGATACTACCTAAAAGACACAGAACACAAACTTATGAAATTATTGTCAGCAACAAAGCTTGCCTCTTAATGTAAATAAATACAACAAAATTACTTTAGTGTAGGGTTTTTTTTGGTCACCTCATAAACACCAACTATTCAATTTTATGGCCACAAAAGATGAAAATACACTCCTCTGTTATATGGAAATACAAATCAAATATCACTGTTAAAACAGCTCACTGATTTAGGGTATCTGATTAGAGGCTGGGAGTCTGATTCCCACTGTGCCTCCTACTAGTAGAACCAGCCTGTGTGGTCTTGGGCAAGCTGCACAATCCCAGGAGGCCCCCAGAAGAATGGGCTGGTAAACCACTGCAGAGTATTTTCTATCTGGAAAATCCTAAATATGACTTGCAGTAAGTCAGAACTGACTTGACAGCACATCATTATCATTATTATTAACAAAAGTATGGATACTCAGAGAGGTGTAGTGCTTAGAGTGATGGACTAGGTCTCAGGAGACTGGGTTTGAATCCCCATTCAGTCTTGGAAACTCATTGGAACTGGATCCACTCCTTAAATACCTCACTTACCATGCAAAGCCCTATTAGGGTCACTACAAATCAGTTCTTCCTTAATGGCACATGATACAACAGAAGTACACAACAAATGTATACAACATTTATTGGCAATAAATATGATTGCTGTGGCAATGGCTAAACAGATGCATCCTGAGCTGTTCTGACAGGTGAGAACAAGACAAACTGAGAGAAGCATAAGGGAAAGATTTTTTAGTACTGCTAGAAACTACCACTGGGCATCAATCACCAGGTGGGAGTCGGGTGACAGTAGAAGGGTTTGTTTACACTTTCAAAAATCAGATCTTTTCAGATCCATCTTATTTTAAAAAAAAAACTCCACTTTAAGGAAAAAGGGCTTATAGGTGATATTTATCTGGCTCAAAAATCTACAAATACTGCTTATATACAACCTAAACTAAATGACGTCTTGAGCAAAACTATGCAAAAAGCACATCCTTTGAGAGTAGACCTTTGGTCTAGATGGGCGGAATAGAACTCAAATAAATAAATAAATAAATAAATAAATAAATAAATAAATAAATAAATAAATAAATAAATAAATAAATAAATAAATAAATAAAGTGCATCAGAGAAGAAAACACTCAAATTCTAAAAATATACATTTAAATGTTAAAAAACAAGTGTCATTTTTCACCTGTTAGTCTACACAAGGACCTACAAAATAAAAGCCAACAGTCCTTCTCTTCACACCTCCATGAAATTTGCAGTCCAGTATTACCCATACTTACTCAAAAGTAATGTAATTAAATTATAATTATTCCCTAGTAAGTTTGCAAAAGAATACAGTATTGGCCTTGAAAGACATTTAATACATTCTGAATATTTTCCATTCTACTATGACCAACAAAGGTAAGATTTTATCTTATCAAAGGATGTACTAAAAATATGTAAAGGTTTTTTTTCATCTTAGTTTTAGTATGCATTTAGTATGTACTCATTTTCATCATCCTGAAGCACCTTCAAATCATTTTATTTCAGAATCAATGAAATGAGTGAGAAGCAAAACTCTTTATAACTGGCAAGATCAAATTATCCAAATGGCATATTTTAAAAAGGATCAATGAACAATGATTAACATGTCACCTCTCCATCACTTTGTATTTTACAGAGGTAAGAACAACGTGGACTTTATTGGATTGACTTATTCCTTACAGCTCTGGGCATAAATGGATTAAACACAACTCTACCTTAGTTGATCATGGTATTCCAGGATAAACTCTGGTAATTTCTAGATCACACCTTAAAGCAAAAGCAAAGCATGCTGCTTATATACCACCTCATAGCACTTAAAGCACTCTTTGGGTGGTTTACAAGTTAATTACGAAGGCTACACATTGCCCCTCCCCGCCAGCTGAGTACTAGTTTTACCGACCTCGGAAGGAGAGAAGGCTGAGTCACCCTTGAGCCGGATACCTGGGATTGAACCCTGGGTCGTGAGCTCAGTTTTGGCTGCAGTACAGCAGTTTAGCCACTGTGCCACAAGGCTCCTAATAACCTTTGCAGGTTATTATGCTTTAGGGGGACTAATGGTTATGTTAAATAGTTCCTTTCATGTCGGTTTTTATATACAATATTTAAACAGGAAACAAAACAAGACTGATGGCTTGATCTGGAAAAAAGCAAAATGTTTCAATGAGAATAACCAGTGTCTGCCTGAGTGCATCACTGTAACATGAAACATACCTCAATTGTCCAATTTTTTTTACTGTCTTGTGAAACCAAAGAGAGACAATGGGGCAAATGCTTTGTTTTTTTTTTTTTTTTGTACACATACCAGCTGGGAGAGAGCTACAGAAGATCACGCTTGCCATCATCAGAGGCTCTTAATACAAACATTAGCAACATAAAGCCGAACCAATATTAGCAGTTTTATAATTAATCTGGACTACCTTGGATTAAAAACCTCTTTGAAGTCCAAGTTAATTTATTGTATTTAAGAGGTATTAAACACACTTAGGCATTTTATAGGTTTTATAATTTAATTCAATTTTATTATGTTTTTATTAGCCATATTAATATTAATTTTTCAGTGGAAAGGCAGGATAAAAATTCAATAGAGGAATAAAAATAAATACATTTTAAACCCTACACCAGAGTTCAGTTAACTGTTATAGCAAGTTCTGAAATTACTGGTTCATATTTGGATATTACTGGTTCATATTTGGATATTTGTGTACACATCATAACCAGGTGTTATGACGTGTACACAGTTTAAATGCAACATGCTTCATTAGTGGCGTGCTCATAACAGAAGCATAATGGATAGGTTTTCTCTGCTCTTTTAATAATTAGCAGATTTGGAAGGGTGTTTTAAATAATCTGGATTTATTTATATTTGTGTGATGGAACAAGCTTGAGCCTGCAACAAAAAGGAATGAAGACAAGTTTGCAAAACACAGAAAATGGGAAAATAAACTGGTAAATTAGCATATTCAATCTGCAGTAGAACAACTTGGAATACAGTATATATTTTAAGAACTATAGCCCTAGAAGCATCTAACTGAACACTAAAGCAAAGCACATACATGGGGAAGGGGGGAGAGGGAAAGATAATAGCTTTGAGGCACACATGGGACAAGAAAAATAGCACTGGACTAGATGGGCAAACAGTTTTACCCAGCATTAGACCACTACAACATTGCTAAAGGGACTGAAATCTCTGCTGTATTCAATTCACATTAAAATATCCAGAAATATTTAAATCTCTGGAGTTGATATCTGACAATGGTGATATCTTTATTTGTAATTTGATAACAGAGAGCTCTTGCGAAACGTATTTTCCCACTCCACCTCCTCCTGCAAGCAACTCCACCAGTCCCCAAATATAGTAGCTGCCAACACAGATAATACTTCGGAACAGAGGCAAGATGATGCAAAGACTGTATCTCCAGCATCATCTAAGTTCCAACCCGTCCCCCAACCATTAATTCCACACCTGTCTTGTTTACCTGGTTTTCGCTTCAACACCAACAGAGGCAACAGAACTTGCAGTCTCCTCAGGCACTGAGCACTGAAGAATCTGTGTTAACTTCTTCTCACCGTCCGCTTCCACTTGGGCATCCTCCAATGTAGATTGTTCTTTGATTTCTGTGTAATAAGAGCAGTAAGATGAGTACTGGTTCCAGTTTTAAGTGTTAAAGAGTTAAAGTGTTTAAGTGTTAAAACGGCCTGCCATGACATTGTCCTCTTCTTTGTAATTTTGCTCTATTGACTTCCCCAAATTATACATTTCAAACTGTAAGTATGATGTTCGTGTGACATTCCAGGAGGCGCCAATCTTTTCACCAATTTTTACACAAGCTGCGTGACATGCTCTTCAGGTGGCTGCAGGCACTTTTTAACACCTAGCCACCACTATTTAGAGCCATTACAGAAAGCGTTAGCTAGAAGGAAACACCCACACACATCCATATATCCTAGGATTGTTCTGTCTCTAATGAATTCTAGCAGAGACTATTTTTCCTGACTAAAACAGGCTTCTTTCTTTTCCAGACTCTCTGATCTAAATCACTGCTCTAACTTTCTGAGCTCTAACTGATCTCTCTCTAATTCTAATTCCAAACTGTCTCCTCTTAACTGACACACAAACCTATTCCCACAACATTCCAACCGCTCTAACCAACCAGGATTCATTCCTTCGACTGCCAGTCACATTAGAACGCCACCGTTACATATCCACTATAAAGGCATACATGGCCTTTCTCACACTTTATTGAATTAATAATATTTATTTGTTTATTTACTGTATTTAATTTATATCCCGCCCATCCAGACTGAAGTCTACTCTGAGCGAATACACAGCGGTTGAAAATGGAAGGAATCACCACTCCCTGCCTATGCGGTCATCCTCTAACAGGGATATATTCCTGAAACATCAATTCAAAATACAAAAAAATCATCAGCCAAAGACCTATCACACAGCTATTCCTGTGGAAGAAAAATGGCATAACTCACAGTGGCTTCTCGCTGACAGTTAACATGTCCTCACTTTGATTTTCAGGAACCTGCCAACTCAATGAAAATTCAAGTGGGGACTTTTTAATTGCTAGTGAAAAGCTGCTGCGAGCTGCACGATTTGGTTTCTATGGGCATCACCAAGCAACATCATTTTAGCCATTGTGGCTCTTAATGCAACAATGGTAAAATAAGATTTAGGTGCATGTGTGTGGATGTCTTCTGCCAGATGTGGACTCCTGTGACTGTTCCTCCCCACAAAATCTCTCAGCAAACACTACAGAAAAGACCAGGGACCGTTGCAGAAGGAATAGTATATGACCAAGACGAAAGAAGGATCCCTGAAACCTAGGCAGAGACGCCGTCCATAAGTGAATTTCCTCAGTACATTCCAGTCATCCAGTCTCGCAGCTCTCCACACAGCATTGGCAGGAGCCTTAAGGAGCTGGACAAGAGAGTAAAAGGTGGAGAAGTCTACTTCTGCCACAAACCCATACATGGATCCAACTTAATGAGCAGCTGAGTATAACTGCTGGTTAAGATATGCTCTATATGACAATATAGTGCAATTAATAATATATAAACATATGTAGGTCAGAATTCCTTTAAGAATTTCCATGTGCACAAGAGCAATCATGCAAGCTGTCTGCCACTGACAAGCTGTCCTTTGCGTAGTCTTGTGACTGGTCATATGTCCTACTTTACAGTCATACAATAGACATCCAGCCTCTGGTACTTTTGGGGAGAAAGTCAATATATATAATATACTGTACTTATATGTATGTATGTATGTATGTATGTATATATATATATACACGCTTATTTAAGTGTCTTATTGCGTCTATTAGAGATATGTAATTAAAATTGTCTACCAATGTTCCCTTTATATATATATTCTGGGAATCTCTCTCTCTCTCTCTCTCTCTCTGTGTGTGTGAAAAAAAAATTGTATCTTGTTTTCAGAAGGAATTCAGTGGGTCAATAGAAAAATAAAAAGCACCTCTAGAGAAGCTATCAAAAACAGAGAAAATAAAATATTCAGATGGATACATATTTGTTTTTCCCAGCCACCTAAAACATGATGAGGCCTGAGTCTTAGTTGACATAAATTTTACCAGGTAGGCACCTTTACAGAAAACAAAAGCAACTCTACATCTGGTAACTGACTGCAACACTTTACAAAAATAAAAGGCTAAACAGTTGCGGTCTATTAGCAAGGTTCTATAATGCTATGTCTCTCTCAGGGGTAAAACAAGTCAAGGCATATTAGAATTCAAGTTAAAGTCATCAGAGAAATGAGGCTAAAGAACTAACTGGATCAAAATGAAAGAGGCAACAGATTCTAGAATGTTCCTCAATGGAAGTCAAATGCAGTACAAAGAAACACAATCAGGTAGTATGCAATAAGGTTAACCTCTAATCTGGCGGCTATTTGTTGTTTTGAAGAAGAAAAACACGCAAGCAGATCCAGAAAAAAAAAAGGCTGCCCATTATACAGTAAAAAGAAACTATACAACACTGTACAGAGTCCCCTGGAGGAAAAGAAACTAAACAACCCTTGAATGGCCCAGTAATAACAAAGGACACCTGTCTGTTATAACATCTAAATCACAGCCCATGTCTTTCATTCAAATTACAAGAACATCACTTGCCAGCATTTCTATTTTGGCTTGGGTTTTAGAAGCTAAAAAATTAGTTTGTCAGAAAGAATAGTGCTCCATATCAAACAAACATTTGGCCAGCCTCCATATTTGGACACTCACAAACACTGGACCAAGCAGAAGACTAATGAACAGGCAAGATTGTACTGGTCAGTCTCAGAGTGCTTATTTAAGTGTCTTATTGCGTCTATTAGAGTTGTCATTAAAACTGTCAACCAATGTTCCCCTTAAGCTGTGTGGGTGTGCAGTGCTGCATGAGTGCTGGTCACCCGCAGCCAGTGTTGTTTCCCATTTTGTTCCAGTTGTGGCTATAACACCGCATGCACAAGGCACGGCCAGACCCAGCACTGGTGGAAAATTAGAGGGAACTTTGCTGTCAACTATTTTCATAATACTTATATTCAGACACTTTCACTGGAAATCTGTACATTGTGATGAGGAAACACATATTTTGGGCAAGGAAAATAGATACGAGCTGTACTGAAGAATGCAGATGGAAACTAAAAATAGAAGCGCTTTAATCCTGATGGTGTTTCCTATAATATTCAATGATGAGATTAATCTGATGCTTACGACAGTCTCAGTTTATAGATCTTACTTATAACATGATCTCCAAAAGTATGGAGGATACAATGACTGGAAGGATTAAGGATCATATACGGTAATTTAAAAAGTAAGTAACTCAATCTGAAGACCTCTAGACTAACTTTTCCTGCTGTTTATATAGATACTACATAGCATTCATGATAAAACATAATTCTGTAGAACCCTAGCGCATAATTGCTAGAGGTCAGAGCAATAAACTCTCCCTTCTGGAATCAACCATCCAAGCGGGAGCAGAATCACTCCAATGCAGTACCTCAAAGATACAGAATTGCATGTGGGATAAAACAGAATACTGAGGAATGTTATAGTGTCACTGCCCAAGAACAGAGAGAATACTTCTTCAACATTGCCTCTGCACAGATGAAAAGGAAATATTGTGTCCATTTATTATATTGCTTGGCCTATGTAAATATGTTGTTTGATCCATATAAAAATCAGGTGTTGTGCGTCGAAAACTTGACAGCATACTAATGAAACAGACTTCATGTTCAGCATGTAGCACAGATACTAGATGGTGTTACTCCTGCCCTGAAAAGTCAGATCTGCAGTTTGGATATATTCCAAACCACTCAGTGGTGGTAAGGAGTATGTTTGCACAGTCAAAGTTAGTGCACCAGCTGCTGCTGTTCCTTGAAATGTTTGATCTGGCTACAGTGATGCATGCCTCAGTTACATCTCATTTAGATAACTGCTATGCATTCTATATGGGTCTGTCTTTGAACTGTGTGTGGAAACTTCAGGTGGCTGAAAATGCTGCTATCAGACTGTTCATTTGCACTAGCCCACAACAAATAAGTCTCCTATTACAACAGCTTCACTGGTTACCAGTCAACATCCAGACCTAATTCAAAGTGTCTGTCATGACCTGTAAAGCACTATATGCTTTGGGTCCATGTTATCTGAAAGACCCATCTCCCCATATGAGCCATCCTGTTTTTACGATATCTTCTGCAGGGTTGCTTATCTTGATTCCACCACCTACACAGGCTCTTTGGCAGGATGGAAGACAGGGCCTCTTCAACAGGCTTTGGAATGCACTCACTCCCCTAAGAAGCCAGCTTGGCCCCCTTTCTCTTGTCCTTCCACTGGCAGGTAAAGATATTCCTTTTTAAAGCAAGCTTACAACTGACTTGGACAAGTACAGGCCATTATGAGGTGCTGTACAAACAAATGAGTGGGTATATTTTTAAACAGTGACTTTTAATACTTCTGTTTCTAATATATCTTATATGATGTTATTTTTATTGTTGTTGAGCCACCTTGTGTCCTCTATGGGTAAAAAGGTAGCATAACTGACAGAGAGTGGGAGAGAAAGGGGGAGGTAGAACCTATCCATTGAGCTACTGCAGAGAGAACCAATTTTTCACCAAATCTGTGTTTCATAATCACAATCACCAGGAATTGTGGCTGAATATGTTATAATTTGCTACACTTTATTGCATACACAGACAGCTGGTTGAAACATTTTAAATCTGTCATATTACTGTGGGGAAAATGCTGCTTGCCTAGACAAAAGTGGCTCCCGCCTTATAAACGTTGGCTTCACAGAGAACACACACTTTAAAACCCAAAATGTAAACCAGAGTAAGAAAACTGAAAGATAAAATCTAACATATGACTCCACTAACTCACTTTACAAAGAAATAGCAATTAACGAAGCGTCCGAAAGCCAAGACTAACCCTTATTACAGTAGCTAAGAAAGAAAAGACCATAAAGATTAGATGAGGGCTTACTCCCTCCAGCACAACCCCTCAGTGTGGGCTCACCCAGAAAGTCAGAGCCATAGGTCTTGGCTTCTTCCCAAATTCTAAAAATAGCCTACATTTTACCCTGTGTGAGCACATGGACAAGCGGAGACTTGGAGCAAAGGACAAAGGAACAAAATTATACCTGAGATTTTTAGGGCTGAGATGGAGAATGAAAAGTTATTTTTATTTGTTTTTCTAGCACTTTTTATTTCTGAGCCTTTTAAAAAAAGACTTCATTCGGAAGCACATGTGACAACTGCCACATTTACTAAAGAGAAAGCACTGCCACTATACGTATACAGTATATACATATATAGACATATTCCTTTACCAGTCTCCACAGTGTTTTCTGTTTTTGCTGCCTCCAAGCCATCCATGCTGTCTTCATCCTCCACTGCAGGTCTTCCTCTACTTCGAGGCCTATGAAATACAAGTAGCAAAATGTTTATAATATGGGAAAACATAATTTACAGATCGTGTTAAATAATACTAAATTAGTTGAAGTGTAAAAATATTAAAAGCCAATCTACACATTCTGCTGTCCTCTGTTCAATGGTTCAGCTATTATCGAATGAATGCTTCCTGTCCTAAATTACCATCCCTTAGGATCTTTGAAAAAATACTTCAGGGATGTTAGAAGAGCCTGTCTCACACTGTGGGCCTCATTTTCTTCTGCAGAGAAAAATCCACAGACATTTGTCATCAGGGATACTGCTTTTGAGAGCCTCCTTTAAGAGTAGTTTGGCGATAAGGAGAGATGATTAAGAAAATAACTTTCCTTGCATAATGAATTGCAAGGAATAAGATAATAAGTAGTGCAATTCTCTGTATCCCAGCTATCAAAGCTGAAAAATTGTACTAAAATATGTAATCAATTACAAACTCTTTTGGTTGACCGAAACCATGACCAGACAAATCGGGAAACAGATGTCTGAAAATTATTTTTTCATAGAAGTGTATATTGTATTGTAACACCTTCATGAATATTATAATACCATCATGAGACAGGCATATATATGAGACTGCCTGTTCTTAAATTATGCTTTCTACAACAGATGTCTGTAACATCTAAACTCAAAGTATGTCTTATCATTCACAATCATTGTTTTTCCATGATTTTAATGGATTAATGGAAAACTCCTATCATCCATCAAGATTATTTTTAAATTAACAACCCTACTGAAATACAGATGAACATTTACTTTTTGCAGTCGTTTTAATTTTGAGGAGACAAGAATAACTATTAATTTTTCAGAAGAGTGTTCATAAACACAATTGAAATAATTTAAATCAAAACTCCACATAAAAATGAGATTTCATCAAATATATATTTAAAATATAACTATGCATTACAAGAGATGGTAGGAAAATGTTTTGAGATCATTTATTTTTCATCATATGAGAAATTGGATAAACATTACAGGAAGACTGAAAGCTGTGTGCAGTTCACAAATTTGCATGGGTCCCAAGCAATCCTGGATAAAATTCCCAAAAACATAACAGATACAGAAGAGGCTCATCATTTACAAAGGAAAATGTAGAATGAAATGAAATAAAATGATTTTCGGAAATATGAGTTGGTATGAGAACAATATGTAAAAGGAGTTTAAATGTGTCCCATGTCTGAATTTATCTGGCCATATCTCAGCAGGAGTCAAAAGATGCACATGCTTTCATGGCAGCTCCAGAAATTTTAAGATTTACAAAAAATGCAACATACAGCAATAATAAAACATTACAATAATAAATGCAATGAAATGCTTAACATTGCTGTAATCATACCCAAGAGGATATTCACAAAGAACAAGCAATTGCAAAATTAATTCTAATTGTACTGTATTGAATTAACTACAGTATATAACGATACTTTATTTCTTTGCAAATATAAGCTTCCAAGCTGGCATTTACATGTTTATGATTGATATTATACTTTGTCTCTCTTGAAATAAACTTTGGAAGTATATTTTGATTATGAATTTATTATTTCACATAGAGAAACCCAAATGAAAACTAACATATCTGAAGTGAGGATATATTTCATGCTTATGTCACCCAAACAGAGCTGTAAAGACTTGGTGGCCAAAATCCTACTGCATAAGTTTCAATCCATTCCTCATAGGAAAATAAGGAACTCCCACTGTGATTCTGGGGCATGCACACACATGCATCAAATCAGTGTGTATGTGTTGCCTCCCCAGAATTGCAGCAAGGGCTTTGTATTTACCCATGAAGAGGGGACTAAAACTTGTGATTTTGCTTAAAATGTAACAGAGAAAAAATAATGAGAAACATGTACGAGAACCTGTTTTGTTCTTATCTTACAGAGAAGGACAAGAGAAGCCCCTCAAAAAGGAATACTGAAAAGTTAAACATAATTTTTAATTTAACCATACTATATGATACAATTTCTGGCACGTATACACACAAAATCTACTAGTGAAAAAATGGTATTATCAAGAATTTAAATGGCATTTTTGAAGCAGAATACACAATTAGCACTTACACCACCTCTTACAGGAAACCACTAGGTTATTACATTAAAATATTTTCCTTCTGTTTATTCACAGGTTATATATACTTTTATATTTATAGCCTACAGTCACTATATTAATATGTAAAGAATTGAACACATACACACATTTCCCTTTTAAATATGCCATACTGCTGATTTCTTAACTGTATTCCCCTCCCCCAAACACATTTTAAGCAATGCATTTAACATTAGCAAAATCACAGGTTTGAACTAATTGAATATAATTACTTCTTTTCAATAAGGAACATATCCACATCTGGTGTTTTCATGCAATTTTCGTCTTTCATGCATTCAGTACAAAAGGCCTTTCAAATACAGCACAGGTTTAAAATACAGTAGTTCTATTAGAGTAAATCTATAAAATAGAAGCCAGAAGAATATATTTACACTTTTATTTAATGTGAATTCAGCATATGAAACAATCTGAAGAAGAACCATGGCATTCTACAGTCCAAATAAACACAGTGACATAAATACCTTAAAGACTGAAGAATACGAAAAGGCAGAAACCATAATTAGTCCAATGTAGACAAATATTTTGTGTGTTTAATTTTGCAGGTATTTCAAGGATACACTTAATATATAGTGACTTAGAAATTTGAAGACAAAAAAATATTAGCAAACAAAACCACAGCAGCTGATTTTAAAAATTGCATAAAAAGAAGAAAACGGCCGTCAGCTGAAAACACTGAAATACTGGAATAGCAAAAGACATTGAAATATTGGAGCAGCAAAAAGGCTTGGATAAATTTTAAAAAGTTTTAATATGCTAGCAAAGTGAAACCTGAGGTGATATAAAGTGAGTATCTCTAGAAAGATAATTACAAAGAAAGCACCACATCTGAAAAGATCATGTCTCCAGTTACCACCTCTCTTATTTCAGATGGCAGCTGGAAATGGTGCAGAGTCCAGTCTCAAAAACAAGCAGACTTGTACAATTGTCTCGAAAACCTCCTCTGAAACCATGCAGGGCTTTTCTGGTTAAGACCACCACTTTAAAGTGTGTTTAAACTGTAGTAGCACAGACATTGCTGCCAAGAGGTTGGGCATTTCCTATCTCTTTGCCCAACCCACCATCCCTGAGCTTAATAATTTTGGTGGCTGAAGCCAGTGATGGAAGGATGCTGGTGGAGAGAATGTAATCCAGAGAGGATTTTTGATCTAGTTGCTTCAATTTACCACCTTGGAAACTAATCAAGCTGCTGGGTGGCGAGTTTGCTGGCAGGGTGGAGTGAGCAGAGAGTAAAGGCAAATATTTCTGACATACAGTGTCAACTCCTGCAATATGCCACTACCTTTCTGTCTCTATACATCTTCGGAGTGCAGAGGAAATTAAATTTTGCAAAGAAAATAAACATAATTAATCAATCATATTTAACCTCAGCAGCAGTAACCTGGATAAACACATCAGAATCCCAAAGAATACAGTTGCAACAGGTACCACAGACACCTGATTTTGCTCCTGCTGTTTACAAGAGCTACTGAAACTCTAGTCTCCAGTATAGAAGATGAATTCAAGCTAAATGTAAGAAATCACAGCAGAATACAGGTACTTTTTTCCTATTACACATTAATGGTCTTGTACAACCCAAAAACAGGCAATGCCTGAATGAAAGAACATACTAATGGAGTTTCAGAAGTGGCAGGGCTGGAAATTAATTATGCAAAATCTGAACTAAGATGCATTAGTACAGAAAGACACCTGAAATAGAGAGACATCCATTAACTCTCCAACTTAATACTGAGATGCCACCACTTAAAGCTTTTGGGAGCAGTTATATCTTAACACCTTTCACAAATCTGGAGAAGGAATTTTAAACACCAACTCTCTAAAGTGCCACTCCCAGCTTGCGACACAGCAGTCTTCAAGTCAATGATCTAGCCGATGTTTCAATTCCTACTGCAAGGCCTTCTGATATTGCTATCACACCTATATACAGTGGTGCCCCGTATAGCGAGGTTAATCCGTTCCGGATTAACCCTCGCTATACGGAATCATCGCTAAACGGGTAGGGGAAAGGTATTGGAACGCATTAAACTTCGTTTAATGCGTTCCAATACCTTCGTTACTTACCCGTTCAGCGAGGATTCCAGGTGCCGGCAGCCATTTTCGCGCCTTCGCTAAGCGAGGGCAGGGCGCGAAAACGGCTGCCGGCACCCATTTCCGGGGTTCCGGCGGCCATTTTGGAACCGCCGATCAGCTGTTCGGCGGCTCCAAAATGGCCGCCTCAATACCCGATCTTCGCAATGCGGGTTTTCCCCATTGCGAAGATCGGGTATGTTTCCGTATAGCGATCCCGAAAAAGGGATCGCTATACGGAAACATCGCTATACGGTGCACTCGTTAAGCGAGGCACCACTGTATTTTCAGAACATTCTGGAGCAAAACATTCTGGAGATCGAAATGCAAAAAAAGGCAAATAACTATTCTAGAGACCGTCACCAATAAAGATTTCACCACTGAAAAAAGGCTAACAAGAATATATTACACTACTGTTAACTACATACCAGTACTGAGTGACTTTCCAATTTTAATTTTTAGCTGAAACTATTTCACTTAACAAAAGCAAGCAATCCCATTGAGCCTTGTGGTGCAGTGGTCAAACTGCTGTCCTGCAGCCAAACCTGTAATCACGACCTGGGCTCAAGGCTGACTCTGTCTTCTATTCTTCCGAGGTCGGTAAAATGAGTAACCAGCTTGAGGGGGGGGGCAATGTGTAGCCTGCATAATTAACTTGTAAACTATCCAAAGAGTGCTTGAAGTAATATAGGGTGGTATACAAGCAGCACACTTTCTATAATCAATCCAATCTTTTGCATCTACATCCTTGTGAGCCATCCCATTTCTGTACACTGATTACTGGATATATACCCTTTGTTCTTGAAAGCAGAGCTGACCAAGTCCTGGGACCTGTCATGTGTTTCAATTTTTTAGATCACCCTCTTTTGACAAACCTGGACAATTATATGCAATTTAAATAAGAGGAAAGCATTAAAAGAATTATTTTATTGATATGAACTTAAAGGGCTCATTTGGAAAAAGAAAACTTACATCTTGAGGCAAGCGTTTCCAATCATGAAATGAAATTTGGTTGACAGGTCGGTCATCCTTCTAGAGGAAGTGGACAAGCATACCAACACTAGACTACCCTCCTTCACTGCAGGAAAAGAACTAGGTTACCACATTTCAAAAAACTAAAAAAAGTCTGCAATCAAATTGCCACTGAGACTGAAAACTAACGGGTTATTAACTATATTTGAATATTTTGTATGAAATCATCTTTGAAAATGAAAGTAGTAGTATCCACTGTTTTTATCTGAATTTTTTTAAAACAAACTTTGGGGTACCGAGACAAGCCAAGTCAGCCATTGGGAAGGTCACAGGTTCCCCACTCCTGTGGTTTGATTGCAAAAAGTACAGTATATGTTTATATTTGTCTGAATGTCAAGAAATAGATGGCATTAATAAACAGCCTATATAGAATACAAACACTTGGACTGGACACGCACAGGTTCAAACACTCCACTCAGTCATGAAGCTCACTGGGTAAAGTTATACAAGTCATTTCAGCCTCTCTTTCAAGCTTGTGAAGATTAAATGGAACAACCACATAAACACCAGCTTAAGCTCTTTAGAATATGAGTTGATTTAAAAGTGATAAATAATTCTGAGCTTCGTCATAAATGAGGGACAAAACACAAAGCCAACTAATGTGATGACACATCTCAAATACAGGCTCTGGGTGGAAGGCATCTACTTGAATAGAGACAGTTGCCCAACTTGAAAAGATGACCGTCCAGCAACAACAGACCTTTGAACTGAGACACTGATACTGAAACCAGATCCTGCTGCAGACCCAGATACCAACTCTGTACTCAAGTGTACACTGTTTTAATACTAACATTCACAGACCTTCTAATTCTCTCATGTGATGATATGTCATATTTTGATAACAATATCCACATAGGAAAAACAGGCTAAAGATGGAGTAAAATAATGTAAAAGAATAAGCTGGCATAGATACTAGAAAGAGTAATATTAAAAATGAGCAAGAAAACACTTCTGATTCCAAGGTGACCTTCCTTAAATAAAGCAACTTCAAAGGCAAATTCTAAAGAGAAAACAGTTCAACAAGAATAAATTGAGAAAACCTTTGTTCCTTGGCATAAACAGAACAAAGAGTTTTTTAAAATGTTCACTGCATACAATAATAAGCTCTCCCATGTAGATATGCCTATATTATGTTTTATGGCAACTATTTTTTTTTCCATTTCTGTTCCCTGCGTGCCTTCTGGTTTCAATCCTGCACCGAATGTGTCTACAGGCCATTCTCCTACAAGTGTCTCTTAGACTTTTCTTCACAATACATGTCTTAGTCAACTTCTCTGTACTCATATATATCCTGTTTCCCCAAAAAGAAGACCTAACCTGAAAATAAGCCCTAGCATGATTTTTCAGGATGCTCGTAATATAAGCCCTACCCCCAAAATAAGCCCCAGTTAAGTGAAAACCTGCCCTCCACTGTTGTGCAGCAACCAGAAGATGACATGATTGCATTTGAATAAATGTAGATTATTGTACATGAAAAAAATAAAATGTTCCCTGAAAATAAGCCCTAATGCATTTTGGAACAAAAATTAATATAAGATGCTGTCTTATTTTCGGGGAAACATGATACTTGTTACCCAGCAATAATCTCTGGACAAGTCCTAAAAAGTCGCCATTAAAGATCTAAAGACCACCATGAAGACTACTGCCACACTAGTTTCTTTGCATGTCTACTATATTTTACATTCCTCCTGTCCATACTGTCTGAGGCTATATTCCACACATGAAGAAGTGGACAGCAGTCCATAAATAAAACTCATTCATGTTTAAGACATCAGAAAATTCTGCAACAGTGTGATGACTATAACACTTCTGTCATTTGCAAAGCTCCTCTGTTAGAGATGAGATGAGGCAAAGGTGTACCAGCTCTTGGAGCACATGAATTTTTGGAAGCATCTCAGTTTCCTTATATAGCCTCTGAACTATTATATACGGTATATGTAATGAATGAAGAGCTGCACACAATGAAATTTAAGCCATTTCCTTATACCTATAGCTCTTCGAAACGGTCAAATCTGTATGGTATTTGTCTCACAAAATTGACATGGGAAGGAAGTGAAGAAAATTTTAACTTAGTAAATGGTCTGGTTAAAGTTGTAAAGAAATCCTGTCCTTTCTACTGAAATATATACAGAAGCCCTTGTAGGCAACTGAGATTGATATGTCCCTTTGACAATTCTTTATTACTCAGCCAGAGCATGTGCCTACAAATTTGGTATGGGAATATAAAATGAAGCAGCAAGTGACATTTTTCAAAAGAGGCAATAAAAAGTAATTAATAAATGACTAGCCAACTGCAATGCAAAATCATTGAACTGTAGAGTTGGAAGGTCATCCGTCCAAACCACTTACAATTATCAATTCAAAATTATCCTACCTCCCTCAAAAGCCTATAGCAGATATGGTTCCTGACATATGGAACATTCATAAATACAGGGGCACAAGAAAACAGCATGCTTTAATCAAAGCAGAACACAATTGGGGGTGGGGGTGGAGATCACAACAAAGATCAGTAAGATAGCTCATAGAAACAATAGTAAAATCTAATCATCACAATGCAGTGCACAGTGTTTTACACACAGAGAGACATACAGAACCTTAGAAAATATGAGTACTTTGGATTAACAATTCTAATTTACTTATAATTAACTACCCTGGCATACTTGTTGAGGGGCATTCTAAGGCAACACTATTACAGTTTTAAAATCCCCTGTTTCCAGTGCAAATCATTCCTAATTGTAACAAGGAAAATTCGCACATCTGCTTCCTCTGAAGATCTTAGCATAGGGGGACGCTTAGACGGTAAAGTGTTTTTTATACAACTTTATTTTAATTGCCCAGTTTACTTTTTATGCACTGTTAAGACTTTGGAATAATTTAATACGTTTGCTCAAGGACCATTGTAGACAGGTACATATACAAGCACACTTCCACACTAAACAGGATTGTGTGTGCACTAGTATTAATTCATATTAAGCTTCAGCATTCCAATAATTTTAAAAATTTGATCAGATTTTAATCATTTGATGAAGGGGGCCCAGCAATCCAGTGAACAATTTAAACACCTTAATCTTTCTTCAGAAGCATAGCAAGGTATGAGGAATAATTTGGCTGGGAAATCAAGTCTGCCATAAGCTACTCTTGTTTAGCCTCTAATGAAGTATAATGGTGAACTCCAGGGCAGAATATTATGTTCGCAGTCCTTTTTGGTAAGCTAGCCTCTGCTGTTTGCCTACGCTGATTAGAAGCATTTCTGAACTCTCCTGAGATGCTAGAGAGATATTATTCTCCTTTACAGCCAGCCTAGCACACCCCCTCAAATTTTCTTTTCTGCTTCATTCAGTATTCAATGGGTACTGACTATATTCAGTAATTTCTTTACTGTGGGGTAGGGGTGAGAAAGCAGGCTCTCTGGTAGAGTTTTCGTAAGTCTTCGAAGTCTTAGAAATTATCCAAGCTTGCCACTGCTTCCCTCCTCTTATGTGTGCTGATGATGCAATCTGGGTGATTGATACTTACCAGGACAAGCAGAGTGAACAACAAGGACAGAGATCATCAGTCTGCCTTACCACCTATTGTATGATGACGATGATGTGTCATCAAAACAATTCTGACTTATGGTGGCCCCTACTACATTCTCTCCAAAGTATAAATTGCTCAGAAGGGGTCTACCAATCCCCTCTCCTGGTGGTGCGTTGGGACTGTGCAACTACTTTTTGTTAACGGTAACTGTTCAGCTGATGATCACTACCACGCACTGCAACCTGAATAGGACAAAAGCTTTTCATCCCAATTAATGTTTATCTTCTCGGTGCTAGAACGTCCACGTTACCATCCAATCACTGCTTGTTTGTTACCACTCTAAATGACCAATGCACTTTTTTGCACTTCAGTTCCCTTATGTCACCCATGTAGAAAACTGGATTACATTCAGATGAAGGAGGAGTGAAAATTGGCAGAAGAAACATTAATAATTTAAAATATGCAAATGACACTACTAAGTACAGGACCTTTTGGAGGTTATTAATTCACAGTATTGCCCTACTTTGGAAGCAACTTGACAACCTATGACAACAACACCCATGCCCTCAAGCATGTACCCAATAATTTGACAAATGAAGCAAATACTCCTTACTTGTAATGAAGTAGGTTACAGCTGGAATTCACAATAGTCTATAAAACTCAAAACGTGTTTAATCATTCAGGCAGCACAGGATTCTTTATTGCTTTTGCTGCTACTCATGCCAGAAGTACTTCTCCAGTATCTTTTTCTGTCATTACCTCAAATTACACAAAATTAACTATTTCCAGAGTAGAAACCACATTTTTTATTATGGTATAGAGCCATCTGCTACCTTAAAGATTACAAAATTATGGTAACTTTCAGTAAAAAATTTGACAGCATTAGCTTTTGAAAAATGCCAAATCTCATCCATCCCCTTCTAAGATGGGTCATGTTGTAAATGGAAAATGCACGTACAGTCTTTTTAAAAGGTGATAAAAACTTGGAGGAAGTTATCACTGTCAAGAACAAAAATTATTTGAAAGAAGTCAATAAGTTCAAACAAGAACCGAAATCTTGTTGCTTAGCGTATTTAGTTGTGCTAGAGTAAGCCCACTGAATCAGTGAGATTTGGTAACTCCTCTGAAAGTTTCATTGACTCAAATGGGCCTCCTCTATTCACAGCTTACTATACTGTATTAAGCAACAGGATTTCTGCCAATGGGTTGCTGGGGAAAGCATAAATAATCCAGATACATGATTATTTGGACATAACTCTTCTTTTGAGTTTCTATCCCCGCTTATTTTATTGACCTACATGTGGCACATAGCAACTGATATGTATCATATTTTGCTTTTCCCATAAGGTATACTTTCAGCTGTTTTACTCAATCATCGTCTAGATCTCTCTTCATGAACTATTCAAGACGTACAATAAGAACTAGAGACATTCTGACTTCTAGGATGCCATGATATCACAGCATTCATTCTATAGAGAGTTCTTCCTATCTAAAATTCCCACATGCTCTTACGGAATAGACAGCATGAATTTTCATCAAAACTATATCTGCCAATGTCCCTTATTTTTTGCTCCCACAAACTTTTCTTTATAAAGCTACATTTTCTACAACTCTTGATTGGGAACAGGCCTTAGTGCTTCTCCTTCATTCAGATATAACTGAGTGGGTTCATGTAGTAACATTCTGGTACTGTAAATTATTACTTACTATTCACTTTGCTAGAATGTTTCAAATACGTTGTTGTTATTGTTGTTGCTGTTTCTTTTCAACATTACTAATGTGTGGAAGTGGACCAAAGAGTCAAGCCTAAACATTAGGAGTTCTGTCCTAAAATCTGCAGATGAAATGTTTGCAAAATCAATTATTTTTTTAATTTCATAAAACAAAATAGCAACAGCAGCTACAGCTGTTGCTACTATTGTGTGTTTAGTCGTTTAGTCGTGTCCGACTCTTCGTGACCCCATGGACCAGAGCACGCCAGGCCCTCCTGTCTTCTACTGCCTCCCGGAGTTGTGTCAGGTTCATGTTGGTTGCTTCGCAGACACTTTCCAGCCATCTCATCCTCGGTCGTCCCCTTCTCCTCTTGCTACATCAAGGTTTTTTCCAAGGACTCTTTTCTTCTCATGAGATGGCCAAAGTACTGGAGCCTCAGCTTCAGGATCTGCCCTTCCAGTGAGCACTCAGGGTTGATTTCCTTTAGAACTGATAGGTTTGTTCTCCTTGCAGTCCAGGGGATTCTCAAGAGCCTCCTCCAGCACCACAATTCAAAGGCATCAATTCTTTGGCGGTCTGCTTTCTTTATGGTCCAGCTCTCACTTCCATACATCACGACAGGAAAAACCATAGCTTTGACTATTCGGACTTTTGTTGGCAAGGTGATGTCTCTGCTTTTCAAGATGCTGTCAAGATTTGTCATCGCTTTCCTCCCAAGAAGAAGGCGCCTTTTAATTTCAGGGCTGCTGTCTCCATCTGCAGTGATCATGGAGCCCAGGAAGATAAAATTTGACACTGCCTCCATATCTTCCCCTTTTATTACCCAGGAGGTGATGGGACCAGTGGCCATGATCTTAGTTTTTTTGATGTTGAGTTTCAGACCGTTTTTTGCACTCTCCTCTTTCACTCTCATTACAAGGTTCTTTAATTCCTCCTCACTTTCTGCCATCAGAGTGGTATCATCTGCATATCGGAGGTTGTTGATATTTCTTCCGGCAATCTTAATTCCGGCTTGGGATTCCTCCAGTCCAACCTTCCGCATGATGTATTCTGCATATAAGTTAAATAAGCTGGGGGACAATATACAGCCTTGCCGTACTCCTTTCCCAATTTTGAACCACTCAGTTGTTCCATGACCAGTTCTAACTGTTGCTTCCTGTCCCACATATAGGTTCCTCAGGAGACAGATAAAGTGGTCAGGCACTCCCATTTCTTTAAGAACTTGCCATAGTTTGCTGTGGTCTACACAGTCAAAGGCTTTCGCATAGTCAATGAAGCAGAAGTAGGTATTTTTCTGGAACTCTCTGGCTTTCTCCATAATCCAGCGCAAGTTAGCAATTTGGTCTCGAGTTCCTCTGCCTCTTCGGAATCCAGCTTGTACTTCTGGGAGTTCTCGGTCCACATACTGCTGAAGCCTCCCTTGTAGGATTTTGAGCATAACCTTGCTAGCGTGTGAAATGAGTGCAATTGTACGGTAGTTGGAGCATTCTTTGGCACTGCCTTTCTTTGGGATTGGGATGTAGACTGATCTTTTCCAATCCTCTGGCCACTGTTGAGTTTTCCAAACTTGCTGGCATATTGAATGTAGCACCTTAACAGCATCATCTTTCAAGATTTTAAATAGTTCAACTGGAATGCCATCACCTCCACTGGCCTTGTTGTTAGCCAGGCTTTCTAAGGCCCACTTGACTTCACTCTCCAGGATGTCTGGCTCAAGGTCAGCAACTACATTGTCTGGGTTGTCCGGGATATCCAAATCTTTCTGATATAATTCCTCTGTGTATTCTTGCCACCTCTTCTTGACGTCTTCTGCTTCTGTTAGGTCCCTCCCATTTTTGTCTTTTATCATGTTCATCTTTGCGCAAAATGTTCCTCTAATATGTCCAATTTTCCTGAACAGATCTCTGGTCTTTCCTTTTCTGTTATCTTCCTCTATTTCTTTGCATTGTTCATTTAAGAAGGCCCTCTTGTCTCTCCTTGCTATTCTTTGGAAGTCTGCATTCAAGTTTCTGTAACTTTCCCTATCTCCCTTGCATTTTGCTTCCCTTCTCCTCTCTGCTATTTCTAAGGCCTCGTTGGACAGCCACTTTGCTTTCTTGCATTTCCTTTTCTTTGGGATGGTTTTCGTTGCTGCCTCCTGGACAATGTTACGAGCCTCTATCCAAAGTTCTTCAGGCACTCTGTCCACCAAATCTAGTTCCTTAAATCTGTTCTTTACTTCCACTGTGTATTCATAAGGGATTTGGTTTAGATTATACCTGAGTGGCCCAGTGGTTTTTCCTAATCTCTTCAGTCTAAGCTTGAATTTTGCTATGAGAAGCTGATGATCAGAACCGCAGTCAGCTCCAGGTCTTGTTTTTGCTGACTGTATAGAGCTTCTCCATCTTTGGCTGCAGAGAATATAATCAATCTGATTTCGGTATTGCCCATCTGGTGATTTCCATGTATAGAGTCGCCTCTTGTGTTGTTGGAAAAGAGTGTTTGTGATGACCAGCTTATTCTCTTGACAAAACTCTATTAGCCTTTGTCCTGCTTCGTTCTGAACTCCAAGGCCAAACTTCCCTGTTGTTCCTTTTATCTCTTGGCTCCCTACTTTGGCATTCCAGTCCCCTAGAATGAGAAGAACATCTTTCTTTGCTGTCAGTTCTAGAAGGTGTTGTAAATCTTCATAGAATTGTTCAATTTCAGTCTCCTCAGCAATGCTGGTTGGTGCATAAACTTGGATTATTGTGATGTTGAATGGTCTGCCTTGGATTCGTATTGACATCATTCTATCATTTTTGAGATTGTATCCCATTACAGCTTTTCCCACTCTTTTGTTGACTATGAGGGCTACTCCATTCCTTCTACGGGATTCTTGCCCACAATAGTAGATATGATAATCATCTGAGCTGAATTCGCCCATTCCTGTCCATTTTAGTTCACTGATGCCCAGGATGTCAATGTTTATTCTTGCCATCTCCTGTTTGACCACCTCCAGCTTCCCAACGTTCATAGATCTTACATTCCAGGTTCCTATGCAGTATTTTTCTTTGCAGCATTGGATTTTCCTTTCACTTCCAGGCACGTCCACAGCTGAGCGTCCTTTCGGCTTTGGCCCAACCACTTCATTAGCTCTGGAGCTACTTGTACTTGTCCTCCACTCTTCCTCAGTAGCATGTTGGACGCCTTCCGACCTGAGGGGCCCATCTTCCAGCGTCATATCTTTTAGCCTTTTGTTTCTGATCATGGGGCATTCTTGGCAAAGATACTGGAGTGGCTTGCCATTTCCTACTCCAGGTGGATTGCGTTTAGTCGGAACTCTCCACTATGTCCTGTCCGTCTTGGGTGTCCCTGCACGGCATAGCCCATAGCTTCTCTGAGTTACTCAAGCCCCTTCGCCACGACAAGGCAGCAATCCATGAAGTAGTTGCTACTATTACTACTACAATATTAACATCTTTTCTTACTTTCTTCTTTTCTATTTTTCTAGTATTATCTAATATTTTTTCTAATATTATCACTATCCTAGTACTGTATTATTTTCAATTACTGTATATTCTGCTACAGAATTGCTATGATGTACTAGTGGTCGGAATCTTGGAATACAATTCCAGAGACCTTGCTCATATCATAGTGACCATAAAACTCACTAGGTAACCTTGGACTAGTCACAGTCTTTCAGGCTCCTCCTCCTCGCAGGACTAGCAACAAATATATAAAGAGTCAGTACACATGTCTAGTAACATGTTAACAAGAGGAACAAACACAGACAATTCAGCAGATCATGAGAATACAGTATAAATATTCTAAGGTCCAGAGATTTTGCCATAAGCTGGCTTTACTTTGTGGCTGGCACTAGCATCTCTCACAAAGCCTGCCCAATGAGTTCCTGAAGAAGCTAGTATTCTGCAATACACCCATCCTCTATCCACACTGTTTAACATTCACACATTGTCTGAAGGAGGAGTGCATCCACCTTGCTTAACCAGCATTAGGGTTTTTGTTTCTAGAAACACAATGAAATGTACTAATAACTGCCCTAGTGCTTATTCTCACCAGATATGAAAGCTCAGCTGTGTCGGATGCAAGTTTTTGGTTTGCTTCCTTGCCCGAAGCTGGGCAAATAATAAATCTTCATTTTTACACACACACACACACACACACACACACACACACACACACACACACACACACACACACACACACACACACACACACACACACACACACACACACACACACACACACACACACACACACACACACACACACACGAAAAGCATGTAAAGTTTATAAAGAAAAGTTTGTGAGAGCAAAAAAGAAACCATTTCAGAAATGCTGAAAACTGTATACAGTGTTTATTTTTCAAAAATTGCCAATATATTTCAGCCTATTCTGTTATCTAAAGAAATTACTCTGGTGCATGTAACTCATTCTTTATCTGGAGGCAACTCCTCCAGAAGAATCAAAGAAAATCATTTTACTGAGGTAAAGGCTGTCTGCTTCCAACAGCCAGAGGCTTTAGTACAGCCAGCTGTTTTAAAAATGGTCCCAAGCATATGCCTGAGGTATATGAATTTTATTTCAGCAGTGACTGGAGAAAAGAAAAATATGCTGTAGCGCCTGCAGGCATCTCTACTATTCTGTACAAGAAGACAAAATTGTTACGACAGTAAAACTATCTGGGGAACAAAACTTTTTAATTATCTGAAAAGGTGTTGAGAAATCTTGAGACAGCGTTTAAGAGACTGTTGAACCATCTTTCCTTAGCAGTGCTGACAAACAAATGAAATGAAGGGAGCACAAGACCCTCAGTGCCTTGAAAGATCAGGCGTTTGGCTTTCAATATTTGAGCAAAAGACACAAAGTGGTTCTTGAGTGGTTTGATGTTTTAAAGCTTGCTTATGCAACATTTGTTTCTTCAGATATTTAAATCAAGATATTATTTCATTCCACATATCTCAGCTGCTCCAGCCTAAATGTAGACAATCAATCAATCAATCAAGGCTCAATAAATATTCTCAAGTAAACAGGGTCAATCTATTAGCAACCCAAGCAATGGTAGTTTGGGATTTCAGTAAGCACTCACTGCCTGAAATATAGTATTAGTAATAGTAATCAAGATATTTTTTTTCCTGTTCTGGTCATTCACTGAATAAAATGATCAGAGATGTTACAACACTTAAGAATCATAGAGATAACGAATACTGTTAATATGCTTGTAAATACAACTTACAAATAGGGATCTGTAAACTTTTGAAGAGGCTTCCAACATTAATATACCATTCTCTTATATCTCTGCAACCAAAATAAAAACCAAGGCAACTCATTTAATAGTCCAAGACTCAGATAGTGTCCCATGAAGTAAACAAGGTAACTGGTCTCCTTCCAGTATTACATAAACTGTACTAAATATATCTCAGTTAGTATTCAAGCTGACTTAAGGAGTTTTAAACCCAGACGTAACATAACACACACACACACACACACACACACACACACACACACACACACACACACACACACACACACACACACACACACAACAAGAGATGAATGAAAAAGAGCTATACCATATAAAAGGAGCAATTCTCACAAGGGAAGAAACTAAAGCCCTGGCTGTTGGAGCAGACAAGCTTTACATTAATAAACTGATTTTTAAACATTATTTCAGTACTTTTAGTATCCCCCGCACACACATAAAAATAACACAGTACTAATTAAACTAAATTAGGTTAGGTTAGACCATCAAAACTATATAAGTCCTTTTTCTACTTAGAGTGAGATTGCATCGGCATCTGTCCTGATGTTTGGTCCACTGTGAGCACCAGCTTGTTCATCTCTTTTTCCCGCAGACAATATAACTGGTGGCATGACCCAGCCCATCCCCAACATGTTCCTACCCACACCCTTCTGGATCAATTTCGGGGACTACTACTACTACTATTTTGGTATGAATAAGATTGCTCCATTTTAGTTTGTTTCCAGAGCATGCAATCACTGGAATCAAACCAAAGTGAGCTGCCTTCTTTAATTTCTCAGTTGGTTTCAATATTCCCATATCACTAGTGTACTTAAACAGACATTTTAATCACTTAATAATATGTTAACATTGGGAAATTAAACAGAGAAATTAAAAATACCCTGCTTCTGCTCCTTCACAGTGCGGGGAGGAAAAAATTTTTTCGTTTAACCAATTCGGGCAGCACTAAACTACTTCATTATTTAAAAAAAAGAAAAGGGGAAAAAAAGACATTTTCCTCTCAGAAGAAAAAGGAGACAGGAGGGGGAGGGAATGGGTATTTCTTGTTTTGTTATTGTCTTTTAAAGAAGCCAGATCAAATAGGGTCACTTGAAGTGTGTATGCCACTTAAATGCCACGATCATATGCACCAAATGGCATAATGGACATCTTCCCAAACTTATGCAACCCTATTTTGCCCACTCCAGCCACTCCAATTTAACTTCTGCAGGGAAGCCCCTAGTTTAAAGTTTTCATAGGTAGCACTGAAGCTCTACTATGTAACATACTTTATAATCGTTCATTCATTAAGGTTGTGCCAAGGCACATAGGCCTTTACTAATCCATTTTTCTTTTCTTTTCTAATGGAGAAAAATAACTGCAACAAACAGACTGAGATGTCCTCATAATGGGTAGGAAATTCCATGGTTGGAAAAATAAATCTAGAGCTTTTGCTGTCGTTAAAGTTGAAAAATACCTTTTAGGATAACTGGAGATTACCTCAGTTTTTTTTGGGGGGGGTAACAAGGAAAGCATTGCTTTTTTAGGAACACCTCAAAGACAGTTTAAACTATCAACCAATTCACTGACAAAAGTGAAATACAGTATACAATTTATGTGCATCCAAATAAAGGTGGAGACAAGAAACCTCCATAGGCTTAAAGTAAGGTATGGTTTCCCTTCCAAGCATTACAGATCTGCTCAAGATGTACAACAGAAATTATTCTGCCAAAAGTTTGAAGGCTGTACCAATATCAGTTATTCCTTTTTTCTTTGAAACTTCCTCATTGTAAAATTTCACACTAAAGCAGTAATTGTCAGAGACAAAATTATATAGCAATTAGGGCATGACAGCAAAAGCAAACAAGCACTGAACATGGGTTTGACACTTCTAGTAACAAGCAGGTAATTATCACAGCTGCTTGAAAGGGGCATAATCAACCAAACTGACATCATCCCACCCACATAATAAATGTGAAATCCCTTTATGTCCACTGTAGCTTTTACATGCAGCTGGTAAATATGGATAGTCTACTCACCACGTCTGACTCCTTTACAGCTGACATTTGTTTTAGTTCAGTTCTGACAATGACTTTTTTTGAAGTGATGACTTCATTTGGTGCTAAATAACCCCATACTGAAATGCATGCTTTCACTCTTCTAAGATTTTGCATACTGTATTTTAAAAGGCAGTAATTATGTAGACCTTTATTACTGATCATAAAATTGCTGATGGTTATTTTAATGAATTGATCAATGCATTTGAAATAATTCTGTTGCATAAGTACTACATAGAAACAATGCCGGTTTCTTACAACTTTCATTTAGTATATGGTAGTCCATGTATATATTCTAAAACTAGGTCATGAAAAAAAGCTGTCTGCAAACTTTCAAAAAAAGATGTTAACACTACACTGTACAGCTGCTTCATAATCTCAAAACAACGTTCAAGATTCCTGTGACATAAAATTGTCATCACCTGTCACAGATTTAAGCCATCAAGACAATCTGTTGAAAAATTCTTTTTAGTACACCCATAGTGATATTTTGTCATGCATTATATAAACTAAACAAAATGTATTAGAATGATCGTCCTTCCACCAGGAATACCACATTAGTGAAAACCTACGTTGCAATACAGTGTGCTTTCAACCAAACATTACTGGAAAGTCTGACTGCTGAAGGTGTAGGAAAGTCTCCCAACCATAACTTACATGCTTGCTATTAGAAATGTGGGAAAGAATAAGCCAAATCAGAACTACTTCCAAAATTCAAGAGACCACAAACGAATGTATTAAATTTTAACTCAATGGATAATGTTTTTTAAACAAGTGTAGATATTCCCATAATGACTGAAAAGTAAGGTTAATTTAACAGCTAAGGTAGGCTAATTTCTGTCTACGAATATTCATGTTTGAAATTTTAATCAGAGATAAAAGCTTAGGACAAAAATAAATGAACATTCAAACCATATGGGATGTAAATCCAACAAGAATCAGCTCAAGCAATCTCAGAATTTTAACAATGACAAAAGATATTTAATGGACCCCTATTAAATTAAGAATAGTTTCTTATGTGATGTTAAAATAGGGAGGCAAGTCTAGTACAACTTATGAATTAATACATTCAGCTAAAGTCTCACTTGGTATTAGAGAAATTATAGCATGTGATATATTACCTTAAAATATGTAACTTAATCTTAGCTGAACTACATTATTTGGGTATGTGAAATTTACCAAAACAAGTAGAAGCCTGAAAAAATAAAACAAGACAACTTTACCTACAGTACATAAATTAGTAACTTTCTACACTATTGCACAGTAATATCATATGCTAGCAAGCAGAGCTGTGAGCTTGTCTTTTTGCTAAGCACTTATTTATGAGGAGAACAAAACATGCACCAAAGCTTTTCTAAAAGACTTATGGATAAAATTAAGCTACCATAAGACATATTGCATTTCAATTGTGCTTTAAAGCTTTTACACATTTTAAGCCATTATATAAAAACTTGTGTCTTGCTAAACACAGAGTACAAAAAAGTGTCTTCAAACTTTGAGCTTCCAAATTTTCTATCAGTAACCCATGGTTTGGCTTATGAAGCTTAAATGAAAGACCTCAGCTGGCAAATTTACAGTTTTCAAACATCAGTAAATTCCTGTTTCCTATTTCTTATGCTACAGGTGCTTAAAATGAGTACTCCAGCTCCTTGGTGATATAATTGCTAGTTGGAGAGCCAATTCTCATGATCCTTCAAGAATACTAAAGTGTGCATTAAAATCATGAGGACAGAATTTGAATACATAGTAAAGTAGTCATCTCATCTTAGTGTACAATGAAGAGGTCCCACACAAAAATCTTTTTTTTTCAGTGCAGGCTTACACTTGGCAATGCCAATGCATAACTTCTGAAAGTTGCTGAATGGAATTGCAGGCTTCCCATAAATTGGTTCAGATTGGGTTTAACTGTGACTTAATATCCTGTTCTGTTAATAGTTCCAGTTCAGGCAGATATGTAACACTTTGCCTCGGGAGACTAAATTTTAAAGCACACTAAAATCTAGAAATCCTCTGGTTACTATTAGGAGAATGAATGGCAATACCTCCTAGTCCTGTTAATAAGGTTATTTGAAATGTTTCAGTTTGAAAGCATAAACTTTCTCTTTCTTCCTTGGGGCAGGCACACCTCATTCTCCTCAACCATTTTCTGGGGGACATGTGCCCACGCCTCAGGGCCAAGCGGGTGGGAGACGGTGTCAAAGATATTAGTTGAGTCTCTGAGTTCAGGCCAATACACAGGTTTACTACCTGACAGGCTACACCTAGATATCTACAACTAATATGGAACAATGTATCATTCATGCTACAATGTTTGTCTGGTGTTAATGGGATATTGTATCCTATTAATTTTCAACACTGTTATATATGGGAATTAAAGGCTTGGGAAGGATAGAGAAAGAATTCTTCAGTAATTCCTTTCTCTTCCCAGAACAAAGACAGTACAGTATAGGTAGAAAATACAGTGGTGCCTCGCTAGATGATGATAATCCGTTCCACTGAAATCACTGTTTAGCAAAATCATCGTCTAGCGAAAAGCATTTCCCCATTGGAATGCCCTGAAACCTGTTTAATGCGTTCCAATGGGGAAGAATCGTTGTTGTCTAGCGAAGATTGGCCCTAGGAAAGCCACTTTGCGAACCGCCGATCAGCTGTTTAAATAGCTGTCTTGCGAAGCTTAGGTCCCGAAAACACCCGTTTTGCGAGCATGGTGGGAGCTCTCAAAATCGTTGTCTAGCAAAAATCAGTTTGCGAAGCAGGGACCAAACATTGTCCAGTGAAATTCCCCCATAGGAATCACTGTTTTGCGAATCACTATAGTGATCGCAAAAGTCAATGTCTAGCGAAAAAACTGTCATGCAGGGTAACTATCTAGCGAGGCACCACTGTAAGACCTGCTGATTTAACACTGTTCCTCAAACCTGAAATTTAAAAACACATTACAGATACAGTGTAATTTCTTTACACAGCACTTTTCACTTACGATCACAGGCTATCTTGGCACAAATGAAAGTATAACCACTAGAGAAAAACATGTCAACAGGCAACTGGTACAGACTGATAAATGAAATACTCAGCAAAGGCAGCCACGGCCTTTAATTTGACTTTATGGTTCACATAACAATAATGATCAATAAAATGATCATAGATTGGTCCACTGCGACTCCAGTAAGTAGCATGTTTCATACCATACTGACAGAGTTAGTATTTAGTTACTTCTAGAAGAACAGCCATATTGGTCTATTTCAGCAACAATGGGTTGAATACAGATTTAGGCATATTTATTTAGTTATTTAATTAATTTATATTCCGCCCATCTGGCTACCAAGGCCATTCTGGGCAGTTCACAACAGAAAATGAAACAACAGTCAACAACAATAAATTACAATAACGTCCAAATAATAGAAAGGCTAAACATGCACTACATATTATAAAGTAGAAATGTTATATATCCAGACATATGGCACAAAAACAGCATTTAATAATGCAACTGGGCTAGCAGAAGCAGCCTTCCCTCCCCATGGTATTCCCTGCAGCTTCATGAACATGCTACATAGGGGCTCATGGTATCCTGAGGGATGGTGTGAAGGCAAAATCCCCCCAAATCAGGCAAAATCTTGCAACTAATCTGAAGGGAACTGTGACAGCTTAAAGACTAACAAAGGTATTGTAGCATCAGCTCTTTTTCCAGATCAACAAATCTCCCAGAAAACTTTCCAAAATAGAATTTATGGCCAGTAGTATGTTCAATATTTACATGCCTATTGAGCTCCAACTGCAGAAGCTGCCAAAATGATCCAATGAGATGCTGGGTGTATATGATAAGTCACAGAACTGCCACTTCATTGACTGCTGCAGTTAGAGTTATGCATGTGTAAATATTGAACAGGATACTGGCCATCCGGATGTTTAACAGCTATACTATTAAAGTAACCTCATTATAATATCGTTCATTACTACATTAGTATTAAATCATTTGATATAATTTATTTGACATAAGACCAAGAATCCGTCTTCTTGCTGTTGTTGTTTTATTTTAAAAGAAACCAAGTCAACTACATACAACTGTTTCCAAAGCTAAGCACAACTCTATACACTCTTCTCATTGAGGTGGTCATGGGTTTCTGTGACGACAGGGAGTCACAAAGTGCCTCAGAAAGGACATTGCAACTGAGAGCCTGAACTGTAAAGTGTTCCTCATCAAATTAGGAGTCAAAACTGGTACAAATATTCATTCTACAGGTCACAGCTGTCTAAGTTTTATTTTGTGTATGAAATCACATTGATGGTTTAAACCGTTTTCCATTTTTAAACTCATATATTTCCTCAGGATGTGTACATACTAAACTGGCTGCTCCAAAAACCCAAGTACATTGGTTTGCAATTGAGGACTTTCATACAATCTATGAATGTAATACAAAGTATTTAATCACACTGCTCACAACAGCTTTTAATTCAAACAACATCCATCCTGTCTGTGATGATGGAAAATACCCAGGATGGCCAATAACAAAATAGCCACAAAAATCAATTAATCCAACATGCCAAAACAATAAAACCACAAAAACATGAAATATTTAAAATATTATTTTATTCTGTCAAATTATACTTGGCTACAGCCAATCTGCCAGAACTGAGATTTTTCTATACTATGCCAAAATAGAAAGAGAGAATATTTTGCCTTAAAAGCAAATTACACGTCATGATGCGAGAGCTGTAAACATGCCTAATTTTATAAGCAGGTTCAGGTGGCTGGGATACATCCAATAATGCAAGACAGCGTATGGATTTACTGCAATATGTGGAAAAGAAAGCTGGATTAAAACCTGTTTCCTGGACAGTACTATTGTAGAAAATCTAGGACCTCTTCCTCTCATGCACAGAATTTTTCAGGCCGCTATCTACCCAGAATTTTAGAAAATGGTAATTGTGATGTATAATGTGCTTTGCAATATTTTATGTTTATATTCAAATTCTTATTGTTTAAAATCTTTAACCTTTGTTTCATTTTTATCATACAGCGTAATTTAAAATTACATTTTAGAATATTTACATAAAAATCAAAAAGTAAACCAGCCAAGCAACAAATTCATGAGAGCCAGAGCCAGAAGTCATCAAAGCAGACCACATACAGTATTTAATCTAGTTTGTTGAATAAGATTTTCCACAAGTTTAAGTGAGTCATGCATGGAAAGATAATGTCAAAGTGGCAATTAATATTCAGTTTCTTCTTAAACTATATTAGTAATTAAAAAGGAAATACTTTCTGTAGATATTTTTAAAAATTAATTTAAAAATTCATGCCCTAAAGTCAAAGTCTACCCCCAACACTGTAGGTTCCCCTGTCACTGGGCCGCACTAGCCCCAGAAACTACCAAAAAGGGAAAAAATTAAAATCAGAATTGACCAGCCATCCACTTCCGGTTATGCCTTTTCAAATTGTGGTGCTGTGCTTGAGTAGGGCTCGTGCCCCACTGTGCGAAAACTGCTGTTCCTCGAGGTTTCCTAAAGTAAAATACTCAATTTCTTTTCATTGGGGAAAATACATTGGCATGGGGGTAATCAAAAGGGTTCCTGGAGGGTGTTGGTGGGCTAAGAAGTGGACTTTGTGGCCACACACAATGCACACACTATATGCACTTTGCTCATCCATGTCATAAACAATGCACTTAATATATGTATATTGATTTATAAGGGGATCTTCATAACCTGATGTTTAGGAATGAACAGTTATTAGCTGACCAGTAGGAAAAGGTCAGCTGCTGAAGAAAGGTCATTTGTTTTTAATGAAGTATCCTATAATCTAGATATTTTACAGCTAAACTAAAGGATTCAAATCTTTCCTACTAGAAAATACTACTGTTTGCAATTTAAATCAAACCAGGGAAGATATCTTTTCTCAGTTGTCAGTGTGCTGGGCTGTCTGTATTTCTTGATGTCTTTTCTTTCTCCTTCAAATCCTAGCAACACCGAGCACTGTAACATTATGGTATCTGAGTACATACATTGTGCAAGCAGTTTCTAAAACACTGATTGTGCAAACAGTTCATAACACTGATTGTACTGCTTCCATTTTCTTACTAGAACTTCACTCATGACCACTAAATTCCAAATACCAAGGAGAAGAAGAAACACCCCACCAGTAACATTTATAAGGTAAGAATTGGAAACTTTTCAGACAGTGTACAGTATACAAGGTAATTCAAGATAGCTTTCCTTCCAATAAGACTATGATGAAGGCTAGATCTATGTCTCCTATTCTTTTTTCTAGGATAGGAATGGCAATAGTGTATAGAATCTATGTTTTACTGAGCAAATATCTATAGCAAATCATTTCAAACCGACTCAAAAAGCAACAATTGTGTTTCTATTTAAATTCAGCTGTAAAGAGTTTCTCTAGTGTCAGATTATCTTTGTCAGGTTGTTCAAAGCAAAGGTCTTACAAAAATATTTAATGTTCACAAATGTAAGGGCAATTAGAAATTGTCGGTATCTTTTGACGATTTTCTGTTCTTCAACAACCAGCACAACACTTACTGTGGAAGGAATTCACCAAACCTCCGCTGTCCTATCCTGTTCACAAGTACTGTATTTTCCAAAATTATATGAATGTGTCCTCTTGTTCTAAAAGTGTGCTGGAAATGGGGTCTTTTTATCTTCATTCTCCTCCAGAATAGGAAGGAGAGTTCCTGCTGAACAACAGGGAACGGAATGGAGAGAGAGTAAATACAGCCTTCGATTTTATTGACCGCCCTACAAATGTCTCTTGCTCTCCAGGAACCTCATAATAGGAGGCTACTCCAGAACAACCTAAGAAGGAGGCTCATAATCCTTGGGGCATAACCAATCATATTCACCTTCAAACTGCCAAATCTTAGCTATCAACCTAGTCCTCTGCTGTTCTGAAAAAAAGATGCATTTGACAAAGACACAAGGTGTAAGATACTGAGGTGGGCTTCCTGGGTTACATGTTGTTAGTCAGCTTCCTAGCGACATACCATGTACTAATCAGTTCTAGAGACTTCCACGGCACTGAAAGGAACTGTGCGACTAGCACGCAGCCAAGGAGAAGGAAACAGATGGTTCTGCCTAACAGAGGGAAAGATTATCTTGCATACCAGACATGAGGAACAAGAGCATCAATGACTGTTGACTAGGATGGGCAATTAGCAACTCACCAGATGTTCTTGAGCCCCAATTCTGGACAACATGTACCAATGGGTATGCCAGCTAAGGGCTCACAGGAGTTCTCTATCTAACAACAGCTGGAGGGTCACATATCCCTGTGGTTAAATTCACTAAAGAATAAAAATAATGATGCATACTGCTTGGAGACAACTAATAAGAGGCAAACATAAGAACAGAGAGATAATTTCTCCCACAGTTTTCCTAGTAATGCAAGGGAGTGGGAGACATCTCAGAAAAACAAAATTTTGTTCATCTGACTGTGCAACCAAAGGTTGAGTTCAGTTCCCCACTGTGCATCCTGGAAAAAACATCCCATCACTTCTTAGTACTCTCTGCCTAGAAAACCCTGAAAAAAGTAACCATAAATCAGAATTGACTTAATGGTACACAACTACAGTATTATTATGCAAAGATTTACTCAACCCTGTAACATGTTTCCATTCAGATTCCAATGGAATATATATGGAAATGTAAACCAACAATTTAATTACTGACTAGAAAGGTAAAACACACAAGATAACAGGAAATGAAAAAGAAGGCACAAGAAGTCTATATGGAAAAAATAATGCTTAAAAGAGGAGGGGGGAGCTATGATAGAAAAACCTAAATGATTTTCAAAAGCATCTTTGAACCGTAACAAATACTGTGCATAGTTCTATGACAGGAAGTTATTCTACTCCTTCATCACCAGCACTGGTTTGTCTATGTTGGCCAAAATCTTGTTAGCCACTCTCACTAGCAGATTGCAGTTGGTTTGAATATCACTAGAGATTGCCACAAGTTAAGAAGTTAGCATAGACATTTGTTGCTGGATTTCATCTTGCACAGCTTGATGCATAACAGCAAATGCCTAACATGCAGCAACTCACCGGCGATATTCATTACGCCAGCATAAAAATCTGGCCCTGGTGTAATATCTGCAGGCAGATATGCCAGCCCATGCAAAACAGGCATCTGCACTCAGTGGAAAATGTAAAATCATATCAGAATTGAAGCCAACAACTACTGATAAAATCAACTACCAAGCAGGCACTACATCCAGTGCCATATAAGAAGAGGCAGCAGCTAACAGTGAAAGACCCAAAGCATCTACACTAAATGTGCATCCATTCTTTGGTGACCATCCTATCCATCCAGATTAAAATCAAGGGAAGTTTTTTCCCAAACACCTGTAAATCTTGAAGGAACAGCACAGAATTTTAGGATTATAGCATGGAAAGAAAAACTACCATATCAGAAAACTGATAGTACTCCAGAGAAGTCTATCCTCTGGTCACAAAAAGAAATGGATTACTTGGAAGTCCAATTATAGGTTATGGACTGGAGTTGGCAGAACTAAAACGGTCTTAAGAAAATGGGAGAGGGAGTTGCACCAATACGGTCCTTAGTGAGTGAGGAGACCAGGCAATTTCATACATATGTCACTGTATTGTATTCCCCACAAGTACTCCGGAAGTCTTGATGCTAGCTATCACAAATGCTTATGAAGTTGCTTGTTACCAGGTGAAATTTATCTGATATCCTTATTAATTTTACTGTGGTATAAAAAAGGAAGAATAAAAACTCAGTACGATTTTGCCCTTGCAGATTAACATATGTCTTCATTTCAAGCATTTTAAAAACTAAACTTTGGTATAAAACTCAAGCACACATTTGAGGTTCATTCAGAATACGCTTCCAAATGTTAACCCTAGTCAGGGAAAATAGTGGAGCAGGGCTTTATGAATTCCTGGGTAATACTATCCACTTTCTTTCAGGATAGAAGGTCAGTATAAGTAGAAATAATTTAGACAGAATCTGTGTAATTCACTATGTATCCGTTATTGCACAGATGCATTTTAAGGTACATTTTACATATGTGTGTGGCCTGTGATGCACTAAACCAAGCTATATTATGCACCAAGGACAGTGGTAAAATCAATGGTACAAGTATATACAACTGTGTTATTTCTTGCCTATTGAACATCTTATTGGTCTATGCTGTTTCCTTGCACGGAATGAAATTTTAAAATTTCACAGTTATATGTGTAAAAGGAAACTGTTTGGGGATACAGAATATATAGTTTTTATTAATCAGTGTGCTTCAGGTTGCTGAGATCTGGAGAACCATAACTGACTTCCATGTTTTCTTAACAATTCCACCACTATCAGCTCTTTGATATCTAAAGATAAATGAACTGATTAGGAGATTGATCTACTCCTTGTGCAAAGAATACGAATGTGAATGGTAGTCAAAGATTCCAGGAAAACCATGGGGTGGAATATTCCCTCAACAAACATACTAGTCCAGGCAGCCGTAATAACTGCTCTTGAACATCAACAAAACTTATTAGGTTGGTTTCAAAGCACACATATGGCATCTAACTGGGGAGTTATCACAGTAAATACTTTTAAGAAACTATTGATTTAGAAGTATTCATTTGTTTGTACATTGGTGACATTACCAATACAATACATATCTACAACAATTCTTCATTGAAACTGCTTTAATCAGTGTTAATAAATTAGCCACTTTAAAGCTCCAATATTACTTTTTACCACAATTTCAAGAGACACAACCTTTCATATCTACTACTGACCCAATCCGACTACTTACTCATACTCCCATAAATCCAGTGGTGTAAATCTCAGCAATGAATTGCCACCAGGAAAGAAGTAAAATCTTGTATTTCTCAGCCTGCACTGAGTCACACAACTGGTGTGCAAAAAAAGAAATGGAAACACTGACTTCTTAACTAATGTCAATTTGCTGCTGAAATTTCCTTTGACATATACTGGGGTCATAATTAATAGGATACTGGCCCACAATAGTTAGTAGATTACTGTTGGCCTACAAATTCCTAAACCCGCAGACAAGGATCTTTAGCTGTGGGGTATAAACAGTTCGGACGAAGAGTTCTTTGAGTTTCTTGGGCAGTAAATGAGAGCTGGCTGCACAGTTTCATCTAATCACAGATATCTTGTCTTCCAGCAATCTATCACAAACACTGCTACTGAAGTCACCTCTTTTTTTAATGAAACACCTGCAATGTTCATCCTCAGTGGTGAGGTCTCATCTAATTCTGCCAAGGTTTTTTACTTCTGTTTCATCCATCCTTTTGTCATGTTCTCAAAGAGGAAGACAATCTTTTCTGACAATTTTCCAAGCTTAAGACTGCCTGCCTGTCAAATATTTCTGGTAATCTCCTTTTTTCATGCTGCCCCCCAGGAACAGCTTGATGCTTCAAAATGCCATGAGAGGGTCAAATTCACAGTAAAAAGACCTGATCTGCCACGCTAAATATAGTGAATGTATGCCTAAATTACTTTGAATTTTATATTTTAAATATTTCTTTATATCTTCATTTTGCTTCCATCACTTTTTATTTTGGTTGTATGTTCTTTTAGGTCAAGACTGTATAACCATTTGTAAAACACCCGGTATATAAAAGAGACAATTAATATTTGGAAATATACTAACTAATCTTCCTTTACAAGGAATGGATTTGATATTCATAAGTCAGTTCCTCAACCTTTACATTGTGGAAGACAATCCCTTCCACACTTACAGTGTGGAAGGGATTGTCACTCTCGAATTGGCCTCCTCAGCCACACTAGACACTGTTCCAAGTCCTCCATAGAGAGCACGTTACCATAGTCTCTCGAGACTGAAGGATGCCTAATAATAACAAACTTTACATATAGTGTCATGCGGAGTTATTTATATATTTATTTATTTAGCTACCATGTTTTCCCGAAAATAAGACAGGGTCTTGTACTAATTTGTTGCTCCAAAAAATGCATTAGGGCTTGTTTTCAGGGGATTTCATGTACGACAATCTACATTTATTCAAATACTGTACTGTACAGTCATATCATCTTCTGGTTGCTGCACAATGGTGGAGGGCAGAGTTTCACTTAACTGGGGCTTGTTTTGGGGGTAGGGCTTATATTATGAGCATCCTGAAAAATCATACTAGGGCTTATTTTCAGGGAAACAGGGTAGTTAGTTAGTTATTATTTAGTTAGTTATTTACTTTCTTAGTAATTATGACCACAGTATAAGTGAAAAGATGCAAATCATTTAGCTATTTTTCCTGAAACAAAAGTACAGTACCTAGTTAGTTAGTTAGTTAGTTAGTTAGTTAGTTAGTTAGTTAGTTAGTTAGTTAGTTAGTTAGCTAGTTAGTTAGCTAGTTAGTTAGCTAGTTAGCTAGCTAGTTAGCTAGTTAGTTAGTAAGAAAGAAAGAAAGAAAGAAAGAAAGAAAGAAAGAAAGAAAGAAAGAACGAACGAACGAACGAACGAACGAACGAACGAACGAACGAACGAACGAACGAACGAACGAACTAAAAACATGATTCCCAATCTTGGGTCTCTCTAGATGTTCTTAGACTAAAACTCTCAGAAGCCTTCACCACCAGCTATGCTGGCCAGAACTTCTGGGAGTTGTGGTCTAAGAACATCTAGGGACCCAAGGTTGGGAACCAACAAACTTAACTGATTTAACAATCCTTTACTGGCATCATTTATACATAAACAACCAATCTGTTACATTAACTGTAAAACTCCTAACAAATCAGTAGTTTTAATATGACCATTTCAAAAACTTTATTATGGCACTGGCAATTATATCTTCCAAATCTCTAGTGCTGTCTATTGTTTCACTTACTATTCTAGAAACATAATTCCCATTTGTTGTACTGCATATAAGCAGTTTTTAAAGTCTCAATAGGACTTACTATTAAAACTAGAAGCACATAAGATAATGATGTTAGTACAGTGAACCAGGAACACACACACACACACACACACACACACACACACACACACGCTATATTGCAATAGCTAGTTTCCACTGGTTATAAGCAGAAATTCCTCAAAAAGACACACACTCTGCCAGAACAAAAACTAACAAGGGAAATGTAATGCAAATAAGACAAAAGAGTAGAAATATTTTCTTAAATTTACTTCAATGCCACCTTTCTCCCAATGAAGAGACCTAAGGATAAAGTGGGGAGAACAGCTACGCAGGCCACCTTGAGGTCAGTGCAGGAAAGATAGGATATAAATATAGTAAAAAATGAATAAATAATATGTGAGAGAAAAACAACACTGTGAAGGTATAGCAACCGAAAGAAATACACATATACTGCGAACAACAAAAAGATTACTTGATGGTATATTTTACTAATTTATAAAAAGTCACTGAACTGTGATATGTCAGGTTCCAAATACTGTACAAATGTTTGTGACAGCTGTATCCATGGGGTATGCAGCAACTAATTTCAGAACATTAAGAAATTACTACTTAACCTGAATTCAACTGTATCACACTGCTGACAAAACAGTATGTTGCATTTACTTTGTATTTGTCTTGAAAGTATTAAAGTTATTAATATTTTCAACAGTCAGGTATTTTATTATCAAGACATTCTTTCCATGGGATGGGTTTGTTTTATTATGCATAAAACCATATGCCAGCAGTACTTTTAAAAACTCAGTACAAAATTAACCTAGCTACACTTAGCATTTTTACTTGGGTCTAAAAGGTTTTATTCAGAACTGTTCATACCACTGATGTTACAAAGCTTCCCATCATCAGCACAGACCCACCTGTTCCCATGTACTTCAGTCAGGCACATGTATAGCATTATGCACATTTAAACAATAGCTTGTATCATACTTCAGAAATTCAGAATTTTTTAAAAAAAAATCAAATGTATGTTGTTAGGCTAAATGACTTAGGGTAATTTAGTTCATATCAAGATACATGTAGTTCTAGGTACCCTTTAAAGACTTCTGTGTCTGAAAATACAACTAAAGTACTTATAAAGGCCTTCTATTGAAAGAATGGCATTAGTACAACTTGCTGGAAGAGTTTCTTCCTTACACTATGTATCAAGTTCGTAGACACAAACTGATTACATAACCCATTTTTTTCACTTACGACCTATTTCCTACAGAAAACCAACTGCAATTTAAAGTAGCTTCAATGATGCATTTTAGAACACTCCATCTAATACTTCCAGCAAATTGTCACAAGAGAAAATATTACATAGAGAAGTTTCCTTTGAGAATTCTGGGCGTACAATGGTTAAACTTGACATTGCTTGCAAAAAAAAAAAAAAACAACACACAGTTGTACCGGTGACTTTAATAAATGTTCATCTCACATTCTTTACTGTAGATTATTCAACAATCTGGCACCAAAACAGACAAAATCTATTAAAATAATTTCACCTGTACAATTTTTTTGAAGCCTGGATCAGAGACATCTGAACACATGGCTTTCATCCATAATTTAGCTGTCACTGCACAGCAGACCTTTCCATTTGGCCGCAGGGTGACCAAGGCTTAAGAAAGACCGGCATCATCCTTTTCAGGACGTTTTGAGATTATACGGTGTGTGTGTCTTAAGCTAAGATTCCGCCTAACTTCCACGGGGAGTTCCCGGGGACCCCCCCCCCCCGGTCGCTCTTCTAACCCACTCCACCGTCTCCACCGCACTGTCACACGGCCTGCCCCCCGGGGTGGGTGTCACATCTCGCCCTCCAATACAAAGAAGTTAACGGCAGGGTACTCACCGCCGTCCAATTTTTCCTGCACAACATTATCCGCAGCCTTGGAAGCGATCACCAAAGCCCTTGGGAGAACGAAGAAGCTGGCATCAGTGCCCGAAACTGACAACCCGGAGAAGTTATGTACATGTCAAGAACCCAAGCTCTCCAGCGTCGCTCGCACGAAGAAGGAGGAGGAGGAGGAGGAGGAGGAGGAGACCGATCTCGCTCAGCGCTCCCTTCTTAGATCAGCCATATTACTCTCTCCCAAATCAAACAACACCCTTCGATTCCCAGGCAGCTTCCCTGGCAGCCCCGGCGAAGGCCACCGAGCGGCGCCCCCCTTCCCACACCTTTAGGCCAGGCTTGCCACCCCCCAACTCCCTCGGCGGGCGGTGGCGGCCCCGGAGGTGATCCGAGAGCCCCCGAAACGTCTCGGAACTTCTCGGGATTCTGTGTCTCCCCCCCCCCTTCCTCCCTCCCAACACCAGCCTAGAGCCGCCGGAGGAGGAGGAGGAGGAGGAAGAGGAGGAGGGGAAGGGGGAGGGGACGAGGAGGGTGGGGGGGAAGCGGCGCTGGGGAAAGTAGATCCGACTCTCCGAGCCGCCGCGAAGGTACGGACTGGATTCCGCTCCACGAAGGATCCGGAGCGACCAGTTTTCAGCCAGTCTCGCTCGGAGAGCGGCCTCCGCTTGAACTCTTTCCCGACCAGATGGAAGCGTCTGCACTGCAAACGGATTTTCACTCCCTTCCCCACCACCACCACCCCGATCGCTTCCCAAAGTGAAGGAAGCAACGAGGAGCCCAATGAAGGCGGCGAGGTCCTGGCCCGACGCAACCCAAATTCGTCTACGTGAAGACCTAACACGTCCGAAAGAGTGGGTGGTCAGTTCTCAGGGGGCTGTATAGCTTAGTCTGTGGGTGACATATATAAGGAGACTTTATTCCTCCTTGTCAAACCCTTGGTTCCCTCACTTACAGAACAACGAAACAACATGTTTCCAGGCACTGGACAATGGCATTTTCTCCCACCTTAAACTATAGGGTGGTTTTAAATTAAACTATATTATCTGCATAACGATACTGTTTTCTCCTTTGTCCACTATTTCAGTCTCTCAGTGACCTTCTGTCCAAAAAACAAAACAAAAATAAAACACCTTTCTCAACTGATCATAAACAAAAAGAAGCCTTACGTAACTTTATTCTGCTTACCCTGAGCTTCCCATCTAAAAATATCACAAACTCCCCGGTTATCCTTCAAAATTAAGCAAGTCTTGAGTTACAAGGTCAAGGATGGGTGCTTGCTTTTGACTGTCTGAAAAAAGGTCTCTATTTGAAAGGATACCTCCCTACGCTTTGGGAGTATCACCTTCATGCTAAAGATTAAGCAAAACTGTAGACCAAAATTCCTGCTTCCCACTGCCACTTGCCTTCAATATTATTTTAAAGAAACTATAATATACTCTTTCTGAAATTATTTAAGATGTTCCTCTGTAACACAAGTATGCTATTTGGTTCGAAATATAAGACTGATGTCTTACACATAACGCCTGGGAGTAAGTCTCAGTAAAATGTATTTTGGAGAAAGTGTGGATTAGATTTTATGGGCATTTGATGTATGAACTGTCTGTGCAACATCCCCTGATAATAATCCCATTCTAGTGCAAACCAAGTACAACAGTTCATGCCATGCAGCCAGGACCTCTCCTACCTCTGCTGTCCATTCACGTATCAAGCAACAAACAAACACGAAGAATTACGTGGACACACTGGCTGATGATGATATAGCAGTGCCATCACGTTATTCTGTATCAGCACAATATGTTGTATTGGCTCATGATATCAATATCAAAATCTGGCATTGTCCAATTGCACTTGTGCAACAGCCATTGTACCCAGTCTTCACCAAGGCCTTAGGCTGATAACACAATTCCCCTGACAAGATACTTCTATCATGTGTCATGATACAATTAAATGGCATTCCGCAAACCTTGGGAAAAGAACCTGCTAGGCACCCGAAGTTTAGACATGTATATAACAACTACGACAGAAAGAGGTTCGAATAGTTATAATATCAACTAATCTTAATAAAGTATTCAGTATCCTTCTGGCTTATTATTATGTATGCAAATCATGATTTTAAATGAGATTTCACTTGTCCACTTATCATGCAGACAATTTAGATGGAATAAAATTCGAAATAGTTCTTCTAGATTGTTGATATAAAAGAAATGTTTACACACTGAAATATTAAACAAGATATATTGTATGATAAATCAGCTGTGATTTATAAACTATAGCTTTTCCAGCAAGAGAAATGGCATGCTACAGGTTGGCACTGAGGGTGTTCTCCAATGCTAAAATAATTTCCTGTGCTGCACTGTACATGTGCCAATGATTACTTTTATTCACAGTACTACATATTACACAAGACACAGGACAACATAACAAATGGCATCCCCATATTGAGTTCTTCCCAATAAAATGCTGTTACATTTTAGAACTATGGGCCATTTTTCAGGAAAACTAAGAGAATGGTATATAGAAGATGGTAAAATAATAAATAAAGCAATCAGTTGAAACAAAAATAGAACAACAGCAATAAATGAATCAGTGCAGCCACAAAAACAATTATCGCAACCCCTAATTGAAACCAGAATGCATTATGTGCTGGAATACATATTTAAATAAAAATATCTTTGCCCGGGTGCCATGTTAAAAAAACAACAAAAACCTCTTCTCCCTATTTAACTCCTGGTGGTGAAGAAAATCCAGTGGAAAGATAACTGTGTTGTTCAAACAGGCTTACACAACAGGTACCCACAGGTCCAAAAGCACTTTACATTATGCTTGAAAATGTACTACTTCCAGTAGTTGTTTTTAAAATGACAACCTCCATTCCATATTTCTGATCTTCATTAACTTGCTGTTCAGTTTTATACTATAGTTCTAAGAAGTTTTCAAAGACACAGGCTCTGTTCTAGAGTAGCAGAATGGGGAAAACAGTAGCCAAGATACTTTTTTTCCAAGATCGGAGGCCATAACTGGTAACCAACCAAAGTTGATGAAAGCACTACGTGCTGTAAAAGGTAGCTGAGCCTTATGATAATGCTACATTTGGCAGCACCACAAGCTATAAATATACATTTTAGGATGAGCATGGTTCTCTTCAAGATCCTACCTCACAAAACATATAAATCACCATAAAAAGAAACTCCATCTTCTCTGACGTTTACTGGCCCTCAACCGTTCCATTATTTCAACTACTGGTTCTGCTCCTCTCACTGGTTGAATTAAGTAAACAACAGACGTAGAGCTGGGTCCTGTCAACAACATACTGATGACATCTCACCCTAAATCTGTGAAAGTTCTTGTTCATGTTTTACAATTTGATATGGGAATTGATAGCCCAAGCGCAACAGAGTCAAGCAGGAGTCTCACAATACCACCTTCACAAATCAACTGTTCAATAAGGAATATCACTTCAAAACAGTGTAACTCAAATGGCCTATTTTAGAATACAATGTCATGTCTAGTAGTGTTGAAAGCTGCTGACAGGTCCAGAAGAATGATCAGTTACACCATTCTAATGTTGTCTATTGGAAGCCATCAAGGAAATAAGTTTGTATGCAAAAATCACAGCTGACATCAAAAAGAAATTGAGCAAAGACATAAGCTTCATTCAAGAGTGATTATAATTGCATAGGGATCACTCAGGAAGGGGACTATGCAGAATCAGTTAACAGTTACAATAATTGTCTAGGCTCAAAATGTGTTTTGGAGTGACTTCATCTTTAAGAAAGCTCTATGACAAAGAAGCAATTGTCACCTCTGGAAACTAGCAATTCTATTTGTTTGTTTACTTTCCTTTCTCCTGATGAAAGGAGAATACAACTTGTTGGAAAAGCTACAGCCAAAGAAAGACACAATAAGTTGTGGTGCCCAAGAAGCCAGGTAGCCCCGCTCTCCATCTTGTCCTTCCATTGTTAGGCACAGATTTTCCTTTTCAGGCAGGCTTTCAACCTGGCCTCCTGAAGTAGGACATTCCACAACCTGAGAAGAGCCATCAGAAGAGCCCTCTCTTGTATCCTCACGAAATATGCCTGTCAGGGCAGCAGGACTTCGTGCTAAATGGTTTTGTTGAAGAGAGAAAGTTCTGACCTCAAGATCTTAAAAACTGGGGATGCTCTTATGGAAAGCCTCTCCAATAATCCCTCCTCATTTAAGAATTTTGTCTCCTAATAATCCTTTCTTATTAGCTATTATAAACTGTCAGAGACAAAGATTAAGAAGACAGATGGTCAGCTGCACCACACCTCATCAGCATTTTCTGGTCACAGTAAAAAGAAACCCATTCAACAAAAACAGATGATGTTATCTCCCAGACATAGCTAAAAAAAAACAGTAGTACAGTATCAAGATTGGGAGCACAAACACTGAACTTTTATGCTCAAATGGTTTTGCAAACAAGTCACAGTGGGCCACCATGGGGTCACCCACTACTTCCTGAAGGCCAGGCTCGAGAAAGTCCTGAACCACACAGAAAATCTTGTTACTCACAGAACATATTTTTCCCTTTAAAGATACTTCTTTCAATTTCTCACCTACATTCATACTGGAATGTAACACTGTTCATTATAATACTTTATTAATTCAACTATTTTTTCTAGGAAGCCAGAGTTGTGCATACACACAAATCTAGAAAGCACTATCCAAGTTACTGGCAGAAATTATAAATTTTAGTTAAAAATAAATAAAACAAGCACAAAGTTAGGGATGTGACTAACACACACTATTTCTTTGCAGTTTGGCTTATAGAACTCCACAGCAATACATAGATGCCCAGATCAAGCTGAATGCACTATGAATATGAAGGCTGGCTACCCCACATGCATCTCCCACTGGAAAGAATGCCACATGCACAAATAAATGCTGCACACACAACTAAGTGCTTCATGAAAAAGGTTTATCTGTGCACAGAGAAACTTCTAATACCTGAATCATCAACAGCAATCCATATCAGTTGTTCCTCTTACATGACACGTATATCTGAATATGCCCAAAGGTTTTCAGGTATCATGGATGGCTGCTATCAACGGGCAGAAGCCCTGTCAGGTTTATGGAACTCAGAACACTCCCACTTGAATTTTGGCCAATAAGGTGAGAATTTATTTTATTATATATGAATTTTATTTTATTTTATTTTAATTGCAATAAGCCCCATAAGTCAGGGTGTGTTGTTTGTATACCACCAGCTCTCTCTGGGTAGTTTACAATTTATTTATGCAGGCTATACATTGCCACTGTCCCCACCCCTGCAAGCTAGATGCTCAATTTACTGACCTCAGAAGGATGGAAAGTTGAGTCAACCTCAAGCCAGCCACTTGAGCCTGGGATCAAACTCAGGTTGTGAGTAGAGTCTCCACTGCAGTACTGTAGTTTATCCACTATGCCATAAGGCTCAAAAGTGATATAGCTTTTTAAATACATATATAAATAAAAGTCACCGCAGACTTTTAGGAGAAGCCTTAAAAATACAGTTACCATACTGTTTTTTCCTAGAAGGACTCTACTGAGCTGTCAGATATATAATGTGGTATTAACTATTACCTACTGGGTTTTTTTTTCATTGACCACCTGTTTTCATGTCAGAGTTACTTGATAACAGTACAGTGGTCTTACAAATCATTATTCCGCAGCCAAAATTATTTTGCGGAGAGGGGGGCAGACTGCACAGTGAAAATCACAGAAGTAGTGCTCCACCCCCAGCCCCGCCAACCCTTGGTGGACCATATTTTGCTAAACAGGCTGCGCAACCAATTTTGCAATCAGTGTGTGACCAGCTGCATGATGGACAACATACCAAGTGCTTGCATAATTAGCACTGTTATTTTCCTAACATATTTCTGGCCTGTGTTAGAGCCCATTTTGACACCTTTTTGTCATGTGATCACTGAAAAATACTTTGGATTCACTTGTACCAATTGTGGAGCAAATCCTGAAGTATTTGTCAAAGTAGTTGCAGCCTCAGTACATTCTTTCTAAAAATGGGAATGTTTCTGATTTTATAGGTTTTGCTCTATCTATACATATAATTTGTGGGATAGGGTTTTAAGAGCTTTTCAATTAAAAAAGAATTACCTGCCCATTCTTTACTTTTATCTTCCTATGGATTCTGCCATACATAGTGAATAATTTCAGACTCAAGCCCTCCCTAGACAGAGAATAAATTCTTGTTTGAAGAGAGATCTGCAGAGCCAATCAAGTTCAATACTCCTATAAATGTGTCTCATTGAGAATCTAAGGTGTAATACCTACATAATAACTAACCTAACACTACAGCACCTGGCATACTACCTCGAGTTATCCAATGTACTGTTAACAGCTGTTTTATTGTTACCTTTTGCTACACCATCTGCTGCCCTCATTTTAAACTTGAGACTATGGCGCTTCTTCACAAACAACACATCTTGGCATTGTGAATATGTAACAGTTAACCTAATAAGGTTCTAACACAGCATTATGAAATATCTAAAAACAGTCCAATGTATTTGTTACTTTCTATGAAGTGGACAGAGGATGAAAATCATCATAAAATATGTACAAATGTAAACTTTTAGACATATAATTCTTGTTATTGTTTCACATATGCCAACACTAAGGTTTTCCTTCTCTAAACTCAAGGCAATTTAAAGGGGGGGAAGTAGACAGAATCTCAATTTATTGTACAAATGCAATGTATTTTCATGCCTTGATATTAAAATTTCCAATACTATTTGTTCTAAATAACAAACATTTCAACTGATAATAACAGGATCTACATATATCAGCTTTTCTTCCCTCTTTAGTGGGCAGGAAACTGTACTTCCATTTAGATTAATCTTTCAAAAAAAGATCACATACCAAAATAATTATTGTTGTGTGCCATCAAGTCATCTCTGACTTATAGTTATCCTATGAATGAGCTGTCTCCGGAATATCTCATTATTAACAGCTCTGCTTCTGCTCTTGCAAACTCCAGCTTGTGACTTCTTTTATGAAGTCGATTCACCTCTTATCTGGCTTTTCTCTTTTCCTGCTGCCCCCACCCTTTCTTAGCAATATGGTATTTTCCAGCAAATCTTGTCTTCTTATGATGTGCCCAAACTACAGCAGCCGTGCTACTTTTACCTCTAGAGAGAGTTCAATCTAGATTAGATCAACTCAAGAGAGTTGATCTAATCTAGAAATCACATGTTGGCCTTTCTCATGGTCCAGAGTATCGGCAAAGCTCTCCTACAGCATTGTATTTCAAATTGTATTTCACAACTTTATATAGTAATTTGAAATACAGTCACGTTGATAATCTTGAACCAGGTCTCCAGTGACATATCCTGCATGTGATGATCCTCTCTAGTTCCTTCATAGCTGCCTTCTCAAGTCTCAGTGTTCTTTCTATTTCTTTGCTGCAGCCTCTATTTGATTAGATTATTGAACTGAGATATACAAAAACTTTAACAGTTTCAATTTGTTTGCTGTCAACATTAAAGTTATATACAGTAGGACCGTATACAGTACACTAGCAAAAACAGACCCATTAAGAATAATACAGGTTTGCAAACTACCAGGTCCAGGACAATTTTCTGGCTGCTCTAGGAGATCTGCCAGCTTCTCCACATGATGATCATGCCAAAGCTCTAACTGACTAAATACCTTTTCCTATTCTGCACATCTTTGTCTTGATTTTCTACAGAGCATAGCCCCTAACCACCGAGATGCATAGACAGCTACAGCACTGTGGGAGGAAGATTCAGAATTAATCTGACTAAACACCAGCCATTGTAAGACCTAGTCTGTGGCACTGATAGCAGCAAAGAACTTATTGTTCTGTAATACCAATTGCATCAGCACAGTGACATTCAGAGGAGATATTTTAAGTTGTAAAAAAGTTGCTACATTCTGGGCACCAAAACAGTGAAGAGAAGCTCTCAAACTGCTGTGACAAGTTTGCAAAACACTTCGCCAATAAAATCATTTGTATCAATAGTGAGTCAGACTCTACATTAAGAGTAGGCTCTCAGGCAGTGATTGGGACAGTAACTTGTCCAGTTTTCATGTGCATGTTTCATCTTGTGGAATCTAAGGATGTGAAGAAGTTACTCAGGGGAATGAAGCTGACCACTTATTTATACAACCCTTGTCTATCCTAGTTAGCCAAAGCTGCCAAAGGGGAATAGATACTGGCTTCAGCACACATGAAGAAGGCTGCTGAAATCATGAATTTCTGTATGGGTGCAGTGATGAACTGGATGTGTATTAACAAATAGAGGCTCACGGCAGAAAAAACAGAGATAAATTCAGGACAAGGAGTATAACCTGTTCTGGATGGAGTTGCACACCATTAGAAGGATCAACTTTACAGCTTCAGGGTGCTTCCAGAACCAGTATTACTCTTAAAAGGCCATGGGGCAGGTTCAGTTAGATTGTAATCTGCTTTTAAAGGGAAATTTTCTTGCAATGAATCTTTTTGTTTTTACCCCATGGTAATAAAATACAATGCAAAGATGCCACAGCATTAATAACAGAAAGAACTAATGTTCAGTAAAAGTGTTTTACTGAATATGATCATGTGATGCTCAATAATCTGAATTAACAGTAATAATATTTGTTTACATGTATTATTATAAAATACCAGTATCAAATCCCTTAGGTATCCTTAAGATGTTTACAAGCATAACCTTTCAGGATGCATAGACTGTAGATATAATAGTATTTAATGTGTAGCACTAGTAGCATAATTTAAATTATTACATTATCTTTTTCCATTTTTGTCACATAGGTAGCATAAACAATGTAATATGAAAAAACGTTTCATTCTCCTGGTTAGATTCACTTTAAGATCCTTTGTTCATTAGCATATTATGATATTATATCTGCGTCCTTAAAACGTGTTGGCCAGAATCTTTCTGGTTAATTACATCAGTGTAAGTGCCACCTTGAGTCTCTTTATGGAAGAAAGGTAGCATAGAAATTGCAACAGTGTAAATCTCAGTGGCAAATTGCCATTACTTAGCAAGTCACAGGACAAAATCCCATTGTGCAAATTTGTGTCAGTGGAAGCCAATGACATCACCTGGCACGAGTAAGATTTTATTTAAATCAATTGAAAGGTTGCTGTCCCCATACCATTTTAGCTTCCAAGGCTCCATAGGGCTTCCTTTTGCCATGGGGAGGCCTTTGGATACCTTGAGATGGGAGGTGGGATCCTTTAAAAGCCAAAAATCACCATTATGTCATTGCTAGCAGGATTTGGACCACAGGCGATATTGGCAAAGATAGTTGGCTCTTAAAGTTCTGGCCCCCCTTTCCAAAGCTCCCCAGGGCAAAAGGGAGCCTCAGAAGCTTTCATTTAATTTAAAATAAATCTTACCATCTCCAGAGGATGATGTAATTGACCTTCACCAGTGTAAATACTGTATACACAAATAGGATTTTGGCCACCATTCACATTTCTCTGTATATCAGCTCTATGAGTTAATGCATAATGAGGGATAGAAATGGCAATTAGTCAGCTAGCATGAATTCACTACTGCAATTTACACCACTGCACTTGTATCAGTATTTCTAATAGGATTCTGGCCTGTGTTTACATACTGCACTTGTATCAGTGTAACTAATAGGATTCTAGCCTGGGTACACAAATGCAAGCATTTCAATGAATTAATTAAAATAATTTTCCTCCTAATAGCCTAGCAGACAAGATTAGAAAGTTTTCAAGGAATTTTCACAAAGCAACCTTTCCTCCACTTCTGGGAATAAGCTTGAAAAAGGGACTGGTTTTGCAGTGATGGCTTTATAAATCCTTCTGCAACAGGTACCCCTTGAATCCTAACCTTGTTCAAATCTGAGTAAAGTCATGCAGGGGCTTTGACTGTAGTATCAATAAGCGAGTGAGTTCTAGATTACTCTAGCTCACACCTCATGTTAGTCTGATAATGCTCATTTTATGCAGTACAGTATTTGGTTGCAGTCAGCAAGTGTTTGCAGGCCAGGCTGCTGCAGCTAACACTAGTGAAGATTGAAAGAACAGTTGACAAGCCCTTGTCCTAGGGTGATGTGTTTGCCAGTTACTGATGCTGTACAGTTTTCCTCAATCATTTAGGCTCATAGCCTAAGGATGCCCCTGGATCACTACATCTGGAATGCTAACTCCAACCAGTAGATCTTCCCACCAGCTCCATCCAGAAAGAAGGCTGCAAGCCTCGTCAGATTCAGACTGGTCAACTGTCACTCATGCCTTACAATATCAAGACTGCAATCTTGTCATTTTACATTAGATGTCAAGTTGCACAGTAGCGATCGTGTCATTTTTGTGTTCTGCCTAGCATCCAGCTTTCTGTGGGTGCCAGATACACAGCAAACAGCAGTACTATTTGAAAGAACAGGTACTTTTTGAGGATAACTTCTTTAAGATGTGTCTGGTGCATAGTAAAACATTCCACCTTCTCAATGGCCTGAGGGAATGTCCTCCATTATTTTTTTGTTCAAGGCTGGCACACATCCTTACAAACACCAAATGCTAATTTTGTCCAGCAAGGTGTTAAACAACTGGAGTCTAGTGTTACTTATTCCCTCTATGTCAGAGAGTCTGCCATAAGCAGCCTCCATGCAATATCCTCTATGTGCAAGGAACAGTCTTACCATGGTTCTTAACCTTTGTTACTCAGGTGTTTTTGAACTGCAACTCCCAGAAGCCCCAGCCAGCAGAGCTGATGGTGAAGGCTTCTGGGAGTTGCAGTCCAAAAACATCTGAGTAACAAAGGTTAAGAACCAGCTACAAGAATAATCAGGTGCCCTGGCCTTGGAATCCCATTAGAAAATGGCTGAATCTCTAACCTCACCATTTAACTTAATGGTATAACTTTAAGCATGATAGTCTGTCTGTACTGACTGAAACCCACCAGAAGTCCTAGGATGCAAAAACACTCACTAGAGAATAAGCTTGCTGAGTCCAGTGAAAATTACTGATGAATGAACTTATAAATATAAGAACATAAGAAGAGCCCTGCTGGATCAAGCCAAGGGTCCATCTAGTCCAGCTTCCTGTATCTCACCGTGGCCCCACCAAATGCCTCTGGGAGAACACAAAACAGTTAGATACCTGTCTCCTGATACCATTCCCCTGCATCTGGCATTTGCAGGTATCTTCCTTTTAAGCCTGGAGATTATACAATCCCCCTCATGGCTTGTGAACTGCGATGGACTTTTCCTCCAGAAATTTGTCCAATTCCCTTTTAAAGGCATCTAGGCCAGATGCCATCACCCCATCCTGTAGTAAGGAGTTTCACAGACTAACAACGCCTTAGGTAAAGATATATACATTTACAATATACAATTGCAATATATGCCTCCCAAAGGCCACACTTCAAAAACATGCTAGATAGGAGACAATAAGTATATTGCTCACAGATCAACCAGCAGAACAGAGATACAATAATCTTCTGCAGTTCCTTGTGTTCCCAATGTCTGATCTAGGAAGGGAGCAAGGGGAAGGGGAGATGGTCAAAAATAGCCCTCCCTTCCAATTCTCCTGATAAATTCTTTATATCATGGAAAGATACTAGCCACACATCATTCAATAAAATTAACAGCCCACACATGAACCGAACATAAGCAATGATGTTGCCAAATTAATGGCAAATTCGTCATAGAAGCCAGATGATATATCAAGCAGCAGATGGAGGCAGATTAGATTCCCTACCAAGAACACCTTTACTGGATGATATTCCACAGAACTAACAAAAAGAAAACAAAAAAATTTCACTGCTGCAGCCTGTTGCCTGGAGTGTGTATTGTAGGAGTTCTTTAATGAACTTATGTCCAAATGGTAAACAGTTCTGTATGGAAAGAGTCCTACATGTTACATGCAGCTAGTATCTGCACTAGAAGAGAGGCTTATTTTTTAAAGCATTGTTTTCAAATATTGACTATCCGAATAATAAGAGGGAGGAAAGGTGTATTTCCATTATAAAAACAAGCAATAAAAATAAGTAGCTAAACAGAAAATCATGCAGTCATTAATATTATTTGAATTGTTTATCAAATTCAGTGTTTTATACTATATTTTAGTTTAAATGAATCGTCCCATGTAACGATTTCCTAATTTCTCTTCTATGGACAGTGATTATGCAGATCATTTGGTGGTTATAGAAAAATATGGATACCTTTCTTGAATCAAACAAAACGAAACAAAAACACTTTGGATATCCTTTAAGAAAAGTATCTGAACAGTTCAGCATCATACAACTGCTTCTGAAAACTATCTACTGTAATGCCAAGATCTTTCCTGCTAGTTTGTACACAAAATCAAATATTAGCTACTAAGTAAAGTTTGTTGTATGTCATCAAGTCATATCCAACTTATAGCAACTCTAACAAAGTTTTCAAGGTATGTGAAATATTTTAGGAGTGGTTTTACCAGCATTAGCATCCTACAAGTTTGCTTTCATGGCCAAATGGAAATTTGAACCCAAGTCTCCTGAGGCCCGGTCTATCACTCTATCCACTATACCACACTGGCTTTATGTATAGATAAATGACCTACACATAAAACAGGTAAAATGCCATCTTCAATAGCTGAGGATGGTATGCCTCCTGAATATCATTCAAAATCCTCAGTCCATAGTTTCAGGGAAAAGGCATCGAAGCCATTGCTGCTATGTTGACATACAGTATTTATCCTAACTTTTTTTTCCCTGTACAGTATGTTTAAACTGAACATTACAATGGTATCACAAAAGTAAAAGCAATCATAAGAAAAGATGAGATTCATTGTAAAACTACTACAAGGAAAACAAGAACCCCAGCTTTACCTGTGTATTATTGAGGCATAATGTAGCATTTCACACAAATGTTGACATTTTAACATAAGCATCTGAACTTTTAAAAGGAAGCACAGTGCGCCCATTATAGTTTGTGGCGAAGTATAACAGCTATGTTCCCAAAAGTCAGCCATTATTCATTATAAACTGCCCTTTACAATGTTTTTAGATGTTGGAGTAATATATATTTTAAAAAACAAATCTAAAATCACAGCATCTTAATTGGCGCACACTGGACCCATTACCTCAGTCCATGTTAGTATATAGTGCAGAATAAGCATGTCATAATAAAGTGCTCCCAAACATCAGTGCAAAGCAAACTATGTCGACGCGCGTGTGTGAATCATGCTTTCTGTCTTAAGGCAAGCCCAAACCACCTGCACAGCAATAAGATACAAAGGACACGGCAGCGCTCCTTTTATTAATAAGCACTAAAAGGTCTGTGAATGAGACACACATTTAATTTCTTCCCATGAGCTGTCTGTCAGGATGCCAGCAAACAGGGAAAGATGGCAGTATCAAGAGACAAAAGCCAAAACAACAGTCTTCCCCAAGCCTCTCTCTCTCTCTCTCTCTCTTGCTGATGTGGATACCCCTGGCTGTGGCTTTTGACAGCTCCAAGGGAGGAGCTTCCCGTTACACAATCACCTCTTCCTAGGGCTGGTGGACTTGCTGCTTGCATGCACACACAGAGGATGGGGGCTGGCTCCGAGCTGGGCGCCCAAGGAAGGCTTCTAAAGGGGGTGGGTGGGAAGGACTTTTCTAGAGCAACTGTTCTGAAAGGAAGATGAATGAAAAGCGGTGGGGATAAGGGGGCCCCGCCCGAAAACAGGGGAGGGAGAGCGAAAACTTGGGAAACAAACTAGGCACAAGAGAAGGAAAAGGAAACTAGACCAAAAGCAGAGACAAGAAAGTAACAAAAGGAGAGGGCAAGGGTGGGGGAAGGCGACCTGGTAAAGTGAGGGAAAGAGGCTTTCTAAGCCTTCAAAAACACACACAAAATAAAGCACGCACCCGCAAGAAGGGACAGGCAGGCAGGCAGGCAAAGGAAGTTGGAAAGTGAAGGGGGAAAGAGGCAAGGGCCGTGACAAAGGGCGGAAAGGGGGACTGGGGGGGGAGGAAAAGGTAAGGGGGCGAACCAGGAAGAATGGGACTTCCCCCCCCCCCGCCTTGGGGGGCCGCGGAGGCTGGGACCGGGAGAGGGAGAGACAAAAGGCCAGGGCGGCGAAGGAGGAGGGCAAAGGGCAAAGGCGAGAGAGGCGGCTGCTCCCTGGACATGGCAGCTGGCTCCGAGGCGAGCAGGGCTGGGAGCCGCCGCGCCTGACAGCCCGCCCGCTCGCCCTTCCGGCCCAGAGGGAGAGGGAGAGGGAGAGGGAGGGAGGGACGGAGGGGGTGTGCGCGTGTGTGTATGCGTGTGTGTGTGTGTGCAGGAGCGCGCCCTTCCCTCTTCCCCCCCTCTCTCTCTCTCTCGGTCTTCTCCTCGCCAACCTCCTCCCCCCCCCCAACGCCCTGAACTTACTTCTTTCTGACTCTCTGGAAAGGGGAAGCGCCATCTTTGCGAGGCCGGCCCCGAGGTCTTTTGTCTGTGGCGGCGGCGGCGGCGGCGGCGGCCGTGGGGGGAGCTCCTGGCTCCGGGAGTTGTGGCGGCGGCTGAGGCGGCTGAGGCTGAGGCGGCGGCTGCTCCCCCCCTACCACCAGCAGCACCACCACCGGCGTCGTCGTCGTCGTCGTCGTCCGGCTCTGCTCCTCGGTGGACATCCTAGTCAGCAGGACGGGAGAGGCACATGGATTCGGAGCGGGGCGACGCTGAGGACGGGGATGGGGGCGAGGAGGGCGATCCCGACGCTCCTCCTGCCCGGCGGTTGGTGGCGGGTGGCGGCGGCGGCGGTTGGCGGCTCCTGCTGTCGCCGCGCTTCTTCTCCTTCTCCTCCGCCTCCGTCTTCTTTCCTTCTACCTCCGCCTCGCATTGCTGGCCTCCGCCGCCGCGGACCAGCGCGCAGGTAGCAGCATGGGGAGGAGAAGAGAGGAGAGCCCGCCTCAGTGACACGCAATGAGACCCTTTCGGGGGGCCTGAGGGAGGGCAGACGGGGGGGGGAAGGTTGCAGGAAGAAGAGGAGGGCAACCCAGGCAGGCAGCCAGGCAGCCTCCCTGGTGCGTGCGTGTGTGTGTGGTGCGTGTGGGTCTCTGAGGAAAGCCTCTTCGCTCTCTCGCTCTCTCGCTGCCTCCTCGCGACCCCCCTCGCAGGCCCCGGCGGCGGCGGCGGCTGGAAACACGAACTCCTCGCCTGCCCTCCTTGCTCGGGCTGAGGCGGCGGCCGCCGCTTCCTCGTCGCTTGGCCCGCTGCCCTTCCCCCGCCCCCCGAGGAGGGGGAGAGGCGAGGAGGCGGAGGCCCAGCCGGGCGGAGGGCCGCGGAGAGGAAGTTTTGACAGCTCCTCCAGCTGCTGGGCGAGAAGGAGCGAGATAGGGCCGGGGAAGCCGGGAAAGAGCCGGCGAGGCCCGGAGGGATCCCCCGGAGGGCGGGCGGGCGTTTGTGTGTTTGTGTGAGGTGGGGTCCGGAAGGTGAGCTGTTCTGGGGGCGCGGACGAGTCCTTTCCTCCCTCCCTCCCTCCGCTTTCTTTCCTTTCCCTCAGGCAGCCCCTGAGGTGGCGAGGCAGGAAGTTTGACTTGAGGAGCCGCCGCCCGCTCCCAAGGCCAGCAGCTGTTGGAGGGGGGGAGGCCTCCAAAGGGAGCGGGGAGGAGAAGCGGGCCGCGCGCCTGAGGGACCGGCTTGACCGAGCCCTCTGAGGCGGCGGCGGTTGCCGTTCGCTTCGCGCCGCGCTTCTCAAGGGCGGCTTGAGCGAGGCGCCCTTATTCAGCTCAAAACGACGAAAAGAAAGACACGCGAACAGAGAGTGAAGTTTTTGTTTTATTTTTATGTGTGTTTTTCCTCCCCTCACAAACGCGCCACCGCCATCGCCTTCTCCCCCCTCCTCCTCCTCAGGAGGCAAAGACAACGACGACGAGGCTCGCCGCGACGAACTCCGCTCCTCCTTCTCCTCTCCCTCCCCTCAGACAGGGCCCCACACACTGCGCCCGCCGAAAGTGCCCGCCCACCGGCCCGCCCTTTTTCTCAGCGCAGACATCTCATTCGACGCCCCGCCCTCTCCGCTGACCTCACAGCCTCTGCTGGCAGCAGCCGCGGCTGTGGTGGCGACGGTGGAGAGGTCGGCTTGAAACTGTGGAGCCCCGGAATCCCGCGGACGGGACGAGCGCGTCGCTCCACGGACTGAGCTCCGCGAGGAGGAGCGTCTCTCCGTGTGTGTGTGTGTGTGTGTGTACAGTATATGTGTATGCGCGCGCGCGCGCCTGTGCGGGCACGAGCGCGCGTTTTGGGGGGAGCTTCAGGTGCGTTTGCCCAGTTGGTTGAATTGCGCACCTTTCCGGAAGAAGGGGGAGTGGGTGTGGAGATACAGCGGGGCGTGTCTTGTAGTGCTGTCATGACGTGCTGTACACACTTGTGAGCCAGGGTATTCTCTGCAACGACGTGAATGGCACCAACCCCACCTCCCTCCCTTCTGTTGTTGTTGTGTGTTCTCTAGTATCCTCCGATTTATGGCGACCCTATGGATGAGCATTCTCCAGAATGTTCTGCCCTTCTCGGCTCTTGCAAACTCAAGTCTGTGGGTCCTTTGGGGAGGCAACGCACCTGGCCTTCCTCTTTTCCTGCTGCCTTCAGTGTTGCGCAGCATTATTGTCTTTTCCAAAGAATCCTGCCCAACGTACTTAGTTCTAGAGGGAATTCAAGCTTGATTTGATCTAGGGCCCACTTGTTAATCTTTCTAGCGATCCAGAATAGCCACAAAACTCTCCTCCAAGACCACATTTCGAACTACAGTAATCATTTCCCCCCCCCCCCCGTCAGCTTTTACTGTCCAGCTTCCACACCGGTACATGGTGATCTGGAATGGAAGAGGGTGGATGGGCTTGATCTCCAATGACACATCCTTACACTGGATGATCTTTGCTAGTTCCCTTCCCAGTCTCCTGTGGGAAAAGAAAGGAAAACCCATGTACAGATAGATACACAAGCATGCACTTTTCTCTTTCTCTCTTTTCACACCCGTGCAGAATATAATCGGTGGGATGGTGTTATTTGGATCTAGTTCAACTAAAACAAAACTGAACTGTTGGAAAAGTTGTGCTGTCTATAAGGTTTAAACGGCGTCTTCCCACCTCCGTGGAAACGATTGATTGTATTTTTCTCCCAAGAATTGAGACTCGTATACCAAATTTTATTAAATAAACCAGTTGTGACATGTTATTTGTTGGTTTATAAAGTTCTCGCCTCAGACGGCACTGTTCCAGGCAAGCGTTGGCTTCTTCGCTTTGTGTCCCAGCTGCCCAGGAAAGCTACTTGGGGGAGGACTATAAAATCGAAATCAGAGGATAATAGAAATATTGGAAGAGGAGGGGAGGGTTTGCCTCGAAGAAAACAGCGCCGTTTTTGTTGAGAAGCGAGGAAAGAAGACGCGATTGTTGGGCGTGTGACTCGGGTTTCTCGAAGGGTGCCCGGTTGTGTGCAACGTCGAAGAGCCGCAGGACTGAGGAATAAACGCGCAGGAAGCCCCGGCAGAGTGGGCGTTGCTGGCTCCCGCTCCAGGCGCTTTAGGGCAGGTCGCGGGCAGTTCCCGCGGACACCCCGCTCGCCTCCGCCCGGCTTGAGATGCGAGTCTGCTCGCCCAGGGCTCGTGGATCGCAGCCCTTGGCGAGCGGCAGCGCGGCTGGGCCGCCACACCCCCGCCGGCTGCGCTTCTTCCCTAGGTGGCACACACCTGCGCGTACACACACACACACGCACACGCACGTGCATACGTCCAAGCAGGCACCGCCGTTCGCCTTGGTAAGAGGCCACCAGCCGGGAGTGTTCAAGAGCAGGCAGGCCGTGCTGGGGGGGGCGGGGGAAGAGAGCCCGCTTCCAGCCGGGCGGCGGCTCCAGGTTCCCCGCGGGGTCAGCGGAGGTTGACGGGGGAGGCGGGGCAGAGCAGAGCGCGCGGAGGCGGCGAGGAGGGGTCGCGGCGCCTGTCCGTGGCCCGGGGCGGCGGCGGCGGCGGGGGGGGGGGCGGGGGTGCGCGCTACCTGAGCGCAGCAGAGGCGGGGGCGGCGCGCCGCTGAGGATCGCGGCCAGGCTCTGTCGCCCGAAGGAAAGGCCCGCCCAGGTCAGCTGAGCTGAAGCCCGAGGGCCTGCAGGGAGGGCGACGGGGAGGGGGAAGGCGAGAGGGAGGTCCCCTCCTGGGGATCGGGGCGCTTTCCAGCCGCCCTGGCTGCAACAGCTGCTGCCGGAGGGTGGGGGCGTGTGTGTGTGTGAGAGAGAGAAGGGGAGAGGGTAGTGATGGAAGAGGAGGTGGAGGCGGGGGCGGTGCTTGCGCTAATCCTCACCCCAGTCCCCCTGGGATGGGGGCCTAGCCGGCTGGCTGGCTACCTGCCCAGATTCTGGGAGGCTCAGCGCGGGGGTTAAGCCTCATTACATGGGATTTAACTTGTCCCACAGTTACACAGCCGAAGCCTGGCTCCGAGGGGGAAACCGCTTGAATGTCCCGTTGTCAGGACAGGGGAGTTATCTATTGAAATTTATTTAAAACATGTTTACCCCTGGCTTTCTCCTTTAAAAGCACCCAAGGGTTAGCCACAGATGCCATGTGCAGGTGAGGTCGATGCCAGTGTGTGTGTGTGTGTGTGGGGGGGGGACCTCTGGATGCTCACACACAAATGCCTGGAAAGAGCTGAAATTCCGGCCTTCCCCTTTCCAAATCTCTTACCAATGTAGGCAGACCTATAGCTTTTACTAAGAAGAACTTTTGTTGTGTGTTTCTGTAATCCCCCAACAAGAATTAGGATTCTCCTGTCCTAATAGCAAGCAATTTTTTTTTTGCTTCTGGATCATGGTGGGCCTTACCCAGAATTTTCCATATCTTCCTCCCAGCCGCCCCAAAGGATAGCTTTTGGTTTAACTAGCACATGTAAATGGCAACACTGTTAACTGCTAAATCATGCTACCAGAGTTGCTGTTAATTTAAATATATATACTGTATATACCTGTAGGATCTTTCAACAAGCCATAGGTATTTAAGATGCCTTGGCCAATATGCATCTAAAATAGCCACAGAAATATCTCTTTTGAAACAGAGTAAGGAACGTATACTCACAATTTTGCAAACAACTAAGACTTTTTAAAGAAGGATTTTAGTGATGGAAAGTAATTTTTTTTAAAATGAAGAAATAAGTGTAGTGAAATGTATTATCGTAACTTGAAGACTACAGAACTTAGAATGTGTATATGTGGGTGTAGAATGTTAGTTATTTCTCTTATACTGTACCACTCTCCTTGAGAATCCCCTGGACTGCAAGGAGAACAAACCTATCAGTTCTAAAGGAAATCAACCCTGAATGCTCACTTGAAGGACAGATCCTGAAGCTGAGGCTCCAGTACTTTGGCCATCTCATGAGAAGAAAAGAGTCCTTGGAAAAAACCTTGATGTTAGGACGGTGTGATGGCAAGAGGAGAAGGGGACGACCGAGGATGAGATGGCTGGACAGTGTCTGCGAAGCAACCAACATGAACCTGACACAACTCCGGGAGGCAGTGGAAGACAGGAGGGCCTGGCGTGCTCTGGTCCATGGGGTCACGAAGAGTCGGACACGACTAAACGACTAAACACACACACACGTACCACTCTCAACTAAGCCGGTATTATGAAACAATTGGTAGCTCAGCTGTTGTGGGAAAATAAGTCTATCTGACCACCTTTTTTTGGCAATCTTTTTAAATAACTCTGCAAGGTTGTCTTTCTCATATTTAGCAATCTTAAGACATGGCTGTACAGGCAGGCCTTCCCTACAGTCATCATCTAGCCTGGTTTTTTCTATTCTTTTTCCATCTTGAATTCTGCTGTTAGTTTGGGTTTGTATCTTTAGTTCATTTATAGCTTCTTACTTTATTTTTATATTTTGTGTAAACCACCCAGAGTAGACGCGTTCTAGATGGGCAGTATATAAGTTAAATAAATAAATAAATAAATAAATAAATAAATAAATAAATAAATAAATAAATAAATCACATGGAAGCGCTGTAGCTGGGAGTGGCTTCCTTACGGCCATCTTAGACTTTTACGACCCAGGAGAACTGAATTGAAGATCCAGGTTGCTCACACTCTTTAACTGCAGTGCACCATGTCTTGAATAGGGCCCTAACTTTCTGTTAGAAACAAACAAAGATCTGTGGCCGAAGCTTTACCAATTTTCTAATAACAGTTCCTGCTTCAAAACCTAGCAACATTTTTAACCAACCTCCATAGATGTGCCCCTGTAAATAAATAATGCATAATAATATAGTAGGGAATGCTAGTACCCTCAACAGACAGCTTGAGAAACATTTGAGCCAGAGCTGGTAAGTGATGGAGAATAAATATGGTTTATAACTCCCGTACTCTTTTTGTCAAATTACTATTTCAATTGCCTTTTTTTTCCAGATGGTCGCATTTTCCGGTACAAGGTATAAAAAGTATGTTGCAAAGCAGTACTTTTTGACCATGCAAGCCATCCTACCTTTCACAAAGCTCTCGCACTGTTGCACAACAACATGCTGATTGTGTGATAACAGAAAGGAGTTTTCTCAGAAAAGCTGTGGGGCAACAATTGCACAACCATTTGTTGCAGGGTTGCATGAGGGCTTACAATATTCTACCAAGGCACCCTCTGGAGATATGCCTGGGGCAAAGGGAGACCATTGAGCCTGTTCTCCAATCCACATTTACTCTCGTTGCATGATGTGGGATTTAATGATAATACTGTATGTAGTAGAAGACAGGGCTGCAGTCAGAAGCACACTGTGAAATAAGTCCCAGTGAAATAAGTCCCAGTGGGGAATACACATGGTAAGGATCATAAAATGGTCCAGAAGCCACCTCCCCATCCCTGGCCAATTTTATATAGCACAGTAATATGACTTCTTTTTATTGATCCCGAAAGAATATTGTGAAGTCTAGTGGCAAAGGAATTTTTAATATGCAATACTACTTTGTATATAAATATGCTAGTTTAGTAGCATAGTGGTTCTTATCTTAGGTTTCAGTCACCATTTGGCTCTTTGTGCCTTCATAGCTATTTTCCCTCTTTCCAGCTCATTAGTGTAACAGCCAGAGTTCTCATCCAGAAGTTAATATGCTAAGTTTGCCTTAAAAAAAACCCTGTGTACACCTAAAAATTGAGGTGGGGGTGGGGAGGCAGCCATAAGTCAGAATTAACTTGACAGAACATCATCACCATTATCGTAATTTTGGTGGTGGTAGCGATCAAGAAATGTATCTCAGGATGAATTCATAAAGGTATGGATGGCCTCAGCTCCTTATGGTCACATTGTGCTACAAAAATAAGTGAAAAATATTGGAACAGGAATTAGATTTATTGAAGGGAGGTAATCATGACCTACTCCTGAAAAAGTTAAGTAACACCTTGGAAGAATAGCACCTCAGGTAAGAAGACAACCTCCCGGATGTACCTTGTAGAACATTCTGTGGATCAGCAGAAAATAAGAGAAGTCACGGCGGCCACAGAGACTGGCGAAACGTTAGGAAGAACAACCTTCAGAACACGGCCAAAGAGCCCGAAAAACCCACAACAACCACTTGTGTCTTACTTACTCCATTTCTTGACCGCTACATAAGGTATCCACAAGTTTCTGATGGTGTAACCCAGTGGTTCCCAACCTTGTGTAGCCTGGTGTTCCTGGACTACAATTCCCAGAAACCCAAGCCAGCATAGCTGGTGGTTAAGATTTCTGGGAATTGTAGCCCAAGGACACCTGGGTCACTCCAGGTTGAGTACCCCTGGTGTAGCCCATGGCAGCTTTGAGGCCCTGTCTCCCCAACAGCAAAAGACCTGCACTGATTGCCAATTGCTTTTCAGCCCCCAGTCGGAATGCTCTCTGCTCAGTCTGGATGAATTGTTCTCACTGTTGGCATTTTCAACTTTAATTTTTTTTTAATTGTAAACTTTTTACTATAAAAAACCCTGGTTATCAGGACTATCTTAACCACTTTTATTATTGTGAGTTAATGTTATTTACTTTCTAATTTGGTTTTGGTTTAATGTTTATCTTTGTTTGGTTTTAATTTGTTTTCCCTTTAATGCTATTTCTTACTGGTGGAAAATAAATATAATAAATTTAAATAGGTGGACCAAAACACTCTATTCTTGAGTGTTTTGGGAGAGGTGATGAATTGATTCAATCTGTTTAGAAACATGTGGCTTTGTCCCAAGGGAGGTCACAACCGATTTAGACTTTGCTTAGGGAGCCAGGTCTGTTCCTCGGTTTCAACTACAAATGCTGGGCCTCCCTGCTCTAGTTATTATCCTGGCTACAGGTTTCTCTATTGACTCTAGGTGTATGATTACAGGCTTGGTTACAACTTTAATGGAAGTGGAGTAAGACATGACTATGACAACCCAGTTCTAATACTTAGGTAAAGAGACCTCCTTCCCCCCGAAAAAAAGGGTGTCTTTGTAGATGGTTTTGTTTTTACCTGTGGTCAACCCTTTACACCTGTCATCTGGAGTGAAGTCAGGAACACAAGTGATGTGCTGGCATTAGTGGTGAGGGGAAAAAAGCACTCCGCCCCCCCCTCCACCAGATCCGTCAAACTTTTATTTTTCCACTCTTGTTTTCTTAGTCAGAAAAACACAGAGACACCTGCTAACACCCGGAATGAGAATTTAAATCACAAGCCCTGTGGCCTTTTTTAAAAATAAAGTCTGCAACTTGGCAAACAGGCTTGCTAGAAAGTCAGCTCCCACAGAAATGTGGCAAGTGGGCCTGGAAGCTTACCTAGGGTTAATCTCTGGGGGAAAGTCCGTCCCTTCCACCTCTGTTTCTGATGCCCCCGCCTTGGGGAAGCTCCGACGCTGGGGCTGCGCCCATCTCCTGGATCGAGCGGTCGCCTCCGCCTGCGTGGCCGGGGCCGGGCGCGGGGAAGCCGCCGGGGTGCGGGCGGGCCGGGGACCCCGAGGAGGACGCGGAGCACGAGCTGGCTGGCAGGCAGCTCGGCCAGAGGGACCACGAAGGGGGAAGCTGCCCTGCCCTGCGCCGGGCCGAGCCGAGCCGGGGACCGACCTGCCTGATCCCCTTTAGGTCAAAGTAGGTCAAGGCTGCTCGGGGAGCCCGGGCTTCCCTTCCCCCCGCGGGGCACCCACCGGGCACGCAGGGGGGGGGGCTCCTCGGGCTGTCGCCTTGCCAGGAAAAGAGGGAGGGAGGGAGGGGGGATCGAGGAGGAATTCCCCGCCCCCTTTCCCGGGTCCCCGCTCCCCTCTCTAGACTTGAAAACATGCCCGCTTTCCAGCGTGGAGAGCCGTCCTCTGAGCTGCTGCCGCCGCCGCCGCCTTCCTCCTCCTCTCGCCTCGGCTTCCTCTCCGGCCCCTCCCGGTGCGTTTGGAAAGGTCAGCGCGGGGGGGGGGGGAAGGGAGGGAAGGAGGGAGGGAGAGGCGGACCTCTCTCTCTCCCCCTCTCTTCCCCCCTCCCCACCTCCTTGGAGACCTGGAACGCCGGGGGGGGGGGGGAGAGGAGAGGAGCCCCGGCCTTCGCTCTCTCCTCTCTCTCCGCCCCCCCCCCCGGCCCCGACGCGCCCAGCTGAAGACGTTCAAGGCCTGGGTGTTTGCGCGGGGATGCCGCGCGGTTGGAGCGCCGCCGCGTCACTCACGGCCCCCCCCGGGGGGGGAGGGGGAGGACGCGGGGGGGGGAGGAGGAGGAGGAGGATCGGCCTCGCCAGCTGGCCTGGAGCCAGGAAGGGAGGTGATGATGAGGATGGAGCGCTCCTGTCCGGGGAGAAACGAGCCGGCCAGAACGTCCCTGCTTCGGGGAGCCCTAGTCCAAAAAAAGTAACGTTTCTGAATCCTGCTTATTTGTCTTCATGCTTAGGAGAGTCACAAACAAAAGGGAATCTATCTATCTATCTATCTATCTATCTATCTATCTATCTATCTATCTATCTATCTATCTATCTATCTATCTATCTATCTACCTACCTACCTACCTACCTACCTACCTACCTACCTACCTACCTACCTACCTACCTACCTACCTACCTATCTCATAGGAACATGTTGTAACGTGTCTTCTGATAACATTTCCCTCCGTTTTGGTAAGTCGGTGCACTAAAAGATGGCCAAAATCCGTATACTAAATTGCACTAGGGCAGGCCTATTGAACCTGAGGGGATCCGGCGAGTCCACTCCCTGGTAGGTTCTGTTAATCCCAACGGGTCTCCTCTAACCACCACTTACTAAGCCAAAGTAAGTCGGGGTTACAAGAGGCCAGTTTGGATAAATGGAACTTACGGAGGCGCTTCAGCTCTAGTGCCATTTCTTACGCTAAGCAATAGGATTTTGGCCCTGCGTGCATCTTTCCGGGATCCAGAAGAGACACAATAGTGCTGGATACCCTAAACAGGCTCTCTGTCGACGTTGATATGAGATCTATCTATGCACGTGTACGTGTTTCCATACGTACATCTGTCTGTCGAGTGGCGCAAGGAGACCTCGGTCCCTCCGTGCCTGACAGGTCCCCGCCGATCGTCTTTCTCTGCCTCTCCCCCCCCCCCCCCGCACCTTGCCGTGCTCGGATCCTGGCCAAGGAAAAGCGACCTCAGGGCTTCTCCGCTTCCGCCTCTCGTACCCCGAGCGGCTCCCCCCCCCCCGCCTTCGGCTGCTCCCAGAAGCGCCCTCCCCCGCTTTCCTCCTATTGGTGGAAGGAACCGAAGAATGGCAGCCGCACTATTTTATTTTATTTTAATTTTTTTGCGCGGAAGGATCGGCCTCTTTGGAGGGGGATGAGCGCGCCCGAGACTCGTCGCTTTGGGCGCAGCGAGGAGGGAAGGAAGGAGGGTGCGTGCGTGTGTGTGTGTGCGTGTGTGTGCGCGCGCGCTGTTGCACCACCCTTAATAATAGTGGAGGAACCTCCCGTGCGACGCCTGCCCAATCTGTGTACTGTACACGTGTAATATATTTATAACCGTCTTCTGTGTCACAAAATGCGAGGCAGCGCGGGAGGTGGGAGAAATCAGCGGGTGTCAATGCGAGGAGCGGATCCTCCCCGGGGCCCCGCAACTCTCTCGCCCTCTACACGCCAAAGGGGAAAAAAGAAGAAAAAAGGAAAAGCAGCTGACCATTGCCACGAAGCAGGCTGCTTCTGTAAATGGTTGCAGCAGACCGCAACCCCTCACATACAGCACGGCTAAAACCCTTTTTAAAAAAAAATTATGTTCCATACTTTCAGCTGCATATTTCTTCCAAAAACTTTCGCTTTCCAGGGGGATCGTTTTGTGAGCCCCTGGCATCAAAAACAACAAAGGACCCACAAGTTTCATTTTGGCACGAGGTTTGGTGGTGGACTGTCGTCCACTTCTTCGTTTGTATAGGATTGTAGCCTTAGGCAGACATTTAGCAGGCAAGCAACAGCAGGGAGGTCCAGAGATGACATATAATGGAAATGTAAGAAGTTTGACATGTTAAGACATCTTAATAAGCACCATAGAACCCTTTACTAATATTTGCTCCCATATTGCTAAGCCCTTAAAATGGGGGTGAGGCAATGGATTTCACTACTGGAATACAAATAGGTCAAATACCATTCCATAAAGGGGGGGGGGAGAGAACTACATTTTCTTCTAACATCCTTTTCTTCTGTATCTTAAAATAGGCATTCTGTTGTTTGTACCCAAGACATCTAAAGAAACCTCAGCGTGGATAATAAAGGGTGGGTTACCATGTAAGCCGCACTGACAGGCGTGTTTATCTTCAATGTTCTACCTACTCTGTTACTGACTGGATTTTGCTCCCTTTGATTTCACTTTTAAAAAAAGAACATAAAATAATAAGAAAATTGATGCAGTACTTTACTGCTCATCGCTAGGTGCTTCTGGGTACACAGGTGAGGTGGATGCAGCTGTCAAACTGTGTAAAGCAGCCAGCTGGGGGGCCGGACTGAAATGAAAGCTTGCTGGGGTGTGTGTTATGACTGGCATGTCTCTCAAAATAGTGGGAATGGCCACAAGTTTGAATTATACATAGGGGCTGTATGGATGCCCCCTTCCACACAAAAAGGGAAGAAATTTAAGAACACAAGGCAAACTGTGTTGGTCTAAGGACCTGTTCAGTCCAGTATCCTGTCCATACCTTTGCCAGTCCATTGTCTTTGGGGAGCTCGTGAACTAAACAAGGCTGTTGAGAATGGGAAATTTTGGAGACGGCTCTTTCATAGGGTTGCCATAGAGGTCAGAGGTGACTTGACGGTGTGTTACAGCAACAACCAACAGATGCATTGAGACCATGCCTAAAGAACCTACGTACAGTGGTGCCTCGCTTAACGAGGATAATCTGTTCCAGCAAAATCGTAGAGTGAAATCCTCGTTAAACGAAATAAAAAATCCTATTGAAAAGCATTGAAACCCCATTCAATGCGTTCCAATGGGCTGAAAAACTCACAATCCAGCAAAGATCCTCCATAGGGGCCTGTAAAGCAAGGAATCCATCCAAAAACACAGCGCGGAGCCATTTTACACAGCGGGCGGCCATTTTGAAGCCGCCAATGAGCTGTTTTTAAAACGTCGTAATGCGAAGAATCGGTTCCCAAAGCAGGGAACCGATCATCGCAAAGCGGATTTTTCCTATTAAAACATTGTTTTGCGATCACAAAAGCAATTGCAAAACAGTCATCATATAGCGGTTTTGTCGTTTAACGAGGCAATCAAGCGAGGCACCACTTGTACATATCGACGTATCTGCAAAGTTGTTGGCGTAGCTAGGTGCTTAAAAGCATGGATGATTATGGCAGAGCTTGGAAAAACTGGTTTTTTTTTTTGCATCATAAATTATGAGTCTTTGCTGAATTTCTGTGGTGCACTGAAGTGGGGGCATGCACTCTGGCACCACTTTGTACCACAGAGAGCTATCCAGAGTTCCTACCAACGTATCTAAAAGTACATTTATATAAGCCTGTTCATAAATAGTGTGGAGCAGTGCATAGAAACAGTTGCCGTTGTTGTGTCCTTTAAGGTTAAAATCTTTTCAATGGTAGAAAGACAAGAATGGGAGCATTTATTTGAAAAGAATAAATATTTGGCCTTGGCACCGCATGAATAATTCCATGCAGTAAGATGGGTTTGCATATGTGTACTGGCCTCTGGAGAGAATTCTTGGCTTTCCTTTTCTTTTGTTTTGAAAGCAGGATAGTTTGACAGAGATTTTCTTATGTACAATAAGCAGAGAAGATACCCAGTGTGGCGTAGTGGAAGAAAGTGATGGACTTAACGTAGAAACTCACTGGGGGAGTGGAAAAGGCAAAACCACTGCTAAAATATCTCACTTTCCTTGAAAGTCCTATTAGCATTGGTGTAAGTCTGTTCCAAAATTAAAGGATGACTGCTCCTTGGGAGGAAAGTGATGACAAACCTTGACAGCATCTTAAAAAGCAGAGACATCACCCTGCTGACAAAGGTCCGCATAGTCAAAGCTATATTTTTTCCAGTAGCGATGTATGGAAGTGAGAGCTAGACCATAAAGAAGGCTGACCGCTGAAGAGTTGATGCTTTTGAATTGTGGTGCTGGAGGAGACTCTTGAGAGTCCCCTGGACTGCAAGGAGAACAAACCTATCCATTCTAAAGGAAATCAACCCTGAGTGCTCACTGGAAGGACAGATCCTGAAGCTGAGGCTCCAATCCTTTGGCCATCTCATGAGAAGAGTCCCCGGAAAAGACCCTGATGTTGGGAAAGTGTGAAGGCAAGAGGAGAAGGGGATGACAGAGGACAAGATGGTTGGACAGGGTCATTGAAGCGACCAACATGAATTTGACCCAACTCTTGGAGGCAGTGGAAGACAGGAGGGCCTGGCGTGCTCTGGTCCATGGGGTCACAAAGAGTCGGACATGACTAAACGACTAAACAACGACAAACAAAATAAGCGAAGACACTAACAACTTATCCTGACTCATCCTATTGCAGCTGATCCCTTATGCCAGGTGAGTGAATAGCCATTCACCTCTAGGGCTTTTGAAACTGCAGGTAAGAATCAGGAACTCCACAGCCTTAAGGCTCTTCTAGATTATGGCAGTAAATTTGAATTTGTTATAGGATTTCGAGACATCAGTATCTTGAGAATATATTTGTATTTTGATTTCCATGGGAATAGCAGTGTTAATCTGTGGCACCAAAACATATAGCACCTGAACACATTGTTTTCTAGAGTTAGCCATCAGATATGTAAAGGATTAATCTATAAAAGAAAGTCTGTCTACTTCTGTTTCTGTTTAATAGTATCAGTTTCCAACAGTAACCTGTGGGTGAGAAGAATGTAGCCAAATAGCTTAAAATACTCTGTATTGTGTACAAATATTGGTTGGCTTAGTTATCGTTACCATTTGAAGGAGCTTCAACTGGCATTTTGAAAATGACTAAGAAGCGAAACTGGCTTTGTGTATATATCACAATGGGATAGTAGAGTGCTCTTTCAATTAATCAAGGGTTTAACAAAATTTATTGATGGAAGTCTGCATTGGTGAGGGCACTGACAGTGGGTAAGCAGCACTGGTCTGCTTTGGGCCTGGTTCTTTTTAAATTTGTGGCTTATGGGCACATGGGGTTTTTAACATGTTAGTAAAAGCTCTTCCAGATTAGGGTGGGTGGGAAACCTTCTCCTGGTTTGTCCTTGTTTGTTATGGGTGATCAAGGGATTCACTATGATTTATCATTCATGTCTATGCTTTCCTTGGGCTAGTACACACTCACGCACAAGCCCAAGCAACCGGCTGCAGCATCTCTCACGTGGCTTTGGAAAGCACAAGATCCCATGTTTAATTCCTGGTGTCTTCCACTTGGGCACAGACCTTACCAGAATATCTGCCTACATTTATTCTTAAAGCTCTACTTGTCATTTAAGAAACCAGCATCTCTTAAATCAGCATCTCTTCAAGAAATATCTCATGGTTTCCCCCTCAAAAAAGTATTGATGCTTTTTACCCCAGGAGATATTTGAGAATGATCTCTGCTGGATTGTTTTTCCTTTGCTATAATAGATTAGGACTAAACTGAATCCCTTGGCATAATAGGCTGAAACACACACATCTACAGAGTGGGAGGTATAGAGAAAACGGGAAAGACAAAAGCTGACATCTACTTCGGGTCACATAGAGGAGACAAAGCAGAAGGCTTTCAGTGTTGCACTCCATTCCCTTGAAGCCACTTGGCCATTCTCCTGTAGCCACCATACCTCCTCACTCAGCAATGTATATTACGCCCTGCTTTCCACCTGAAATTGCCTGTAGGGATTTACAGCACTTGTAAGTGCTGGATGTTTATGAGGGGGTTGTTTTATAGGAGACCGAAGCTGAACTGATTTTTTTTCCCCCTGACTGTAGAAGCTCTTGCTGATTGAATGCCACCCGAGTACAAAGTAAAACAAACGAAGCACTTGCAGGAGGTGGTTTACAAAAAGCATGGAAAACCAGGGGATTTTTTGTTCTTGCTTTGTTGACACTGCAGCAGGAATATCAGTATCATCAACACACAATTCGGTACAAAACAGAGAACAAATGTTCAGTCTAGAGGGTGCCAATATTGCAGATTTTGCCACTGTTTGAATCGAGAAAAGATTTATCTCACATGGATGGTGGGGAGAAATACCACTATCATCAGGGCCTGATCAGGTACATTTTGGAGGAGACGTGTGCCAATTTGAAAGAGCCCTGAGATATAACTGTACTAACTCATTTGTTGTGCAACCAAATTCTGTATTTTCGCATTGATAATTATGATGACTTACCCACTGACCTGCCTTTTCATAGACTCTGCTGGATCTTGTTGCCATGAAAAATAACATGCACCCTTCAGTGTTTTCAACAGCATTGCCTTTTCAAGAAAGGAAAGAACCCAAATTCAATCCAGTTGCTCGGAGGAGTCTTGTAAAGATTAACCATGAAAAGTTAGAAGGATATTCACTGGTGGCCTCCATGCAGTGTTTACTGTTTCTGAAAGAAATTCATTAAGCAGGGAAAAAGCTGGCATCAAACCCGTCTTCCTGTAATGTCATCTATAATATGCTACAAGGGACACGTTTACAATCATGCCTGGTCCTCTTTATAAGGGTACTGGGACATGAAGGGCTAGCTCACAGCCATAAGAATTTTAATGAAAAGGAGTTGGTTGCTTGCCACAACCCAAATCATTTTTCAGGCATCTCAAGTACAGCACAGGCTTTTAAGTCCCGGGCTTTCCCAAGGATGTGCAAATAGACTCATAGCTGCAATCTTTTGAATTTCTGCATTATAATTACTTTGTCTCAAAGTCTTTCATATTTCATTCTAGGAAGCACTCAGATCCTGTATACTTTACAGTGCTTACACTGTAAGCTTTCAAAATAACCAGGTGGCTCATCTGTCTTTATTTTATTCATCTTTACTTCCTTTTATAAGGTTTTCCAAATAGAGTTTAATAAAAGGAGGGATACTTTAGTTTTGGCTGTAAGGTACCCCAGCCAGATGTAATCAAAGGCAGCAGGAACTTGAGTTTTCTAAATGCAAGGGATGCAGAGAATCTTATTAGGACATGCAGGCAGATTACAATTTGCATCTGATCACTAGATTTTATTCAAGGCTTCTGCTGATCTTTGCATTTGCATCTTAATGGGCTAAAGATGCACTTCTTGGACGTCTGGCTTCCAAATATTTACAGGCAAGAAGCTCCACTGCATCCAACGGAATTTGAGACTGGCATGTCTGGTCAGACCATGTACTAGGTTAGTCTGAAAAGGAGACATCGACACTTTTATTGACTTTTCTCTATAAGGAGAATAAGGGAGGGTGAGAACTGAGGATGATAGGTGAAGCCTGCTGAACAGATAAGTTCAGCTTTGCTTCCTGTTCACTATCGGTGAAGTATGCTATGTTTTCACACAGACCCCATTCAAGTCATGAAGGCATCCTATACATTTCAGATTCCTTAATAAAGGTGCCCCAGCTTCATGTCTCTGGTTAGTTTGTCCTGGAGTTATGGTGGAAAATCAATAGCAGGGGGTTCAGCAACTCCCTGTCTTCTCCTTAAGTGGTTTCAGTGCCATTCGTTAGTTGGAAGTTCAACTTAAAAACAAACAGATCCACAGTTATATTCAAGACCAAAGCCACGAGGATTAGCATTGTTGGCAGGCATTATCAGGCAACCACAAAGGCCAAAACTCCTGAAAGCTGTCAGTATTAAGACCTTCCTAGTTCTGCTGCAATTCTTTGCTGACCTGTTTTCCCTCAGCATGCAAGTCCCAACACTGGTAACCGATTGCAAATAGCAATATTCTTTGTTAGAACATTCGTTTCGCGGGTAATAAGAGCCTAACTGTGTTATTTTTTTGTGAAACAGTGGGACAATATGTAACATTACATTTTTAGTGTAAAAAATAGTAACAGTGTTGCTATGTAAGGGTCATTCTTGACAGATGAAGCCAAAGGCTACACGGAGAATACAAGTATACACAAACAGTACCATATTATCAATACATTTCGAAAAGAGAGCCCATTTCGGTCTGTTGCTGCAGAAACAAATGTTTTGGTGATACCCTAAAGCAGGGGTCCCCAGCCGCCGGTCTGTGGCCCGGTGCCGGTCCGTGGGCTTCCCAGGACTGGGCCACAGAGATGGGTCTCTGTGTCCCCCCCCCCGCATGGTGGGCGTGTTGCGCTCGTGGGCAGGCATATTGCGCTCACACGCATGTGTGCGAGCACAATTTGCCTGTCTGTGAGTGAGACACGTCCACCCACAAGCGCGGGAGTGCCCCTGCTCATCTCAGTAACTAGGTGCATGGAGCTTGCCCCCCCCAACCGGTCCACAGTTCCAAAATGGTTGTGGACCACTGCAAAGGCTAAGGAATTTATTACAGTGCAAGCTTTCATGGGCCAAGTTCAGTTCAACAGATACTGTTCATTAATATAGAAATTATCACACAGGAACTGGAGATGGCTTAGAATCTTTCCACCACTTGGGGGCATAGCTTTCAGTGCAAACTCCAGGCTGGAGGGGGTTCCCTTGTGTATGATGGTCTTGGAGGACCACGTCCCTGGGATAATTTCCTGCTTCCCTTTTACTATGAGGAATGCAATGGCAAGATAATGCAAATGCAGATGAATTGCGTCAAGAAAAGTATGGTGTCTAGATCAAGGGCAGCAATAGTACCATACTATTCTGCTTTGGTTAGACCTTACCTGGAAAACTGTATCCAGTTCAGGGCATCACAATTTAAGAAGGATATCAACAGGCTGAAACATGTCCAGATGAGGGTAACCAGAATGGAAAACACTCTACACATCAAGACCCATGAGGAACATTTGAAGAAGCTGGGTAGTGTTTAGCCTAGAGAAGACTAAAAGGTGACACAATGGCCATCTTCAAATATTTGAAGCATTGTAATTCCTCTTTCCCAAATACAAATAATTATCCCTGCAATGATTCCCACTCCCCTGCTGCTAGCTAAAGTACTGTATTACCTAGCAGTGAACAATGGACTGCAGAAATAAAGACTGATATGCTTTTTCACCTAGGCAGGTTGCCTAGTTACTTTTGAGATGAACTGTCTCTTATCTCTACAAATTATTTATCTGTTTTCAGGCCTGTGTTTTTACCTATATGTTAATTATAACTGGGATACAAGTAATTTGAAAGGCACCGAGAATGACAGCTTCTTAGCCAGGGGGTTAATTCAATTTAGATTTGGCTGATTTTGCAGCCTCTGGCTTTAGCCACCTCTGGTTTTGACAAGTTGACACCAGTATAAAGAGAAGCAGTACATGCAGTACATAATGGTCTGTCATCTCTTTGGAGGGAACGACTAAATAGGTAGAAGGGTTAAATCGTTTGTGCAATAAAATGGTATTTAGATAACATTGCCCTCAAAAAACTGCTTTGTTATGCCAGCAAAAGGAAAAAGGACAGAAAATAAAGGCAGTTTCTACAAGGAAAATATTATAAATTTATCAGCAGTTCTTGTATGTAGAAGGGCAGGGTAGTTAGTAACATGTAATGAATATATGATTGAATTATTACTCATTTATGCAGGTTTTTAATGAGCCTATGCATTCTATTATCTTGTTCCCTTTCAAAAAGCAACAGCCGCCCTATGAATCGTGTCACTATTGCAAAGCCCATGTTCCTGTGGTAGGTGGCATGCAGCTATTGCCCATCACTGTTCCACCACTGCTCTATTTGTTGTTTATTTGTTTTGTTTATAAAGCCACCTTTCTCCTAATAAGTGGAGCCAAAGCAGCTCACAATATTAAAAATAATAGAATTCAAAACTTAATAAGTTAAACATTAAAAACAAAACAATGAAACTGTAGGTTAATTAAAATATAAATGAATCATTAAAAGCAAGTAAACATTTAAAACTATCTTAAGGGCATTCCAGGACACAATCATGATTGCTAAAAGCCTGCCTGAAAAGATGGGTCTTGAGCTCTCAGCGGAAGGAGAAAAGGGACAGTCCCAGCCTGATCTCGGGAGGGAGAGCCTTCCATAACCCAGGAACTGCCCCAGAGAAGGCCTTCTTTCGTGTCCCCACCAACTGTGCCTGTGCTGGCCATGGGACTGAGAGGGCCCCTATGGGGAGATACACCCTGGACCCAAGATGTGTACGGCTTTATAGGTAATGACCAGCACTTTGAATTGGCCCTGGAAGCAGGGCTGGTAGCCAGTACTGTTGTTGTAGCAGGGGTGTTATATTATGCTCCCTGTACAGTAACTGGCTGCATTCAGTAGTCCCACTGCTGCATTTTGAACACTAGCACATTTGCATCAATATGAGTGTACTACAAGTGAACCTTTAAAGGCAATGGACCTGATCCACCAGACAGAACCAGTGTGATGTAGTGTGTAGAATGATTGTCTAGAAAATGTCAGGAAACCTGGGCTGGAAATGATATTTCTTAAATATCTCACATACCTCAAAAATGCTGTTAGGTTCCTTGTACATCAGCTGTACTCTTGAGAGTCCCCTGGACTGCAAGGAGATCAAACCTATCCATTCTGAAGGAAATCAACCTTGAGTGCTCACTGGAAGGACAGATCCTGAAGCTGAGGCTCCAATACTTGGGCCATCTCATGAGAAGAGAAGACTCCCTGGAAAGACCCTGATGTTGGGAAACTGTGAGGGCAAGAGGAGAAGGGGATGACAGAGGATGAGATGGATGGACAGTGTCATCAAAGCTACCAGCATGAATTTGACCAAACTCTGGGAGGCAGTGGAAGACAGGAGGGTCTGGTGTGCTCTGGTCCATAGGGTCACAAACAGCTGGACATGACTAAACAATATCAGGTGTAACTTGATGGTACATAAAACAAGAGCCATAGTTCAACAGTTTTATATTTGATTGATTTGGTTGAAGAATATAACCTCCATGGGCAGAAAAATGCATAATTTAGGCTGAATCACAGCCAACTTCTTAAATAAATGCATTTAATTTATATTAGTCACTGTTGCCAATTGCAAACATATTGACTGACTAATTGTAGTGGATAGAGTGATGGATTAGGACTCGGGCCATGGAAATGCATGGAAAGGCAGAGTGGCCCTGGTAAAACTACTTTTTGAGACCTCAGTTACTTTGAAAGCCCTATTTGGGTCCTCACAAGTTAGTTCCCACTTGATGGTATATACTGTAGCAATCCCATTAATCTGAAGAATAGCTACACAAACTCCTGTTTCCTCACTAAATTCTTTCCTTTATTTATCCCACACTCCCTGCCAACCACTGAAGGAAACATACGTGGATGAAACTTACAAGAAATTTACTGCACATCTGATGAAGAGAACGGCTTGAGCAAGGTTATCCAATGAACGTTGTCAGCCTGCAATGGAACGGAAATCAAGTCTCTCTCGTTTATTCCATATCAATCCATGTACTCTAGGATTCAACTTGTGATTTAGTGAGTGCTGTTCCACAACACAGACTGCTGTCAGAGTAGCTCTGATGACTCTCCCCCTAAAAGAAATGTTTGCTTATTTAAATAACTTTTGCTTAGTTCACTGAAGTTTGATATCTCATTCTCTGAGCACCAGATGTATCAGGATGCAACCATGTGACACACGCCCCCCCCCCCTAAATCTTGAACATGGAGTACTGACATGCATTTCAGAATTATTCACCCTTCTTCCCAGAAAAACAAGCAGGAAAAAACTGGCCTTAAAGATCATGAGGTGCTTTATAAGACTGAATCAACAGAATATACATTCCTAGTGGTGCATGGTATATTCTTTTTCCCACCTAGAAGTTCTGAAATCTCCAGTTTCAGGGGGTGGTGTTTCCCCTCACCACAATCCCTGGCTCACAATTTCTTCCAGGCAATTCTGCATGGAACTTCATCTGGCCTCTGAAAGTCTAGTCAACCATTCCCTAGGATTTTGACCAGCAATCCTAGAATTTTTCTGGAAACCCAGAGGGAGAGATTTCGGATATCTGCTTCCTCGCTTTCAGATATTTCTATGAGAAGCCAACTTTTCTTGGAGATTTTCACAAGAAGGTTGCAGAAATAATGCAGAATTAGGGCAAAGGGAACCTTCTCCCCCTGAATTAGGCTAACTTAACAAACTGAAGTGTTTGTGTGTACTCAAGTGAATTTACAAATTAGATAAACATGGCTTCAGCATTGTATATATATTTGCCTACACTGTTTTGGTGATCTGTCATCAGGATGAATAAATAGGAAAATTTTAAAAACAGCAAACAACCAGCAAATGGCAGGCCCGGATGGCCTCTAAAACCATTTCATCATTGCAGAAAAGTATATGGTTGCCTCTCAAGAGGAAGGCCAGCCACCTGTTCCACTTCATGTCATCCAAAGACTGAGATAATCTGGCTGCAGAGCAATATTTATCACAGTCCGAAAATTTCTTGGAACAGCCGGCCAGGTAGACTCCTTTCAAGGAATATTCGCAGCGAAACCAATAGTCTTAAGAATAAATCAATAGGAAAAGCCTGAAGGGCTTGAGTGAATTATTTTTTTCTTGCAATGGTAATGTTGAGGTTTAATTAGAACTGGACACCAGCTGGAAACTTGTACAGCCAGAGAACCCAAAACATCAGTACAAACAAAAGTTTGTAGACGAAGATATGTGTGCTTCTTATTCATGTTACAAAAAGGAGATTTTCTTAAGATAGTGTTTAATATTTTCCCCAGCAGCTGAATGAAGCAGGGGTGGGGTGGGGGTCCTACTGTTCGTCCAAAGCTTGCATTCGCAAGATCACGAAGATGGCAAGAGCATCTATTACTCATCTGTAAAAGAAGCAGGCTTCATTTGAGACCCAGCAAATGAAAGCTATTCCAAGAGATACAGAACATGTGCTTCTTTACAGTACTTTTATATTGCTGGAGGCTCAGTGAGGCTGGTGGAGTGTGATCAGCTCATTGAGTTATAATGGCAGAACCCTATGTTTAACTTTTAGCCCTCTTTAATAATAATTAATTCTCAGCAGTGTAATGCTTCCCTGTACCATTCAGGTGCCAGTATCTTCTATGAGAGGTAGGGCCTTATTTGTGGTAACCCCATCCTTGTGGCATCAGCTCCTGGAGGAGCTTCACCTGGTCTCCTCCCTGGCCCTATATAAGAGGCAAATGAAGACATGGCTCTTTAGGGGGGCCTTTCGCTCCAACCCTAGTTGAGTTGACGCAATCTCAACATGACTGTTTGTTCTCATTTTTTTGTGTTTGTTCTCATTTTTTTGTGTTTTATACTCTGGCACCTTCTGCGTTGATGTGATTAGATTGTTTATGGTTTTCCTAATCACTGAATTGTGTATTTTACTGTGAACTGCCCGGAGTAGTGCTATGGCAATAGAGGGAGCAGTATATTTAATTGAAATAATAAATAAATAAATAATTCATGCTACCTGCTTTGGCGTCGACGTGGTTGCATCTACGCATGGGTGTCTGTTTCCATCTGCATGGATTCCTTGCCGGATTCTAAAACTTTGGATGCTTCCCAATAGATGGCTCCAAGTTCTACCAGTCAAAAGACATTGTGTTGCTAATCCTCTTTTCTTCCTTTACACAATATTGTAAGGAGGGTTAGGGATGGACAGAAAGGAAGAGAGAAAAGAAAGAAAGAAAAAAAGAACCCTCCTTTCCACCATAAAAATGATTGAATACTGGCTACCGAATGGGGCAGAGGGATGGATAACTCAGTGGTTTAGATTTATGGCTGTGGAGCCAGAGGTTGGAAACAATTCTGCACTGTGCTTCCTTGACAGGGGCTGGACTCAATGATCCATAGTATCCCTTCCAGCTCTGCATATCCAGGATGGCATTGTTGTTGTTGTTGATGATGATGATGATAATAATCACCACCAGGTTGGTACAGTATGGCAGCCTAGTAGCACGAGTATGCACATGTCATGCTACTACTGCTGTGTAAACCTTTACCAGGATGTTCATTCTATTTTTTTAAAATGTTAATTGCTAACTAAGCAAATTAAAACAAACTGGATTGAGCCACAGAGTCTGTTTGGGGGCGGTGGGGGAATAGACCTTACTCCTGAGGGCCAGGCTTTCACAGTGAAGTCATAAACTAGCATCTAGGATGTTACTATGTGAGACTACAGATGTGCAGGGAGAACAGGATTCAGTCATTTGTGTGCAGTTGGTAGACCAAGCCAGATGCAAGTCTACGGGCTCGGTGAAAGCTTGTCCTTTGTCCCTGATATTTTGCATTCACTTATTTTTTTCTGTACGTGGAGGCTAAAGTTCTTCAGGATGGAAAAAAAATGTCCTCTTAACACCAGACCAGACTGTTTGTCCATCTGCCTCGGGAACTGTTACTTCCAAGAGATGGCACAGTGGTGGAGGTTTTGTATGTGCTCTCCCTGTGAGCGAGGGCCCCACAAAACATGCACACCAACTGCCTTTCCCTCACTAGCACCCTCTCAACACAGCTCTTGTTCAGGAAGCCCTTGGCCTCTTTAGCTAGAAACTCTAACTTCTAGGTCAGTTGAAGCACTCTGTTTTCTTTGCCTTGTTTGGCACCAGAAATCCTGTCCGCGGAATATCGGTGCCTTGTGTACCGCGGCCCCCAGTGCACAGAACAATGTGAGCTGGCAAAACATTAAGAGAACAGCAGCCTGTTTTGCTTATGATATCACAGCTTATCAGTGAATTCAACAGTGCTTTTCTTCTGGTGGGTGCTTGTGGTTTGGGCATTCTTAGGCATTCTTCCATGGGGAATCATCATTTCCTTCCAAGCTGTTTTCCTCGCTGCTTCATCTCATTCCTTGCTCAATAAGCTTTTTCTTCACAGAGGCTATTTTGTTGTTCTGGATCAAGGCCATTTAATCAAGTGGGATATGTGGAGGAGGAGGAGGAGGAGAGAGAGAGAGAAAAAGAAAGAAGGGGAGAGACTGTTAGCACTGTTCCCACTTATCCCCAAGTCCGATCGTTATGCAGCTGTGATTCCGTGGGACACCTCTGGAAAGAAAAGGCAGCCTATTATTACCCATCTTCTCCAACTCCTGTCAGGGAACTAAATATCCTGAAGTCAAGAGTAGCCATGGCACAATGCCTCTTTATAACCCTCAGTGGGCCTTCTTTGCTGGCTCCAGCTGCCTCTACATGCTGTTTTTCCTCTGTTCTTTTCTTCAACATTTTTTTCCAGTTGACTTAATTATTACAGTGCGCGGACCGGACTAAGGAAAATATACTGATGGTTGGAGCTGGCATTGAACCGAGAGAGCCGGGAGAGCAAAGAGCCTTTGCCATGCAATGACATCATCTGGCGGGCGATTGGCTGAATTCCTGCTGGAGGGAGGTGCTGGCCTGGAGCCTGCAGACTTGCTTCAACTTCCGTGATACAGAAGAGAGGGAGAGGAGGAGAGGGGCCCCCCTCTCTCCTGCCAGCTTGTTTTGCTGCCAGTGTCCTGGCAAAGCCTGAGAGGCATTTATAAAAACAGTACAGTCCTTGGGCTTGTGCGGTGGGAGAGGGGAGGTGGGAATACAAAGTCACTTCACAGCTCCGACTTGGACTTGAAGGACGAACAAGCCCATGAAAACCCCCCAACAAACAACACTGCTTTATCCAGACTGGTTGAGGCCAGTCCCTCCCTAGAGGTGCCCGAGCACAGCGGGAGAGGCCTGGAGCTGGTCTCTGGCCGATGGGTTGGAGCACCAGACCGCAAAGGAAGTTGCATTTAGTGGCGTGCAAACACTGGCTGCCACGCTGGTGGTTTATGGAACCCCCACATAGGACGCTGGGGTTAGCAGTCTCTTTGAGAAGATTTCTCCTGGGTATGTGGCACCTGATGTGGTGCAGGAGCTACGGAGAAAGAATTCCACTTTAAACTCTAGCTCCTCCAAGGACTTATTTTCATAATGTCCCTCCCCCATGCTGCACCTCTTTTTCACTCACATAGAGAAAAATGCCTTTGCATTATTGCTATTCTGATAGTTTTATGTTTTTTTATATAGTTTCACGGGTTTTTGTTATCTCTTAATTCTCCTTGCTGTGAACTACCCAGAACAGTGCGTCGCACTGATAGGGTGGGATATACAGCTAATGAAACAAATAAAATAATCACTGGGTGGCCATACACACTCTCAAAATCTCTATAGTTCTAATGTGGGCAAGATTATTTATTTATTTGTTAGTCAGTTAATTAGTTAGCTAGTTAATTAGTTAGTTAAATATTCTTTATCCTGCCTTTCTCCTTAAAAAGGACCCATGGTGACTTACATCATTAAAAGACAGTATTTAAAGCTAACACAGTGAGTATACAGATACTAAAAAGGATAAAATGAATGCCATACTAAAAAACATAAGCAATATCAAAACACATTCGAAGCAGTAAGGCACAATAATTGTAACATTAGTATACACTTAAAGAAATAATCAAACATGGAAAAAGAACAATTAGTGTGTTTTTAAACAAAGAAATAAATAGGCTTCTCTTTCCTAGGTAAAGGTTCCCCTTGACCCTTAGTCCAGTCGTGTCCAGCTCTAGGGGGCGGTGCTCATCCCCGTTTCCAAGCCGTAGAGCGAGCATTTTTGTCCAAAGACAGTTTCCGTGGTCACGTGGCCAGCGCGACTAGACACGGAACGCCGTTACCTTCCCACCATGGTGGTCCCTATTTATCTACTCACATTTACATGCTTTATAACTGCTAGGTTGGCAGGAGCTGGGACAAGCGACAGGAGCTCACTCCGTTGTGTGGATTCGATCTTACGACTGCTGGTCTTCTGACCTTGCAGCACGGAGGCTTCTGCAATTTAACCCACAGTGCCACCAGGTCCCTTTCCTAGATGAACCTAATAATCAAAAGAACCAAAGTCCACAAATCCTACGAAGGGCTTTACTGTCATTTTTGGAGGTGAATCTATAATTTTATATTGCTAAACTCTTCTGCATTGAATGATCATAGGCTCACAAGATAAAGATACATCTCTTGATAGCTACCAAACCACAGAGATTTTAACTTGCCCAGTGAAAGTTTTATGTAAAGAATAAAGTAATTCATAGATTACCCAAGAAGGCAGCTCGCAGATCTGGAAAACTGGAACCTATCGGACAGCAGTGAGTTTTTGAAAAGGATTCTGCAATTGTTCCTGTCAGGGAAAACTGGTAAGATGACTTAAGTGCTAATATTATGACCAGTGTGACAGAGTCTGAAAGCTGTAATCTGATTTTCAAGTTCTGGGTTAGTTTTTACTAACTACATGTCAAAGACATTCATGCACTCTTTTCAATTGTGCCAGGATTCTACTAGATATAAACAAATAACGCAAGCATTACCATATATGTTGTTATTTGTCAACATGTTATTGGAGCTTGGGATAAAACTTGTGCTTGGCATGCAGCTGGTTCAAGAGTCCCTGGTATTTTGAGATAGCGTTGGGGGACAGTCCAGTTTGAAAACATGGATGGAGTCCACCAGGATAGAGAAGAATCTGCCAGATGCACTAATGGTTTTGTTTCAGAACCTCACATTTTATGTTCCAGTATAAAACATCCCCTACCACATATCCATAAAGTTAAACAGGGTCTCTCTAGCAATAAATAAATAAATAAATAAATAAATAAATAAATAAATAAATAAATAAATAAATAAATAAATAAATAAATAAATAAATAAACAAACAAACAAACAAACAAACAAACAAACAAACAAATAGAGAGAGAGAGAGAAGGATCTTTTTCTGCAAGTGGGTCAGTATCATTATACACTCTATTTTTCAGCTATGATATTTTTCAGCCTTTGCTTAAGATCAGATAAAACTGCCCTGGAGCCAAGGCCAGGCTATCCAACGTGTGAACTACCAAGTGCAATGAAGCTACTACACAAGCTGTCCATCATGCTCAAGGAAACCCCTCTCTTTTGCTACCTAGTCTTGCAAAAAGCAAGCAATGACCTCTTGGGGGCAACACAATAGGCCATTGGACTTTTCCCTGCTTGACCAGTTACAAGTCAGGGAGGCCTGATTGACATCTTGCACTACTACTGCTGTAACAGCAAGTCCATTTCTGAATATTTCTGCATGCTTTTAAGGCTTCTAGATTATTGGCTTCTCACACTCATCTGGACTTTCAAACTGATTCACTGGATATTCTTAGATATCAGTATGGTGATGCCAACTTCCAACAGTTCCAGCACAACTGGCTTGTTAATTACTATTGTAATGAGTACAACTCTATTTCTGTTTTTTTAAAAGTAAGTCATATTTATGACTCCCCAGGAGGTAGTGAATATAATTTATGGAGTGCGCAATAAAAATTAACATTTCTTGCTCTAGGGCTCAGGCGCCAGGAAAGCAAATACTTTCTGAGGCCAACACAAATGACTGAAGGCACTTATTCCAGAAACCAAAATAGTAAAACATAATGACACAGACATTCAACACAGATCTCTAGACCACTTTGGTGGGGGGGGGGGGAATGGTAAAACTTGAAGAGATCAGATAGTTGTCTCCTTTTTATGGCCACCATGGCCTCTACTTTCATAGCTGGTATAAAGAAACTAAGCAGAAACTACTGTACTTTCTATTTTGCTTCCTCTTCCTATAAGAAGTGGATTTATTTAGGTCTGCATTCATATGAACCCAACAAAGCCTGTCATCTCTTCCTACTTTGCACCTAATATCGTGACTGAGTTATGCGCCATTCTGTCATTTGAGGCTATCTAACAGCTTCAGAAAAATGCCAAATTCTGACCTGAATCAAGGCTATTTGTATCAATCTGGGCACAGCCCAGAGTGAAATAAACCACCTAGGTCTGCTTTTGGTACAGACACATCTGAGCAGTTCGGGCTGATAGCTATAGGTGACAAGCAGGGCATTCTGTTCCTCTTTTATGGGTTCAAGTTTAGGTCTGGCAGTCCATTAAAGGCTATTAGACATCCTGGCTATATACCACCTCCAGAAAATGCCTCCACATAAGAATTACTGGGAAACAACAGACTATAACTCAGTGAAGAAACAATCTTTTTATGAAGGGAATGTTCAGAATGGATATAATGTTGAAACTGTACCATATTTTTCCATGTATAAGACGCTCCCCCAACACTTTTCTAACCCAAAATTAAGACATCTAAGTGTGGCTTAGCAAATGTAGGGTAAAAAGGATCAAAGTGCTGCAGGATCACTTTGATCCCTGCTTTCTCCCTTTGTGCTAAGCCCCGTGGGGAGGGGGAAAGGGACCAAAGCAATCCTGCAACTGCACGATCGTTTTGATCCCTTTCCCACTTATACAGCCATGGGATTGTTTTGATTCTTTCCCCCCTCCTTTTGTTAAGCCCCATGGAATTTAGCAAGCAGAGGGGAAAGCAGGGATCAAAGCGCTCCTGCAGCGCTTTGATCCCTGCTTTCCTTTTGCTAAGGATTAGCAAGTGGAGGGGAAAGCAAGGATCAAAGCCCTGCAGGAACAATTTGATCCCTGCTTTCCCCTCCACTTGTTTTTGTACTCTCCTCAGTTTACTTCCATATATAAGACGACCCTCAATTTTTAGTCTAAAATTTTAGACAAAAGTATAGTCTTCTGCATGGAAAAATATGGTATATATTGTGCGCAGTGTTTTAAACACTTGAAAAAACTTGGCTTTTCATTGCAGCTTCTGGCAATCACTTCATAATTGTTTACTTCATCTGTTCCAAACAGGAAGAAATTATGCTGAGGTGCATAGCAGTTTCATTCACACCAAACCTGACACAACCAAGGCAATGCTTTACTTTCTCATCACTGCCAGAAGTAACTGTGAAATTCAGTGATCCAGACCTCCCCCCGCAGATTGTTTCATAGTCCAAGAACAGCCTCAAGAAACAGTTTTATTATTTATCAGATCACACTTTCCTTTAGTCCATTACAGAAATAATGTCACAGAAGTACTGTTTAAGATGTGGCAGCAATTGACCTTATGTTGATCAACCATGCCCTGCTGCAACAAGCAAAACTGCTGGCAATAAACACTAGATCTGAAAATAAAAGCTTTGTCTTCCTATCAAAATCATTATAGCCTTTTGGCATACTCTGTTGAGTAGGTAATTTAAATTCAAGGTTACATGCAATTCACTGCTACACATTTGAAAGCAACAGAATAAACAATCAGATGCCATCACATGCAAGTCAGTGAAGTAGCCTTGAACTGCAAACTGTTCTATAGGAATTGGTGTGTGTGTGGAAATTCAAAGGAAATACTTAAATGAAGTTGGTAGACATCTGCTCTGTGGGCTTACTTACATGCCTTGCAATTGGATCTAACGTACTGGTAAGGAACAAGGACTTTAAATTGCAAGAAGACAAAAGGGCAAAGCTAACTGTGGCATTTACCCTGTGGCCTGTCGGTTCCCTGTCTTCAGTTCCCCAGACCTGGGTTCAGAAGCCCCGCCACTAAGCTTTTCCACAAAAGCTCTAGCAGGTCCCATTTCTTTACCATAGACCTCTGACTAAAAGGTACCCACAACTCCAGAAAATTCACGTTTAAACTTTGGCTTTACTGGATTATTTCGTATCCCGCCGCTGGACACCAATTGTGTTTTTTTTTCCTTTCTGTCAGACCGGATCTTCTGAGTTAGCCTCCTTGTTCTATAAATCCTTAGGTAAATATTTTATTTTGAGTAGGTACTTTTCCCCTTCAAGGACTTCCTCAGATCTAGATTTAGAAGCCCCACCACTAAGTCTTCCCTGAGACTCTAGCCGGTCACCCACTTCTTCACCTTAGATCCAAAACTTCCTTCTACTTAGGAATACCTCACTCTCAAAATATTCACTTTCCCAGACTGGATTATTCGAATCCTGCTGCTGGACACCAATTGTGGGGTTTACCCCGTGGCCCCTGCTTGTTTCATCAAACACAGAGCTCACAAAGGTATCCCAACATGCCCTTTAACACACTGCCACCAGTTGATCTCTTTATCAACCTATATTTCCTATGAAAGTCTGAGGTCCATTCAGTACTGAACTTTTAAACAGAAACAGGTTTATTGATTACAAGTTGTTTCAGCACTAGGACTAGTTCTTAAGCACATTCTTAAAGTGCACAAAGCTTCAATATTTTACTTTAATCTCTTCTATCTTAATTAATACAGGTCACACTCTAATCACTCCTTAAACACACTTTCTGACTCAAACCCCAAACTCTTTCTCTCTTCTCTGTCTCTCTTGACTGAACTCACTAGACTCTGACTCACCCCTCCCTTCCTGGTTTCTCTCGCTCCACCTCCCAAGAGCTCCCATTGGTGCAGGCCAATACCATTATATATATGTATATAGGAAGACAGGGTGTTCGCTACACTAACAATATGGAAAATTGCTTGTGGACTGAAAATGGCTGCATATCTTTCATAAGTATTCTAATCATGAATCCATGTATACCAATAGATGCAAGGAAGCAGCACTTTCGTAGCTCACCTACACACTTCAGGAAGATTGACAACATTCTTGACTCTCCATCTTCTGTTTGTATTTAACACCATCAGCCATAGGATTATTCTGGGAATGGAGGGCACCGCATTGTAGTGATTGAGCTTCTGTTTGGATGGTCAGCTTCAGAAGGTGGTACTTGCAGTATAACACATGGCATCATGATTCACCAGTACTGTAGGATATTTTTTGTGCCGCATACTATTCAATATCTCTACCAGAAATGGGCAAACTCTAGGGACCAATTGTACCCTCAGAGACTCACTGTGGACAGTTCTTTCACTGCAAATGTGTATTTCCCTTACATCCCCCCTCCAAAGTGAGCAAATCTACACATCTAGGCTTTGATGAAAATATTAGAAACAACCCCCCCCCCCCCAAACTGCCACTCTGGGAGGCTTCCAGGAGCAGTGAGTCTCCTTTTGTTTTATTTTGAAAGGGGGAAATGAGGGCAGGAACGTGGGGAGGAAGCTGCATGTGGCTTGTATTTTGCCCACCATTTATCTAATGACACCACTGAGTGGCATTCTCTGGATTTTGGAGTACGTAGCTATCAGAATGCTGATGACACAAAACTCCATCTTTTCTTTTTATCTTCATTGGAAGGGGGAGGCTATACATGTGTAGTTTGATGTCTAGCTGCCGCAAAAGACAGAATGAGGATCATTTAAATATAAGCTGGATTCGCATGAAATCAAGATGCTGTTAGCAAGTTGCTCTTTTGATCAGAAGGTGTTCAGCTTCTAGGAGCTGGTGCTTGTCATGGATCTATTGATGTCACTTGAAGCTCATGCAGCCTCAGCAGTGTGAAATATCCTTTATCATGTCCAGCTAATGGCCCACTTTTGTCCCTATCTAGGCAAGAGTAACCTTAATTCAGCATTCTACATTCTGCCACTCGATTCCAAAAGACAGTGTCTCTGGCATTTTCTTCAAAATGCCTCCTATGTAGGGCTGCCTTTGAAGCAGAGTTTGGAAGCAGTAGCAGCCAGTTTGATAGCAGAGGCCATAAGATAGGAACACATCACATGTATTCTGGCCCAGTGCGCTGGCTGTCCCTACACAGAGTACATGGCTTAAGTCCCCAACAGCAGATGGTAAACATGCCCCTATTCTAACCTACCAAGATGATCAAGATCTGCTCATTTATTGTGCCATTGCATGTTTTTAATATTTATAATAATGTTTAGAATTGCAATTCAAACTAAAAGTTAAGACAGCAGTCCAATCCTATTGCAGGACAATTTCAATTGAAAGTGCAGCCCTACAAATGTCTATATAGAAATGACATCCACTGAGTTCAATGGGATTTATTCCCAAGCAAATAGTATAGAACTGGATCCTGAAATCGAGATAAAAAACAAGCTACATAGGGGGCGGTGAGCATTTGGCGTATGTTCTATTAAGTTCAGTACCAAATATACAGTCAAGTGTTCCAAGTCCAGCTTTATACTGCTTAGTCTACAATCAACTTCTAATGCTGTAGAATGAATGGCAAGATAAAAAAAAACTTTTCTTAGATTTGATGGATAGGTGACCTTTTCCTATTAAGTTTCAACACTTCAACTGTCAGGAGAACAAAACATTATATCCTATGCCTTTTAAAATTACAGTTTAGGAAATATTGGTAGAAAAATGTAAAAGTGTTTTATTTTTCTTTAAAAAATGTCATATGAAGTATACATTCACTTAACTATAGTGCCAATGGATTTCACTTTTAAAAACACTGAAGTGTTAAAACTGGATTCCACATTCCGTTATATTAAATGAGCATTTCAATACCGTGTTATTCCGTACATGACAAGAACTAACTGAAAATCCTTTGGTGTTGCCTGGATGGCAGTGTTTGGAAAAAATGATTCGATGGGTTATCATTTGTTGCCACGACTTACAGAGGTAAGGTCGGTAGTCCATATCTGTATCACTGCGGTGCTTTCCGGAGCTTTCAGTAGTGATTGGCGCTTTTTGCATGATCGTCTGAGTTGTTGCAAACAAAACTAAATGGTGCTCTCTGACAAGCCTCTCGAGGACCTGAGCACATTTCTTTAGGTTTGCCTCCTGCAAGCTAAGGTTTTCCCCTCCGTTGACTCTATCAATCCAGTAAAAAGCTGACATACTGTCAATAATAAGGAGGCAGAGAGAAGGGTGAGAGCAAAACATGTTATCCAAGGAGTAAAGGGTCAGAAGAAGCTGAGGGCTGCTGTTGCAGTTAACGAAGAAAAAACGTCCCAGGCACTGCTTTATTGTCTCTTCTGTGCCTTGGAACAATCTGTGTTCCAGAATAGTCACTAAACGCAGCATGTCAAAATGGAAGTCTGTATCAATAAAAAGCAAGCCAACTTCCAAGCCACCACCTGTTTTGGGAAGAATGCAGCGGGCTATAAGATGATATAGCATCTCTGTTTTTCCTGTTCCTTCTGGACCGTGGAATTCAACAATATCACCTGTTCGGCAATGAAGAAAGAGGAGTCTGAGCTAAAAAGCTGCAAGTTAAACAAAAGTCAGAAAAAACAAGCCCTAACACATAACACGCAAGTCACATTCCAATCTGAAGTAAAGATCCGTGGAATTCTATACAAATTTAACTGGTCCAGTCAATGAGAACTAGAAGATGGTAACTTTAGTTGAAGTACTTCCAGAATGCACATGAACTGACCAGGAATAAATGGCACTATAGATATGAAGAGAAGAATCCAAGAAAAAAATGTTGGTTTGCATTAATATATTTTGTGGTTTTCTGAATAAAGTTTCTCAAGCCATTGCACAGTCTCCAGATTATGTTACTTTTGAAATAAAAATTGGACTACTGCAGAAAACCAAAAACAAAACTCTGAAACAGAATAGTAGAACATTTGCCCAAGAAAAAAACTAATGGAGAAAAACAATTACGTATCTCACTTTTAGATTTCAAAATAAGTTTAAGTCTTCAAAGACTTCATCACAATACAGTCAGAATTATTATTATTACTTACATACCGGATGAGAGGAATTTGGGTTGAATGCAATAAAAGTGTATATTTGCATGTATTTAACATTTCTGGGAAAATCTAATGTTTGAAATGTTAATATTTGATTTCACTGTTGTTGTTTTACCATGAATGGGATATCCTTCTTCAGCAAACAGATAAGGTTCAAGATTTTTCAGAGAACTTCTGCCCTCCAGTCGTGCAAGCAGCTTTGGAAAAAACAGAAAGGCAATCCGTTAACTAAAATTAACATATCAACGAACTAAATGTATAAATTGTTACAGAACTTAATGTGTATTCAATGACTTCTTAGCAGTTGTTTTTAAATACAGTACAGTACTTTGATGTGCGTAACACAACATGCAACTACCTACATATGTTGCCTTTTTTGTTTAAAATGTTCTATGAGTCTGTATGTATCCAAGCAAGCAAGTGTACACAGGAAGGTTGCAAACTAATGATGTTCAGATTCCCCAGAAACTTCATTAATTGTGCATTCAAAGGCCACAATCAAAGTGCAGTCCGGATATTTCCTGAATTAACACACCTGTGGTAACAGCCAGAATAAAAGGGATATTAAATGGGGCATAAATTTAACATTGAATCACCTTCTTCCTAAAATGGAAAGCCTTACACTGCTTCTCAAATTCTACATGTTATTGCTAGGCAGAACTTTATAGTAAGCGCTGTTCTGTTGTGGCCACTACTGAGAAAGACTGCTCTCGCTTCTGATCTAGCTTCTTGATTAAGGGGTATAAAGCAAGGGTGTTCCTGATTTTAGGAGATTAAAAGGTCATGGGGAAACGATTCTTGACCCAGTTTCTATTCCACACTGTCAAAGCCAGAATTCTGAACAGACCTGGAAACCAACAGACAGGGTACAGCAGGAAATTCTCACCCTCTTCTTTGTACTAAGGTTGGCCACTTTCTGCCCCAGTGTTTGCTTCTAAACAATTTTCAAGGGTACTTCAGACAAAGAACATAAAAGTGGTTGACCCTAACACTTACAGCAGCATGCACAGTGATTCCTAGATTCCCCCTAGTCTGCAGATTAAACAAAGCTGCTAAAAACAGTGGTCCATCCACTGTCTCTGTATGATTTCCAAAGGAGACTAAGAAGTTCAGGAATGCACCTGAACTGTGAACCCAATCCAGCAAGGCCAATGACCTCTCTCCAACTACAGACAGATATTAAACAAAAGCAAAGGTGGATATCTTGCAACAGAACCTCCTTTATTATTGCTCCCTGTTCAGCACATGACAGAAAAGACCTGGAAGATTTGCACAAGGACCCATTGTAAATAGCTGTCTCTTTTGTCAAAATTTGCTCAGGGGTATGGAAGCTTTAGGGGAACTGTGGTGTCCCTGAACATTTCTGGCAGATAAACCCCGCAGGGAAACTAAAGCAATCTTGGTTCCAAATGCAGGCTCGATTCAAATACAGTCATGTAGGCAGGGAAGTAAAGGTCAAACTATCTTTCTTCTTTATTTGCCCATTTGTCTTTTGCTGTAGCTTTCTAGACACAATAGGCTATTTATTTTGGTGCACAACCTTCACGACATTTACCAAGAAATTCCTCGACAGCACAGCCAGAGAGCCTAATGCAATATGGATTTTTGTGTGTGGGATGGACAAGTCTTTCAATTTAATGGGGCGTTTTGGTTTAATACCCAAAATGTCTTTAGGTACAAGAAGACAGTCATAGACAAATACAAATCAGTGTCAGAGAGCAAGGCTTCAGTACAAATATTTATTTCATTTTAAATCTCATGTTTTCTTTTAGAGCTTTCAGTGGACTTTTTGCGCTCTGGAGCAGCAATGCTATCATGAAAAATAGTTACACCTTCCCAAAAGTGTTTTGAGTTGACAGAAATGGTATAAAACCTTGATTCAAAGACAAGATCTGCAAACAAGCAAATACCGTATTTTTCCATGTATAAGACTATACTTTTGTCTAAAATCTTTTAAATGGAGGGTCATCTTATACACAGAAGTAAGCTGAGGAGAGAAAAACAAGTGGAGAGGAAAGCAGGGATCAAAGTGATCCTGCAGTGCTTTGATCCCTTTCCCCTTACACTTGCTAAGTCCCACTTAGATTTCTTAATTTTGGATTAGAAAAGGGGGACGTCTTATACATGGAAAAAATTACGGTAACTCTGCACATATTTTCTGGGACTTAACATCATTTGTGAAGAGGTAATGCGTCAGTCACAGAGCATATGCTTTCCATGCACAAAGTTTCTTGTCTTGTCCATAGCATTCCCAAATATAAGTATCTCAGGCAGCGATGATGTGAAAGAGTCCCTGCCTGAGGTTCTGATAAACCACTGTCAGCCAAATTGGACAATTCCTTGCAAAATAGCCCAATAGCCAAAATGGGCATACATTATGTAGCTTCCTACATTATGTACGTCATTCTGTGACTGCTTTTCCAACTCCTCTCTCTTTGCTAGAAGAATTATCACACTCATTGTTTATAATAGGCAAGCATAACATCATATTTTCCTCAAATAACAGCAGGTGCTTAACTGCATATGCAAATTATTATGATAATATAAGTACCAATGCACCTGTGTTCCTCATGTGTGTTTACTTTTTAAGCTTTTAACGCAAAATAACTGCCGCCATTTAGCAGCATGCTGTGTGTGGTGGGCAACTCCACAGGGGAGCCAGCTAACGGTTTTCCAGAAATAAAAAAGAAAGAACGAAAGAAAGAACAATCTGAGTTAAGAGATTGCCTTAAGCCAAATTGCTACGATATTAAATATTAATCTTCACAAATGACTGGTAAAGGTTGTATTTTTGATAACATTCCAAACAAGCTTTAGAAGTTTACTGACCTGCTAAATTCCACTACAGGAAAACCTTTGCCAGCATTTATTTATTTTGTGCAGGGAGCTCAAGCCATTATTTGCTCTTCTTCACTCACCCCACATTTTGTTTTCACAACAACACTATGAGGAAGGTTATTCAAAGACAGTGACTTGCCCAGGGCAAGGTTCATGTCCAGCAATAACCCCTACTACTGTATCATGGCACAAATTGACAACCAAAATGGAATTTTGTAATAATGGAAACAAAGTGCTCTACTTACTCATTGCCAGTGGATTGAATAACCCACGTAAGTACCATGCTAAATCAGAAAAGAAACTAATTTAATTCAGCGCTCTGTTCACATAATGGCCTAACAGATGCCAGTAGAAAGCCCATGGGCAGGCTATGAGTGTAGAACCACTTTCTGATTACAGTCCTCAACAAGTGGGACCACTTCTGATCCTGGTTGCAATATATAGCCATTATGACTAGTAAGCTTATTCTCCATGGGTTCACCAAATCCTCTTTTGAAGAAATCAAGTTGGTACCACCAGTACTTTTTGTAGCAGCAAAGCCCAGGTTAACTATGCAACTTGTGAAGATGTGTTCATTTTTTTCTGCCTGAATTTCATATCCTTCAGCTTGACTGGATGACATGACATTAAAAAACAATGAAACGGAGAGAAAAAATATTCTCCCATCCCACTTTCTTCATACCATACATAATTTCATACACTTCTATCAGGCCACTTTCCCTTTTCTAAGCTAAAAGGCCCAAAATACAGAAAACCTTCCTCAGAGTCATTGCTCCATCAGCTGAATCATTTTAGTTGTCCCTTTATTCACTTAAAGAGGCTTTGCCAGTTTTTGTTACTAAAGAAGCTGTTCCCCAAACAGTGATTCAGAGAATAGAGTTGTCTTAATAAAATCAGCCAATGTATCATTAACAGTGCATGCTTCAATCTCAGCACTACCTCCACTAAATCTACAAATAAAACACAAAAAATAATTTATTTTCAATTGGAAACGTTTTGGAAGGCCAGGGAAAAAACGCTTTTGGAACTGCTTTTAACACACATTGGGCACATAGCATCCTATGCTGACTGTCAGGAGTTGAGCTTTGACAGTGCTGTCACTGCCTCCCAGATCTCTGTGTGTATGCAAACTGAGTTCTGTCTCTTACAATACTTCTAAAGGCTCCCATGCCTTTAACATTCTGTTTGAATGCAAACAAAACTCGACAGAAATTCATCTGGAAAGGCCAGCTTCACTTTTTGAATGTTCATCTTGTATTCAGTTGCTTTTCTTCATCCTCTATGGCCAGGACAGGAAAAACATCACTAGATGACATACAATTATTCCTTTTCAATGCTGCCTTTAATCAAGGTAAGACTATAATTTGCTAACATGGCCAGCCTTTTCAAATTTTGCATCCGATTCTTATTTATTCTACATTATATTTTTGTTAGGTATATCACTTACCAGTTCACAGACCTAAAAGATTTCTTGAAGTAATTACAAATGACCAACTGTAAGATCACAGGAGACAGCTCAACTCAGTGAAAGAGGGAAATAAGACATGTTAAAAATTATTGATCAAAATAATAACAAATAAATTTGTTGGAATCAGGAAGAGGGAGAAATGAATGAACGAAGAAACAAGGCCACCACCCATCTTTCAAAGAGCCTCTTCTGTCATGTTTTGCTTTTCCTCAAGTGTCCAATAATTTAAGATCTGTTGGAGGAGCCCTCGGTTTTTCACCAATGAGAGCTGTACATCATGTTGAGACCAGGAGAGGGGTTTTGCAGCTGTAGCATCATGTTTAGGGAATGCTCTCCCCCTGGAAACCCTGCTGTCAGCAACACTGTCTTTACTGGCCGTTCACCTAAGCATTTGGCAGTTGCAGAAACTACAGCTTGGCCATCATCCTTTCTGTCTGTTTTCATCTTGTTTTAATTAAGAAACTGTTCTGAAGCCTTTACAAATATTGTAATGTACTTAAATTGCAGTAATGTATTATTTACAAATTGTAGTTTACCCTGAAATCTGTCCATACAGAGCAGGCCAGAAATATTTTAATAAATAAATAAACCCAGTTGCACTCAGCCAGTGAGCCTCATAAACTAAAGACTCAATGGTGGACTCAATGATCCGTAGGGTCCCATCCAACTCTGCAGTCCTAAGATCATTATTATTAAGACTGCATACCCCATTCTTTTCTTTTCTCAATCTCTTCAGCCTTTGGTGTTTTTAGATTTTAAGCCTGAAGGAATGGTCTGCCTTTGCTAAAAAAAAACACACAGATATGTAATCCACTCTGGGAACCTTTCCAGCTACAGAATGGGATCTAAGTGGTATTCACTAATGAAATAATATAGAGGGGCCCTTTTATGTCCCACGCCAGCAGTGCTCAAAATGTGGCACAACTTCTGGTGAGCTGCAGAAGTACTCTAGAGGGAATGCAGTGTTTTCATCACACCAGTTAATAAAAATAGCCTGATTACAATTGTTAACTGCAAAAGGGATTATTGTTGTTTTTATTTGCACCTTTGCAATGTTTAACTTTAAAACAGACTCTAAAGGATAACCCTAGAACTTCAGTGCTGGGAGGGGACCCTTATGGGTCCTCAAGTCCAGCCCCTGTCAATGAAGCCCAGTTGGCAACTGAGCCCCCAGCCTCTGGCTCTGCAGCCAAACGCCTAAAGCAGAGTTTAAATCTATTAAACTAAGCTGCTAAACTAACCAGCTTCTCTTTTGGACAGGCATGCAAGAAAGTGGGTTATAGTTTACAAGAATGGATTTCCAGCAAAACCGGCTGGGCCTTTCAGATACCACAAGACTCCATGCTTTTGTTGCAACAGTAAAAAACAAAACAAAACATTTTCACTCCCAAATAAAGTCCCTTCTCCGAAGTGGGCTTTTTGTGCCTTCTCACCTTCAGGTCTATATTCTTTGTTTGACACTGACTGATGGGACATAAGTTACCCAAAGTTTGAGAAATACTCTTCTACCACTACACCATGGATGGGGTGGGGTGGGGGGACACAAAGCTTGGTCCATGGCACCCCAATGTCCTTGTCCTCCCTTTTCTTAATGTTACCTCAGAAAGTCCCCTCAGAGCAACTTTTTTTGCCCTTTTAGTAACTTTTCTCAGGTTCCAGGCCACTCTGAACAAACTCTGCTTACTATACAGTACTTTTTTTTCCAGTTTGCGCCTCCTCTCAAAGGTGCCAGGGCTCTGCAGAATTCAATTAAACATATTTGAGGGTAATTTTTTAAAAAAAATTGCCCTTAAAGTGGCTTTAAAATTAAATCAAATGGACGATTAAGGGAAAAAAAATACTTCCGGGGTTCAGCCTTCCAGGCCCCAGAGGTGGGCATGTGCGCCCCTAGACTTCTGGCAACTGCCCACCCCTGAAGTATACGGGAGCAGATAAAAAACGGGGAGAAAGGCAAACTGTGAGTTTCCCTCAGGTAACTAGGAGACCCCTGGAGGAGAAGGACTCCTCGCTCTGGCGACCCAGACCCGTGAGGCGAAAACGAGCCCCTCACCTGGGCACCTGATTCCGCCTTCCCAAGCCCCTCAGTCATCCCTCCGGCCGAAATCCCGGAGCCAAAGCCACACAAACTCTTCCCCTCAGAAACTTCAAAAGAGGAGCCCTGGGGCTTCGGGTCGCACCGCGCATGCGCCCCCAGCTCCCGCGCACGCGCCCTTCGCGACTCCAAAGACACTTGCCCGTAAAGACGAAAGGAGGCGGAGTCGGCTTTTAAAAAAAAGCCTAGCGCTCTCCCGCCCGCTTCTCTCGGTCTTGCGCATGCGCAGTACCCACTCCGGGAGATTGTCCCTTACGTGCTGCTTAACTAGAGCGTCGCTCACCGTGTTCGTACCTGCGATCGTGAATAGCGGGTAGGGGTGTGTGTGTGTCCTTTTTGACGCACCGCCTCTCCTGGGAGGTTTCGTTGTAATACTCGAGCTTGAACTGAGGCGTCCTGTTCTTTTTGCAAGGTGGATCCCCTTCTATGTTCATTTGTCCCACCCGGATTTCTCTTGAGCAGGCTTCTTCTTTGAATGCATAATTATGGAGAAGGAGACAATCTTGAATCCAGTGCAACATATTGTTGCTGTTTTTCTGTAACATCAGGTCGCCTCCATAGGTGACCCTATGAATGAGGAATCTCCAAAATGCCCTGTCTTCAACATCTCTGCTCAGCTGTTGAGAACTCAAGCCTCTGGCTTCCTTTAGGGTGTTGGTCCATCTCCTGTTTGTTCTTCCTCATTTCCTGCTGCCTTCCATCTTTCCCGGCATTATGGTGTTTTTCCCAGGGAATCCTGCCTTTCCATGATGTGCCCAAAGTTGGATAGCCACCGTTACATCCTGAAATAGTTCAGGCTTAATTGGCTACAGGACCCACTTGTTCATCTTCCTGGCCATTCAGGGTACCGGGAAACCTCTCTTCCAGCACCACATTTCAAACAAATCAATTTTTTCCCTGTCACCTTTCCTTAACTGTTCGGCTTTCACACCCATTACGTATACGATGATTGCGAACACAAGAGTGTGGACGATATTGCTCTCAGTTGCCAGTGACAAATCCTTACACTTGATGATCTTATCTAATTCCTTCATTGCTCCCCTTCCTAGTCTCCCTTTTCTTCTAATGGCTTGGTTACTCTCCATTTGGATTGCTGATTGAACCAAGGTATACAAAATCTCTTGTTTCCATTTCTTCATGGTCAGCATTAAATCATTGAAAATGTTATAACTCAAATGTGATAGGATATAAAATAAGTGGTGGTGTGATTTCTACCTGAAACCACAGTCCTAATGATTTTTTCCCTAAGAGCTGAATGCCATACTTTTGTGTTTATTAGTACTGTAAGAGTAAATTCATTTTCTGGATATCTGTTGCATCTAGTTGTGTCCCAAGACAGTAGAATTCGTGCAATAGGTTCCTGTACTCTCAACAAAAACATTAAGTCCACTACTGGCATTGGTATGATTTTCTGATCTGTAGCAGACTCAGGTTTCTTTAAATACTAACCTCCAGAAATCGTGCCTGCTTGGTGGTGGCACCTGCCCTTTGGAACAGGCTTCTGGTTGAGCCAAGCCTGACCCCCTTCCTTTCTACATTCAACAGGTTGCTTAAAACGGTGCTTTTCAAAGAAGCTTTTAATAGCATCCTCTAAAGAATCTGCCAAATTTGTCCTGCCCGTCTGCCTATTGCTGCTGCTCTTGGTATCTTTTATGCTGTTTTTCTGATTTTTTTCTTACTGTTTTCTATTTTGATTACTATTCACTTTTATTGTTATATGGTTGTATTTTTTTGAAATTGTTTGCTAACTACCTCAGAGTAGTGCCTCACGCTAATCAGGTAGCATAAAAGTGGAATGAATGAATGAATATCCATGGACAAACTATCAGATGCAAATATAACAATAAAGTTCCTGCCGTCTTCCACATTTTGAGTTCATTGCACCATTAATCTGCCGAGGGGTAAGGTACCCTCTGTGAACCACTTTGTGACTCTGTTCTCTCAGTCAGTGGAGATGGATTTAGAAGGACGTGTTGAACAGGATCAAGGTGGGAGTCTGATCATTTCACTGAAAAATGCTGCGAAACCAGCAATTATTTATGGTCTTTCTGTTACAGATTATAAAGACACATTTTCCATTCAATTGCATTCCTGGTGCTTTCCATGGCAGGATTCTTAAGCACTTTACAAATATGCATGAATTAATCCTCTCAGTATCTCAGGAGAGAGTATACATTAAATTACTAAGGTAATTGAAGAAAGATACAATTACCTTTGGCTAACAGAGGAATTACAAGAACCAGAGCAATCATCTGAAGAACTATACTGCACAGCTGGAAATATGCCACAACTGTGCTTATGTGACAACTTCTGCAGTTTACCTAAAATAAACCACACATGCAAGCAATTTCCTTACATATTTGATTTAACATAGGGTTGCATATTGTTAGTTATATTTTTGAGGAAATAATATGAGATGCAGTTGGAGGTCTTCTACCTTAAAATGAGGAGGGCAGGGGCTGTGGGAAAAGGTGACAACTATAGAGCATACAGTACAGTCAGCAAAAATGTTTGGAAAGGATTTTATTGAGGGTGTGTCTTTTCTTTATAGTCAAAGGAGAGGGTAGGGTATTAGACCATTGGGGGGGGGGGAAATCACACATGTATGCTACTTTTTGGCCCATATGGGTCTTCATCAGGCTGGGCACAACTTATCTCTAGATGGTAGAGAATATACATAAGATTTCAAAAAAAAAAAAAAAATCAGGGCTAGAGGTCTAAACCAGACTTCAAAGCAAAGTCAAGCTGGTAGTCTTGATTGAAATTCCACCTATGTAATGTTCTTTAAAGGTCCGCATAGTCAAAGCTATGTTTTTTCCAGTAGCGATGTATGGAAGTGAGAGTTAAATAGACCATAAAGGAGGCTGACCACCGAAGAATTGATGCTTTTGAATTGTGGTGCTGAAGGAGGCTCTTGAGAGTCCCCTGGACTGCAAGGAGAACAAACCTATCCATTCTGAAGGAAATTAACTCTGAGTGGCATGATGCCACCTATCTGTTTGAAGGAAATCAACCCTGAGTGCTCACTGGAAGGACAGATCCTGAAGCTGAGGCTCCAGTACTTTGGCCATCTCACGAGAAGAGAAGATTCCCTGGAAAGGACCCTGATGTTGGGAAAGTGTGAAGGCAAGAGGAAAAGGGGACGACAGAGGATGAGATGGTTGGACAGTGTCATTGAAGCTACAAACATGGATTAGACCCAACTCCGGGAGGCAGTGGAAGAGAGGAGAGCTGGCGTGCTCTGGTCCATGGGGTCACGAAGAGACGGACATGACTTAACAACTAAAGAATAACAGTAATGTTGATTGAAATGTCCCAAACTCACCAGACAAAAGCTGCTGTCCTGCACATTTTTCCTAGTTGCAAAGGTTTGTCTAGAAGCCAGCATACACATTTCTCCCGTCCTATTCTGCATGCCAGGTTTAAGTTTCAGCTTAGAAATTCAAGTGCCTTCATCATATACCAATTTCTGCTTCCCATAAACCTTGCATCTGTCAGGGGCTACCAATGGCCAGGATTCTATTCTTGATTTACATGTCCATAAGGAAAATTACATAGATCTTGTTGTTGGGTAATTGCTGCTCATTAATGAGGGGGATCATGTCCATGCTTAGGAATGCAAGCAGCACTTTATGAATGAGCATCAATTTGCAGGCAAGACATAACCATTTCCATTATCCAGGATTTTATTCCTTGGCAAATGCTCAATTTAACTGGTTTTGTAATTTATTCAGACAGAGGAATTAAACTAGAGAAAAATATTTAAGACCAGTAGGATCACCCATATCCTTTACTTTGAGCTGTTTCAGAAATGGGACTGATCAAATATATGGAAGCAGAAAACATGGACGTTAGGGGGGAAAACTTTTTTTGGGTATGCATATGCTACAATTCCCAGATCCTCCAACCAGTGTGGCTATGATGGAAACCTGGGAGTCACAGACCACAAGACTAACTTTTTGAAGCTCTGGGTCCAGTGTATACTTATTATATATATTGGCTGCAGTGGGTCTCCAAAGATGGAGCCCTCTGCTGAACAACAGCACTTTCTCAGCTGTACTCATATATAATATACATGTTCAATTTGGTGCATTTAACTGAATCAGCAGGCAATATTTCTGGGAAATTTGGAAAGGAAGGGGACTTATTTTGATCTAATTTAGGCAAATCCAGTCTCTAATTCTTAAATGATGGCTGACATCCTGTTGCACTTGGTATAACATAAAGTTACGTCTGCAGAAATTCACAGGGAGTTATATCCAGACAGTCTGCATGGCTGATTGGGCCACGAGTTGTATCACTGCACTTGCAGAACTTCTTGCTGGTTACCGTTTCTGCTTTCTGCAAATTCTGCAATGCCTTGAATTACGCAGGCATAGCTATGCAACAGGATGTTGGCTTCTGTGAATTCATTGTGCGTATAATCTAAGATAGGTTTTTTTTTCTGCCACAATTTAGCCACTTTGCCATTATTAAACAGGGGAGAGGGACATTATATCCAGCTCCACACTTCCAGCTCCACTAATACTGTAGGTAGTTTTGAACCAGACAGACCAACTGTGTAAAACAGTTTGTGCTCATTCATGGGTAGCTACTGCTAGCTGAGAAGGTTGTAAAGCAGGCAGGGCCACCTCTGTCTCTACAATTAAGCAAGAATAACCTTACTTCCCCCCACTAGAAAACCTTTCAGTGGAGGAAGGAAAATGAAGAAAGTTCACCATGTATGCTTGACTGGAAAACCACCTCCTTTTAGTTTACCACTCCTTCAACTGACTCCAGTTGCATTGTAGGGTTTTTGCAACTCCAAATATTGATGCCTGAGTATGCTTTCCCCCCCTTCTTTCCCAATTTCTTTTTCTTTTGTGTTATGTCTTATAGATCCTAAGCCTCAGGGCACTGACTTGAGTTATGGTTTGTCTTTGATAGCACCCCTGGGAAGCTTCTCAGCTGAATAAGAGCTTTTTAAAAATGCTATAAATACTTCCACTACATATGACCCTGAAATATTTTACACTGTGGTGTGTGTGACTGAGATGAGATTGGAGCGCTAGAAAGAAAGGGTGGCGGAACATGAACTGTGGAGAATGGTGTGGCTGTGAACCAACCAAAAAGGCTTGGACTAATCCACCATAAAACACATGCGCGCGCACGCGCAAACACACACACAGAGATAGCAAGCTGTATGTGCTTGCGATCTCTTCCCACAGATAGAGAGAAAGGAGATACTGTACAGGTAACAATATATCTGGAATCTACGCTCACCCACATACCAGTTATACGTACATGATATATTAAATATTACATTGAACCATATGGACCATGAGAGAGAGAAAAGCAGGGTATGCCTTGAATTATTAGCAGCAAGATTTCCTGCAGGACACGTGTAAGGATTTGCACAACATTAAAGAAGGCTGTATTGGACAAGCATGAGTTCTGAGCTATTTATTTCTTATAACTAAATTTGCCACTTTAGGTGGAAGACTATCAAATAGCAAGCAGATAAATATCGATCCATACTTACTAGAGTCTTCCAATACAAACACTGAGAGCCTATTTGCAGTATATACATGTAGATCCTTTGATTTCAGATATACTTCACCAGTGGGAAACTACATCTCCATATTAAAGCACAATCTATTCGCTTTGTTCTTCTAAGTTCTGGAAAATTAACATTTTTTGGAAAGTCTGAGTAATCTGTGGAAGAAGCTGTTAAGAAAGCTGCAGTTCACCAAGGATCTATGATCTGCTTTGTAATGCAGGGAAGCAAACATCATTTATTTTCCCTTAGTGGGTTTATGATGGTATGTCTGGGATGATTTCATTGTATCACTGGAATAACCACATGCCTAGATGTAACAAGAAATACTGATTTGCAATTATGAAAATGAACTATAGTAAATTTGGATCATATCCGTTGCAGAACTTGGAAAGTTACTTTTTAGAAGAGATAATATAGTGACATACAGTACTAGTAAAATCCTGCTGCTTAGCATAAGAAAGTTCATAAGTTTCACTCTGTTACTAACAGCAAATAAAAAAATCCCTGTCACAGTTCTTGGACATATGTGGACAAGTACCAAGCCAGCAAGCAACACATACTTAAAAAAACCCCAACCAAACAGATCAACAGCAAATAACAACTGCCACCAACCAATTAAAGAGAGGTGATGGTTTCTCAGCAGAGAGGTGATGGTTTCTTTGAATTTTAAAAGCTGGAAGGAACTATTGGTTTACACTGAATAGATGACAATCTCTTCAGCCCAAAAAGCTCACAGTTACACAATAACAGACAGCATATGAGGTTGCAAATAAAACTCACAAGAACCTTGACCAAATCTTGGTCAGCTCTGTCTTGAAGAGATAAAGCACAGAGGATGAGTCTTTTAGTTAAATACCATTATAGAGGAAAGCGATGACAAACCTAGATAGCATCTTAAAAAGCAGAGACATCACCTTGCCGACAAAGGTCCACAGAGTGCTGTCCTCTGAAGATGCTGCCCACAGAGACTGGTGAAATGTTAGGAAGAACAACCTTCAGAATATGTCCAAAGAGCCCGAAAAAACCACAACAACCAAAAGGTCCACATAGTCAAAGCTATGGTTTTTCCAGTAGCGATGTATGGAAATGAGAGCTGGACCATAAAGAAGGCTGACTGCCGAAGGATGGATGCTTTTGAATTGTGGTGCTGGAGGAGGCTCTTGAGAGTCCCCTGGACTGCAAGGAGAACAAACCTATCCGTTCTGAAGGAAATCAACTCTGAGTGCTCACTGGAAGGACAGATCCTGAAGCTGAGGCTCCAATACTTTGGCCATCTCACGAGAAGAGAAGACTCCCTAGAAAAGACCCTGATGTTGGGAAAGTGTGAAGGCAAGAGGAGAAGGGGATGACAGAGGATGAGATGGATGGACAGCCTCATTGAAGCGACCAACATGAACTTGACCCAACTCCGGGAGGCAGTGGAAGACAGGAGGGCCTGGCGTGCTCTGTTCCAAGAGTCGGACATGATTAAACGACTAAACAGCCGCCACCACCACCATTATAAAAGGTATGTGGAGGGAGGGGAACTATATGAGACAGCCTATTGCAGTGCCGAGGCAGTGAGATGTCTCTTCTTGACATCTAAGATTTGATGATGGTGATGCCTGTGGGTGCCCCGTGAGCTCTCGGTGGATCCTCTGTTAAAAACACACCTATAGATTGCAGTCATGGCAGGAACAAATCCTTTCAAAATGAAAAGCACAAACGCTTCTCTCTTTGCTAGATGTTCCCATTTCTTTTTCCCCAGCATATCTGGTATAAAGGTTGCTCCTGTACTCGGCAGTGATTACAGTGTTTAATAGCATAAGTTAGCACCCTGCGGGCCAGTTTGTGTTGCATAAGTAAGGAGTATACAGAGTAGACTGCACTCAAGAAAGGAATTCATACATTTGAATTGCAGCCGGAGGGCAGAAGGAGCTCCTTGCTGGTTTCTGCTCTTTTTCTAACTTGAGATTACATGTCATTTCTCTGCAAGGCAAGCTGAAGATGGACAGTTGCTTCCATGAGTCACACGCAGCAAAATGTGGGTCATGTGTGATGGGAATACGTGCAGATGAGAGGCTTTGCACCTCACTGAATGAGCAAAGATGCTCTAATACTTCTGTGTAAGAATTAGGTGCAGCATGAGATATTGTTAATGCATGATTTGAATTGTAATTTTTCCAGAGAATCATAGCTTTGTACAGCTGGAAGGGGTTCCCAAGGGTCGTAAAGTCCAACCCCACCCAAAGCAGAAAACCAGAGCTAAAATATCCCTGACAGGTGGCCAACCTTTGCTTAAAATTCTTCAGTGAGAGCGAATGTAGAGTTTCCCAAGCAATTTCCAGAAAAGTAGCCTTTTTAGTCTGCTTTAGCATGCTGACAAAAAAAAAAAAAAAAGGTGGGGGGAGGCAAAATCCTGCAGCACATTGAAGTCTAACAGGTTTATTTCAGTGTGAGCTTTTAGGGATCAAGTTCCACTTTTTCAGACTGTAACTGATACTCATAAAGTATTGGAGAAAGTTGGTTTATTAATATATGCAGTGCACTGAGATGCCACAATCAAAGAATGGATGTTGTGTGTCTGAAGAAGTGGGTTTTGATCCCTGAAAGCTCACATTCACATAGACCTGTTAAGTCTTTAAAGCCCCACAATGTTTTGCCTGCTGTCCAGCTGCCTTGCTTAATTTTTGCAGGTATGCTGAGACAAACTAACATGGCTACTCCTTTGAAAACTGAAATGAACCTATTAGTCTTTAAAATGCTGCGATATTTTGCTTTTTTTTCCCCCTTCAGTTCCCCTCCCCTACCTCATTTTGCTAGCTTTCTGAGGTTGTCCATTTCATTTTCTAACTGTTCTTGCTATTAGGAGGTTCTTCCTAATGTGTTGTTAAACAAAGACCCTTTCTTGTAATTTGAAACTACGTACCATTTTCATTCCTGTCCTTCAATCCTAACAAGCTGTTATATCTTCTCTTTTCCAGGCTAAACATCTTTTTAAAAAATCCTATGTAAAGATGAACTTGAGAAATGCATGGCTGCAAATAAATCTACTTACCGGGTAGCCTGGATTTGGTGCATATCCCAAGGAGTGATTGCTCCATGGAAAACCTAGTTTGGCCTCTGAATCACATGGGAAATGATCCATTTTGAAATCCTGAAGGTGAATATTAAGATTGCATCTAGCGCTGGAATGTGTTTGCCAATTAATAAGCTTGGTCTAGGAGGACCAGTTAAAATGAAAATGATTAGCATGGTATAGTGATCATATAATGCTGTAATGTACATTATCTCACTCTTTTTCCACTCTTTTTGTTGTTGTTTAGTCGTTAAGTCGTGTACGACTCTTTGTGACCCCATGGACCAAAGCATGCCAGGCCCTCCTGTCTTCCACTGCCTCCCGGAGTTGGGTCAAATTCATGTTGGTCACTTCGGTGACCCTGTCCAACCATCTCGTCCTCTGTCGTCCCCTTCTCTTCCTGCCTTCACTCTCTCCTAACATCAGCGTCTTTTCCAGGGAGTCTTCTCTTCTCATGAGATGGCCAAAGTATTGGAGTCTCCAACAGATCCTGATCTGTCCTTCCAGTGAGCACTCAGGGTTGATTTCCTTTAGAATGGATAGGTTTGTTCTCCTTGCAGTTCCAGCACCACAAATATACATAGGCAGTGTACTTTCCTATATTGCAGAAAATGCAGTATGGTTTGTCAGCCATCTACCAGATTCACAGCTGAGACAAGATTTAGGTCTTAGTCTTATACACATGTGGGAGTCTTACTGGATTCATTGGTGTCAATGGGCTTCTGTGTACATATGCAGCCGATTGGGATGTCCAGAACAAATATTCCTGCTTTATATCTAATATTCTCATCACTGGCCTTAGTCACTTGGGGAGAATAGCCCCCGAATCTGTGCTCCAGTAAACTCTATTGTTCCACTTCTTTGCTGTTATCATAGCATTGCCTTATCACTTGAAGAAATTTTACTCTTGAGCTACCCTAACACTAATGGCAGAGGGCTTAGTCTTGTAACGGCTAACCTGCTAAAATACATTCATTGTTCTAAAGCTCATTAATATATTTATGGACCCAAACAAAATGAAAAAGTAACATTAAACTCAGCAGTTCTTTATATGGAGGAGTAAGCAAGTCTTCATTTTATAATAGACAGTGGCCATTTTAAAAAAAAATGACAGCTCTATTTGGCAAATCAAGCCAGTCTAACATCTGTGATTTGCTACGTGAGGCAGAAAATCAATTGTACCAGAACTTACGGACTCTTTTGCTTCTGCTTTTTGCTTTCCAGGCGATGCCCTGATGAATCGCTTTTCTCCTAACAGATGCCAACACTTAATGGCATATTAGCGCCTAATGGATATTGTTTTGTTCATGCTATATGGAATGTGGCTGGAAAGCACCACTGTGAACAAGGTGTGAAGGCAGGATGTGTGTCTTGGGGGAGGGAAATCACACTAGCCAAGCTTGCAAAAGTTACTAAGAGAGTTTGGCGTCGTGCTTTACGTTCACATGGAGTGACTATAACCAGATCGTCGTGGTAATAGTTGTAGGTAGTTTTAGTGTTTCAAAGGCTTCATATACACACTGAGTAATCCATACAATGTCCATGTAGAGTAGAGCAGATCAGCACTGTTATGACCTGCGATTGCAGTGAAGAATTGGGCAGGCTGGATGGGAATGATTTTCCTAAGGCACTTAATGACTTCAATAGCTGGACTCACTTCTGAATGGATGTGCACAGGTCCTTGTGGGTTCAGTGGAAATTATTCCCAATTAAAATGCATGAATTCAAGCACAAAGAACAATAATTTGCTATCATTGCTCTCTCATGTGTCTGAAAGGAGGAATGTCTCTTCTACAATTGCACCCCAATGGATCTCAAATATTATTTAAGCCAATTAACAGCTTTGTAGGACAGCATATTTAGAAGATTTGCCACCTGTTCTGTTGTAGGCACCATTTTGGTCAATCAAAAGATTTCAAAGTGATTAAAAGCTGACCCATCATTTGTCTTAAGATTCCAATCCTATACTGTACATATCTATTAAGATATTATTATTATTATTTATTGTATTTATACCCCGCCTATCTAGTCATTTCGACCACTCTAGGCGGCTTGCAACATAAAACATAACAAGTTCAAGAAAAATTTATAACAATTAATTAATTAAATGATTTTGCAATGGGAAAAATACAAAATAAATCAAATAAAGAGAAAAAAAAGGAAAGAGGACAGGAATTAACTGGAAGGGAAGGCCTGCCTATACATCCACGTTTTTAGTTGGTTCTTAAAAGTACCCAGTGAGGGTGCAGCGCGAATCTCCGGAGGTAGGTTATTCCAGAGGCGAGGAGCCACCGCCGAGAAGGCCCGGTTTCTAGTTCTTTCCTTCCGGGCATCTGTCGGCGTCAGGCTCCTCAGCCTCACCTTCTGGCTCGCACGGGTGACACAGGTAGAGCTAGTTGGGAGTAAGATATCCCTTTTATTTAATGGGACTTATTTCCAGGAATTGTTGTGTAACTGTTGCAGTGCTGTTTTGAATAGCTCCACCCGTAAATAGGAAGTTAGCAGAATGATATAAGTAAAAGACAGGTTGGTGGGTCCAAGAAGCGTATAATCAAGGAATCAGTGTGTTCAAAGCAGATCTGTAATTCTTCATGGAGGAACATGATACGGTGTATAATTTCCTTTTGCTGAGGTGAAGAACCATGAAACAAGACTGATAATGAAACACATGCTTGTTGCATATGAGACTCCAGCACACGGATATTTCATGTTGCATGCGTGTCTGCCATATTATGTTGAGCAAACTGCTGAAGAAGCAAGGCATGTGTAGCTTTCTAGCCCCCTTGTCACAGGTTGTACCTGGAATATTATCCTTCCATGCATCTATAGAATTGGGATGTATCCATAAATACTCGTGCCAAGTAGAATTTGTTAGCCTTAAAGGTGACACTAAAATATTTGCCTTTTTTGTTTTAACGGACTAATGCAGCTGCCTCACCAGACTTCTGGTTTTTTTGTGAAAACACAAGTAACAGCAAACATTTATTTAAAATATTTTAACTCACCTTTTTTTTTTTGCTTTAAAAGGACCCAAACCAGCTTACAACAATTAAAAGGCAGTATTTAGGATTATTAGCAACGTGTATACAATACTAAAATGATGAATACCAAAAATCATAAGCAGCACCAAAATACGTTCAATGCAGTAAGGCACAACAATCCATTAAAAAAAAAACCCATTTGGCAGCCATTCATCAGGGAAAGCTTGCCTGAATAGAAAGACCTTTGCCTGCTTGTGGAAGAACAGGAAAGATGGCCAGTGTAGCCTCCTGTGGGAGGGAGTTCCAAAGTCTGCAAACAGTGAGAGGGAAGACTTTCTTCCATGTCTCCACCACATGCATGTGTGAAGGTGGCAGAATCAAGGGGAAGGCCTCTCCTGATGAGCTTAACACTCAAGCAGGCTCATGAAGGGAGATGTGATCCTTGAGATGGCTTGGACCCAAGCCGTTCAGCGCTTTATAGGTTAAAACCATCACTTTGAATTCTGCCTGGAAACAGACTGTCAGCCAGTGGAGCTGCTGTAACCGGGTGTGTGTGTGTGTGTGTGTGCGCGTGCGTGCGTGTGTGTGTGTGTGTGTGTGTGTGTGTGTGTGTGTGTGTGTGTGTGTGTGTGAGAGAGAGAGAGAGAGAGAGAGAGAGAGAGAGAGAGAGAGAGAGAGAGCAATCTGGCAGTTAGCAATCTGGCTGTTGCATTTTGGACCTTTTGAAACTGTCCACAGAGTACTGTATGTTACAATAATCCAGCTGGGATTTAACTAAGGCATGTGTCACTGTGGTCAAATCAGACATTTCCAGGATTGGGAGCAGCTGACACATTGGTTTTAACTGTGCAAATACACTCCTGGTGATATTTAAAACCTGGGCATCCAGACTCAGAGACAAATCCTCAGGCTGTGCACCTGTGTTTTCAGAGGGAGTGTCATCCCGTCCAGCACATGGTGAAACCATTTTCCCTGATCTGCTTTTTGACTGATCAGAACATAAGAAGAGCCCTGCTAGATCAGGCCAAGGGACCAACTAGTCCAGCTTCTTGTATCTCACAGTGGCCCCACCAGATGCCTCTGAGAACCCACAAGACTATGAGATCCCTGTCTCCTGATACCCCTCCCCTGCATCTGGCATTTGGAGATACCTTCCTTTTAAGCCTGAAAATTATACATCCCCATCATGGCTTGTCACCTGTGATGGACTTTTCCTCCAGAAATCTGTCCAATCCCCTTTTGAAGGCATCTAGGCCAGATGTCATCACCACATCCTGTGGCAAGGAGTTCCACAGACTAACAACATGCTGGGTCAAGACATATTTTCTTATGTCTGTTCTCACTCTCCCAACACTCAATTGGAGTGGGTGTCCCCTGTTTCTGGTACTGCATGAGAGGGAAAAGAGCTTCCCTCTATCCCTTTATCCATCCCCTGCATAATTTTATACGTCTCAATCATGTCCCCCCTCAGGAGTCTTTTCTCTAGACTAAGGAGCCCCAAACACTGTAGCCTTTCTTCATAAGGCAGGTGCCTCAGTCCAGTCATCACTTTAGTCACTCTCTTCTGCACCTTTTCCATTTCCATTATGTCTTTTTTGAGGTGTGGTGACCAGAACTGTTCGCAATACTCCAGGTACAGCCTTACCAGCGTTTTGTACAATGGCATTAGAATGGTGGCTGTTTTATTTTCAATCCCCTTTTTAATGATACCTAGCATGGAATTGGCCTTCTTCACTGCCGCCACACACTGGGTTGACTCTTTCATCAAGCTGTCCACCAGCACACCAAGATCTCTTTCCTGATCCACCATGGGCAGCTCAGAACCCATTACCTGATAAATAAAGTTTAGACTTTTTGCCCCAATGTACATTACTTTACATTTTCTTATACTGAAACACATTTGCCATTTTGCCGCCCATTCTATCCGTCTGGTGAGATCCTTCTGGAGTTCTTCACGGTCCCTTCTGGTCTTCACCACCTGGAAAAGCTTCGTGTCATCTGCAAACTTGGTGAACTCACTGCTTATCCCTGTCTCAAGGTCATTTATGAACAGGTTCAAAAGCACCGGTCCCAGGACAGATCCTTGGGACACATCGCTTTTCACCTCTCTCCATTGTGAAAATTGCCCATTGACCCCTACTCTCTGTTTCCTGGTTCTCAACCAATTCTCTATCCATAAGAGGACCTGCCCTCTTATCCCATGACTGTGGAGTTTTCTCAGCAGCCTTTCATGAGGGACCATGTCAAACGCCTTCTGAAAATCCAGACAGACAATATCCACTGGTTTGCCTGTATCCATAGGCCTGTTGACCTTTTCAAAGAATTTCAAAAGGTTTGTGAGGCAAGACTTGCCCTTACAGAAGCCATGCTGATTTTCCCTCAGCAAGGCTTGTTCTTCTATGTGTTTTAAGATTTTATCTCGGATGAGGCTTTCCACCATCTTCCCTGGAACAGACATTAGGCTAACCAGCCTGTAGTTTCCCGGGTCCCCCCTCCTTCCTTTTTAAAAGATTGGCATGACATGTGCTATCCTCTGGCACTGTGGCCATTTTAAGGGACAAGTTGTATATTTTAGTTAAGAGGTCAGCAACTTCATTCCTCAGTTCCTTAATAACCCTTGGGTGGATGCCATCTGGGTCCAGTGACTTACTGACCTTCAATTTATCAATTAGGTATAAAACAGCCTCTCTTTTAACCTCTGTCTGATTTAATTCATTAGTCAGGAGGGGCCGTTCAGGCAGTGGTCCTGCCCAAATCAGGACCACCTCTGTCTTGTCTGGATTAAGTTTCAGTTTATTCATTCTCATCCAGTCCATTACTGATATGATACACTGACCTAGAGCTGAAACAGCCTACTCAGATTTAGTTGGCATGTGAACAAACTCCCGGAAACCCAGATTCCCTGGTGTGACTTCACAGCAAGTGAATGCAAGTGGATTCACATTTTCCTCGCCATGTAGTTGTACCCTCAGTTTCACCTATGCTGGCTGATAGTGACTTTTGATGTCTTTTCCAAGCTGCAGATGTGTGATTATAAATTGCTTTCTATCTGAGAAACAAATATTAAAAATATATCTGAAATAAAATTTAAAAAGTGCACAGAACGATTATGCTTGACTATCCAGATGAAAAATTAATGATTTTGTCTCGTACACACAACTCATAGCGATGTGTGAGAATTGGAATGTGAGAAGCACCTCAGACCTGAATGTTTGATGTTACTTGAACAGAAGTTTAATCCCTGAAGATCTTTCTCTATTTTTATTCTTAGCAGATTTGACAGATATTATCTCTGTACTTACTTATGATTTATACTTTCTGATTTAACATATGGTGACACTTCACTTTCCAATATTCAATTGACATTTCTTGATGTTTCTTTTGGATTGTTGCCTCAGTACGTTTGCAAATAGTTTAGTGCTTGGTTTAAAACGAATTCACTCCCTTAATTCCTCTTGCAATCTATTATTTATGACTTACAAATGTTAAGATCAAAAAGGAAAGAATATGATGTATATTAAATTGTGGCATATGGCCTAGAGGGATTACAAAACTCCAGAAACTTTCATGCTAAATTTACGTAAAAGGAAGAATTCCTTTCTCTACAGAAAACTGCAGAATATATTGTGGTCTTTTAAAAGGAGAAGACTGGATGTATTTAATTAGTCATTCTTGTTTTCTCCATGGGAAGAAAAAGTATATTTGACTGGCCTATGTTCGTTTTATAAACTAAAAGAAGAGTTAGAGCAAGTACTATTCTTCTGTGTTACCAATTATGTACAATTGTCAAATTTAACCATAAGATGCATCCTCCACTAGCTTTACTTTCAAAAGTTCAAACTGGACTATGTGTATCTTCTTCTCAGCCTCTCTTACCTGACACTGGACATCTTCATGGCCACTCTGGCCTTGCACACATTATAATTAAAGAAACTTAAAAACACAGAGTTTGTGGCACTGCTTGGATTAACTTATATGCATTTCTCCCCATTTAGCAAAATAGCACAAGATGAATAGTGGCTGTGTTATTACATATGATCATCATGAACATATATCCCACCATGCCTCACAACTAATGTGGCTAACAAACTGCATGCAAGTCTGTACCTCTATCTCCAAGGATGTATCTGATACTCATGAAGATGTCCATACTTGTCCAGGATTACGTGCGGCATGGCACAAATAATGATTAGTAGAGATGATGAACGCTTTAATCCACGTTCTCCTTGGATTAGTTTGAGAATCATGGAGTGTCGTGAAAACAACACCCTGAATAATCTGAAATCTATGAAAATGATCCCGATGCCAGTCTCCAAACCCAAAACATGTTGTTTAGTCGTTTAGTCATGTCGTGACCCAAAACATACTTGCCTTTTCCCCGGTTTTTAAATTGGCAGCAGCAAAAGAGGTCGCTAAGATTCTCCTCATATCTTCTCCATAATATTAGATAGCAGAATGTGAGTTATGGGGGTGGAGTATGGTAGCTGTAGTTTTTCCAAGCAGGATTTCCTCCCCCCCCCCCCAAGTATTTCTCCCAAAGTGTGTTTTGCTTCTAAAAACACTAAAACAAATAAAAGAGGGCAACCCAAATGATCAGGAGGCTGGAGCAACTCCTTCCCCTCTAATGAAAGGTTATATTGGGTGCTGTGTTTAGCTTAGAAAAAGAAATGATTAAGGGTGGGGTGGGAGATTTTTAGAGGCATAAAATTCTGCATTTTGTGAAGAAAATGAACCAGGAGAAAATCTTTTCTCAATTCTTGAAGCTGGAGTTTTCCACTGGAGCTGAATGGAAAGAGATTCGTGACAGATAAAAAGATGTGCATTTTCACACTGCATAGAGTAAAACTGGAATTTATAAACTGCAGAAATCAGAATGTCTGAGACATCATACATTCAACTATCATCCTTATCCCCATTATTTCTAATGTTCAGGCTGTGGAGCTACTTAAGAGCCAGAGCAGCACCACTGACACATATATGAACAGGTTTGGGGGGACTTTGCAGAAATAGAAAACCACCTTGGGAAAAAATCCTACTTCAAAGAACCTCTGGAACATTAACTGTTGAAATGGAGGGATGAAAAAAAAACACCCTGATTTATAGGGGAATTAATTGGAGAGTCATAGTGGAAGGCTGAGAGATCACTGCTTGCTGCACCCAATTTTAATTTTTTCTGCTATTCTTAAAATGCTATAAATATGTGCCTATTATGTATCCCTATTATGCAGTATGTGCACCAAGAACTCCCAGAAGTACAAGCTGGATTTCGAAAGGGCAGAGGAACTAGAGACCAAATTGCTAACATGCCCTGGATTATGGAGAAGCCAGAGAATTCCAGAAAAACATCTACTTCTGCTTCATTGACTACGCAAAAGCCTTTGACTGTGTGGACCACAAGTGGACTATGGCAAGTCCTTAAAGAAATGGGAGTGCCTGACCACCTTATCTATCGCCTGAAAAATCTATATGTGGGACAGGAAGCAACAGTTAGAACTGGATATGGAACAACTGATTGGTTCAAAATTGGGAAAGGAGTACAGTGGTGCCTCGACTTACAAACGTCTCGACTTACGACCAATTTGAGTTATGACCAGCTCTGGCTGCAAAATTTTGTTTCAACTTGTGACCGGCGCTTAGAGTTACAAATGAAAAAAAATGGTGGGGAATTTGAACTGCTTTCAGCTAACTGTTGGTCAGCAAAGAGGCTGCTTCTCTATAGCTCTTTCGCCCCAGTGGTTAGAGAGTGTGGGTTCGGAGAGAGACTTTGGATTGCCTGGTACTGTACTGTATTTGGGGGGGGGGGGCATTAAAACAATTTTTTTTTTGCTTTTTGACTTTCTTTTTTAAAACAGAGAGATTGCCTGTTCTGGATGAGTAATGTATGTACAGGGTTCTTGCAGCGTGGGTTTGGGCTGGGGGGGGGTTAAGTCTCTCTCTCTCTCTCTCCCCCCCCCCATTGTCTTTTCTTTCTCTCTGTCCTCTCTCTTTTTGTGCTTAAAAGCACAAATCTTTGTCTGAGGGATCTGTTTGCTGGAATGGTTGCTGAAATTTTTTTTGTATTCTGTGGCTCCTAGGGTTTGTGTACTGTACAGCACTACTGTGTGGTGTGTGGTGTGCTGAACAGTACTCATGGCTCCAAAGAAAGAGTAAAGAGAGGAAGATCATCTCCACTGAAGTGAAAAAGGATATCATCAAAAAGCATGAGCATGGCATGTGTATGACTCAACTGGCCTCTGAATACAAGATGCCAAAGCTAACCATCTCCACCATATTGAAGAAGAAAGATGTCTTGAAAGAAATTGATGTGGCAAAAGGAGTCATGATCATAACAAAGAACAGGACACCCCTGATTGAAGATGTTGAAGACCACAAAGAGGAGCTGACCACAGAAGAACTTGCAGAACTGCAAACTGAGCAGCAGAAAGCTCTTGTGGAGGAGCTTTCCACGGAGGAAGAGAAAGAGTGAGCACAGGTTAGCAGTGAGGAGATAAGATCCGTCTGCAAGAAATGGAATGAGTGCCAGGACTTCTTTGAGAGGCACCATCCAAACTGGACTGTGACAGGAAAAGTTTTGGACATGATGAATGACAACATGGTCAGCCATTTCAGAAAGATTCTGCAGCGCAGGGCAAAGCTGGTGACATTGGACAGATTTTTCATGGAGCCTGCAGTCAAGAGACAGTGACAGGAAACCCTTGGAGAAGATGACCCAAAGAAGGGGACCTCTACCTCCCAATGATGACCATCTCACCACCCACCTGCCTGTCCTCCAGCCAGAGTTCACCTCTACTGTACTTAAGGATACCCCTGACGGAGATGTCATCGTGATGTCCTCCAGCAAAGAGGTCGTCAACCCCTGGTCCACGGCCCACTGCTGGTCCATGGCCTGAGTTGGACTGGGACGCAGAGACAGACCTCCCGCCCCCCACACCTGCTTTGTGCACGCATATGAATGCCAGCACTGGGACGAGTGCTCCCCCAAACCTCCACGCATGCAACCAAGTGCCCACGCAAAGGGGTGTGCATGCTGGCGTGCAAGTGCTCCTGCGCATGCGTGAAGGAGTGGGGGAGAGCTCACGTTGGTGCTGGTGGGTGTGCGCGCTCCCCCACTGCTTCACGCATGTGCCCGGGAGTGCAGGGGTGGTGTCAGTTCTAGAAAGTGTTCTAAGTCTTCATAGAATTGGTCAATTTCAGCCTCTTCAGCATTGGTGGTTGGTGTATGTGACAAGGTTCATTTAATACTTTTGACAGTTCCTCTTCTTGTAAATGGAATGACAATGAAGGAGTTTCATTAAAACAGCTTTTATTAACATAACTGGTAGTTTCCTCTTTATTCAACATAACAGTTTCATTCAACGATAACTTGGGAGGAGAACAGTCCCATAACAACATCAATGACTTTTCCACATTGTCCTCTTTCAACGATATGTCTTCTCGAATTTCTCTTGATCCATTGGAGCCCTCAGAAACCTGCTGTGGATGGCACAAATCGTCCCGCAACATGGATGTCGGGACCACTCTCCCTCTGGAGGTTTCTTGTGATGGAGTTCTCGGGTGATGGACATATTTTGTTGGCCCTGAACTCTTTAGATAAACCAACACTGTCCATTCTTCTGGCTTCAACCCTTCAATAATTGGTTTCCTCTTTCTGTCACATTTATTTTCTCAGTGATACTTTCTTTCTTTTGGTCTCCATCACTTTCACTTATTACTTTTCTTGGTACTTTAAACATCTTAGGATTCTCTACTCCTTTCTCTTCCCAATCTTCCTCATACAGTATACTGCTTTCTCAGTTTCTGTAATTTTTCATTTATCTCAGTAGTAAGGAAAATATCCACCTTCTTTCTTGCCAGATTCTCCTTTTCTCCCCCCCCCCGTTATTTCTAATGCCTCCAACGCTTCTAACGACTCTCCTGTCTTGCGCTCCTCTCGATCTCTGTTCCCTTCTCCCTCGCGCCTTACCGGTTCTAGACTTTTCCCTCTCACACGAGTCCACCTCTTTTCCTTTCCCTATCTCCCTTTCCTCCTTTGGCTCTCCTTCAGTTTCACAATCTGCTTTTGATTCCTTTCTTTCCACTTGTTTTTTTCTAGATGGCTGAGGGGACACTCTCTGTCTTTTGTTCTGACTTCCCTTCACGGTGAATAAACTTAGATTACTGTGATGTTGAAAGGTCTGCCTTAGAGTTGTATTTTAATCATTCTATCATTTTTGAGATTGCATCCCAGTACAGCTTTTCCCACTCTTTTGTTGACTATGAGAGCTACTTCATTTCTTCTATGGGATTTTTGCCCACAATAGTAGATATGATAATAGTCAGAATTGAATTCGTCCCTTCCCATCCATTCTAACTTAACTGACACCCAGGATGTCAATGTTTATTCTTGCCATCTCCTGTTTGACCACATGCAGTTTACCAAGATTCATAGATCTTACATTCCAGGTTCCTATGCAGTATTTTTCTTTGCAGCATTGGACTTTCCTTTCACTCAGGTGCGTCCACAGCTGAGTGTCCTTTCGGCTTTGGCCCAACCACTTCATTAGCTCTGGAGCTACTTGTACCTACTTGTCTTCCGCTCTTCCTCAGTAGCATGTTAGATGCCTTCTGACCTGAGGGTCTCATCTTCCAGCGTCATATCTTTTAGCCTTTTGTTTCTGTCCATGGCATTTTCCTGGCAAAGATACTGGAGTGGCTTGCCAGTTCCGGCTCCAGGTGGATGGCGTTTAGTCAAAACTCTCCACTATGACCTATCCGTCTTGTGTGTCCCTGCACGGCATAACCCATAGCTTCTCTGAATTACTCAAGCCCCTTCGCCATGAGAAGGCAGCAATCCGTGAAGGGGATGGCACAATATACCTGAGTGTTATTATTACATGTGTTCTATACAGTATATGTATATTTAACTTATATGCCACCCACACTACCCAAAGGTCTCTGGGCGGCTTACAGCATTTAAAATACAATAAAAAGGCAAAATAAAAGGGCTAAATAATTAAAATGCAATTAACATATATGTTCTAAAAATTGCCATCAGACCTGCAGCTGATATTATTTCAGTTAAAAGCCATTTGGAACAGGAAGGTTTGACCTGGCGCCGAAATGTCATCAGCATCGGCGCCAGATGAATCTCAGTCGGGAGGGCATTCCATAGTTTGGGGGCAGCTGCCGAAAAGGCCCTTTCTCTACAAGCCCTCCCTCTTATTTCCTTAAGGGATGGCTCTTTCAAAAGGGCCCCCTGGTTAGATCTTAACTGCCGGGTAGGTTCATATGGAAGGAGGCGGTCCTTCAGGTATCCAGGGCCCAAGCCGTTTAGGGCTTTATATGTCAAAACAAGCACAATGAATTGGGCCCGGGCAGCAACTGGTAACCAATGTAAATTAAACAGAATCGGCTTGTGATCCCTAGCAGCTCCACCACTCACCAGCCGTGCAGCTCGATTCTGGACCAGTTGCAGTCGCTGGACCGTCTTCAAAGGCAGCCCCACGTAGAGCGCATTGCAATAATCTATACGAGATGTTACCAGTGCGTGTGTAACTGTCATGAGACTCCGCTCGTCCAGGTAGGGCCGCAGCTGGTATAATTTCCGCAGCTGAAGGAAGGCGCCTCTGGCCACCGAGTCCACCTGGGCTTCCAGAGTTAGACTGGGGTCCAGGAGCAACCCCAGGTTGCGGACCCTGTCCCTTAGGGGGAGTGTAACCCCATTCACGGCGGGGAAATGGCCCTCCAACCTGTCCGGTGAAGCACCCACTAACAGCACTTCCGTCTTGTCTGGATTGAGTTTCAATTTATTAACCCTCATCCAGTCCATTATCAGATCCAGACACGAGTTCAGCACAGAAACCGCCTCACCTGGATTGGTGGAAAACGAGAGGTAGAGCTGAGTATCGTCAGCATATTGCTGACTCCTTAGCCCAAACCTCCTGATGACCTCTCCCAGCAGTTTCATGTAGATGTTAAACAGCATGGGGGGACAGTATTGAGCCCTGAGGAACCCCACGACATAAACGCCATATTGTATTTATTCTTCTTTCAACTATATTTACTTCGTTTCTTCCACGTTCAAATCGCTGGAAACCCATAGTGTATGCGTGTTCGTGTGTTTTAAAATAAAACAGCACACACATACACTTTTCCTTTTCTGAGCTGAACGATAAACACTGTGAGAAAAGCAAACCCTGGTGAAACCCTATGTCCTTCGACGCTTCTCTCAAAGTTCAGAAACCTGACGAGCACAGTCTCCTATGACGCCAGCCATGTACGGCCGCAGGCCTCACAACGGCCGTTGCTAAGCAGCCAACGATTTCTCGCACACACAAACACCGCGCCCCCTCCCGCCCCGCCACAGCCTGTGAGGAGATCCCAAAGGTCTAGGAAGCTGCGTCCCGTCCCAAAATGGCCGCCGGGAGGGGGGGCACCGTCGCTTATGGGAAGTGTAGGAAAAGAGTCACGTGGTGTATGTGCCTAGCGGGAGGGGGGAGAGAGAGAGAAAGAGAGAGAGAAGAGGGTTTAAAAAAATAATAATAACCGCAGCGTGGGTTTAGCGCAGGCGCGTGACGGTCCTCGCTGTCAGCGCCAGGGCCCCCCCCCCCGCACGTTGCGGCGGTGGCGGTAGAGGGAGCGTCCGGGGAGGGTGGGGGAGCTTCCCTGGCAGGGAGGCGGTCCCGAAGCGGGGGGGGGGGCGGTTCCCTCCTCCCCGCCCGCGAGCCCCAGAACATGGCGAGCCCCATGCCCCCGTGCGTCGTCGACGGCGGCACCGGGTGAGTGACGGCGGGGTGGGGTCGGGGTGGGGGCTCCATGCTTTGCGCGCCGCCCCCCCCTTGACCAGTTCCTCCTGGGCCCCCTCCCTCGGCTCCTCTCCTCTTGTCCGCCCCCCCCCCCCGCCGGTAAATAAAGACCTTGTCCTTTTTTAGGGGGCGAAGCGGGAGGTGGTGGGGATGGACCCCCCCTCCAGAAGGACCCGTCCCCTCCCCGACCTGCTCCGCTGCCCCCCATTCCCTCCCGCCCTCCCTTTCGCCCCCCTTTCGCGCGCCCCCCTTTCTTGCCACCATCTCTCTGGGTTTCAGGGTTGAGACTCGCCTCCTCAGGGAAAACTTTGCTCACAGCAATTCCTGTTATCTGTGGAGTCCCCAGCCCCTCTTCCTAGCGAGGGTATTTTTGTTTTTAAATCTGGATCAGTTTTCCTCATGGTTTTGAGATGCCGTCAGCTTGGCTGCCTGCCAACCCCCCCCCCCCCCCCCGCCTGCCATTCCAACAGGGTCACCTCTTTAAAATTATCCCCTTGATAAGATTTCTTCAGCACTATCATTTCGTGGAGTCTCCTGGCATCAGCTGCCACACCAAGCCACTCGGTGTCCTTCTCCAGCTCACATATTTTATCAGGCTTCTTACCTTTTTAACTTTACCTCCAGCCTTATATTTCACATATTCTGAAGTTAGTGACGTGACCCTTATATATATATGTATATATGTATATGTATATATGTATATGTGTATATGTATATGTATATGTATGTATATGTATATATAACATATTCTGAAGTTAGTGACGTAACCCTAACCCTAACCCTCTATATATCTATCTTTCCTGTCTGTAACCCTAACCCTAACCCTCTATATATCTATCTTTCCTGTCTTTGTCAACTTGTAGGGATGTGTTTTCCTGGCCATCTGTGTATCAGTTCTGTAAGGATCAAATAGAGACAAATGAGTTTATTGTAGGAATTAGGAATTGATTTTTTTTAACCAGTAATGCTGTTATTTCTCATGTTTCCTCCTCACTCTTAATTGAGCAAATGACTGGGTTACAGTGCAATTTCACTTTAGAATCCATTTCTTAAAGTGCAATAAAAAACTGTCTGTCTCTGATCATTTCCCTTTTTTTTTCTTAGGGGAAAGAACTGGAAGTTATAGAAACTTTTGGTTATAAAAGTTAACCGCCCTGAGTAGACGTTGTCTAGAGGGGTGGGGTAAAATCAAATAAATAAATAAATAAATAAATAAATAAATAAATAAATAAATAAATAAATAAATAAATAAATAAATAAATAAATAAATAAATAAATAAATAAATAAAACCTCATGCCAATATCATGCTTCAAAATTGGTGGGCAAATAATTGTGTTTTAATCTGGCACAGAATCAGTGCTGGTTGAACTTCACTAGGGAAGGCATTACAGAGTAGACACTACCTCTCAGAAGGACTTCTGACCATCTGTGTGTACATGTATAAGTGTTGATGTGTACTTCAAGTTATGTAGCCTGTGATATGAATCTGCCAGCATTCTGAGAATACAATTTTCACATGAAAGGGGGAAAAGATCCAGCTTTTAACTCATGAAGTTTCAAAGATAAATCTGTGAGAATAGCAGTATTAGATGGGGTGGGAATTAATATACAGAATACATTTGATATAGATTGACCTAGTCACATACACTTAGATCCCATTGGAATCCAGAACTGTTTTAGTTAACTGCTCAGTTTTGCCATTTACAATCTCTTTTTCTGTCTCAGATTTCATGGGCACAACTAGAATAGTGTTACTGCATTTTCTTACCTTGTCTGATCATTGTTACAGTGCTTTTAACATCTCCGTGCACAAATTACATGGCTAAACTGTTTTGCCTCCAATTTGAGTTTCCTAAATTTCCCTCTCCTCTTACAAGTTTCCCTGGTGATTAATTACATGCTGACCCTGGTCTCACATTGGATAAGGTGATCTGTTTTAAAACTGTTTGTGATAACATGTGTCTCTGGTGTTAAAGCACCGTATGTAGCATTTCATACCAAATGGAACTTATAACTTACAACTGCCCAGAGTAGACACGTTCTAGATGGGCAGTATATAAATCTAATATAAATAAATAAATAAATAAATAACATTAATGAGATGCTTTGTTTTGTTGTTTAGCAAAGTAAGGTAATCTTGAAGGTGAGCAATCTAAGTCTGTATTTTTTTTATCATGCTCCATTTGTGATTAAAGTTCTACTCCTAAGTATAAATACTTGGGAGCACATTTTTTCTACTCAGCAGGAGCTACTTCTTCATAAATGCATTTAGAACTATGCTATAATTATTACAGTACTGTATATGCGAGTGAAATGAAATCCTGTACACCAACCAAAGTTGTTCACTCTGGTGGCCAAGCCCAAAGAGAGAAGTTATATCAGTCTGATTTCCTGCAAAATACAGTGGGGTCTTGACTTGAGAACTTAATCCGTATTGGAAGGCGGTTCTTAAGTCAAAAGGTTCTCAGGTCAAATCTGCATTTCCCATAGGAATGCATTGAAAACCATTTGATCCGTATCTGCTCTTTTCCGTCCATAGAAACTAATGGGAAGCTGCTATTCCGCCTTCAACCACTAGAGGGGGATATTTTGTTTCTTTTTTTTTCTCAGGTCAAGAAAGGTTCAGGGAAGGCAGGGAAAATACAGTCCAGGCAGTCCCAGGCAGTCTGAAGACTGTCTCCCAATCCACTCTCTAAACACTGGGAGGAGCGAGGAAGCAGACAGGCACCCTTTTCACTGGCCAACAGTTAACTGAAAGTTCAAATTTTGCACTTTCCCTGCCTCCCACGTGGTTTTTTTTCCAGTTCTTAACTCAAATCTAAGTATGTAAGTCAAGTCAATATTTTCCTATGAGAGTGGTTCTTAAGTCAAAATGTTCTTAACTCGAGCCGTTCTTAAGTGAAGACCCCACTGTACTAAAAAATCTTTAAGTCTTGCATGGAAAATTTGTGTCACATACAAGAGTTCTTAATTTAGGATAGAATGTAGAAGAGAGATACAATGTAAGCTTTCTCCGTTTACAGATTTTATGTTTCTGTTGCACAGTTTTTCAACAAGGCACCAACTTAAGCTTTACAATGGTGCCTCGCAAGACGAACACCTCGCGGGATGAAAAACCCACAAGACGATTGGTTTTTGCGATCACTATGGTGCCTCACAAGACGGCTTCTTCTATGGCCGTCCTCCCCCGAGACCGATGCTTCGCAAGACGAAAAAATTTCATTCGTCTTGCGAGGTTCCCATAGGAATGCATTTCAATGCATTCCTATGGGAAGCCACTTTTCGCAAGACAGCACTTCTCACTGAATGAATTAAATTTGTCTTGTGAGGCACCACTCTGTGTGTGTGTGTGTGTGTGTGTGTGTGTATGTGTGTGTGTATGTGTATGTGTATGTGTATGTATATATATATATATATATATATATATATATATATATATATATATATATATATATATATATATATATATATATATATATATATATATATATATATATATATATATATATATATATATATATATATATATATATATATATATATATATATATATGTATATATATATATATATATATATATATATGTATGTATGTATGTATGTATAAAATTCCCTCTGCTTTGTGATGGGTAGTTTTCATATCTGGGAGCCCTGATAATGTATTTATTTTATTTGGATAATGGTGGCGGTTCTTCCCTCAAACTGCCTCTTAAATCATACATTTATAGAAAACATAATTAGTACATTTATAGATATAGGTATCAATTCTGACCTCACAGACACTGTTCTTAGCACGTTTGTATGAAGTTTGTGTAGCTTGTCAAGGCTAACTATTGACATTTCTTGGTTACATGCCTGTGCAATCAAAATGAGCCCTGGCACATCATCAATTAGCTGCAATTAGCCACAGCAAATTATATAAACTTTATGTGAACACCCACAAGATTTCAACCGATGAATCCTATAAATCCAGTAAAATAGAAGGAAAAGATTTATTTGTTTGTTTGTTTGTTTGTTTGTTTGTTTGTTTGTTTATTAGATTTCTACCCCATCCCCCTAAAAAGCATCTACTTGGGTCGGCTACATTTTTATGGCAACATTCATATCTAACTCTTTGGCTATGCCCATGCATCCAAGAAAACTGTTTTTAGAGTGACCCTAACCTCAGAGAGTATGTTTTGTATACAGGAGTTTTCAAGTTGAATTCCTGGGATCTTTGGCTAGCAGGATCTCTGATATAGAAAATATACTCTCTGACCTTTGAAACGGTTGCTAATCAGTGTAGGGGATACTGAACTAGAGTGATCCATGATTTGCTAAGTGTCCTAGTTCTGCATATGAAGCTGGTGGTGCATTTTAGTAGTATCCAAATGTGTCTATTACGTTTATTTATTTAAACTCTTGATAGGCTGTGTTTTAGAGTCAAATTTCCTCAAATCAGCTCCCAGTATGTACTTTTACCACGTGTGATCAATTCAGTTTAAAACATCAAGAACACTATGGGCTGAATCTTGATTTTAATTCTATCAGAGTTGCCAGGATGTGGGCATACAAGGGTGGAAGCAGACTACACCAGACATATCTGGGTGAAAAAAGTCAAATCCAATCAAGTAGATCTGGTTGGTTCAAGATAAGACAGGTCCAGACAAGAGTGTTAGGCTAAAGTCTAACATACTCAATTAAAGATAATCAGACCAGGTTGAAGCAAGGCTACTGCTACTGAATCTTGGCAGCTTCACTTAAGATGTGATCAGAACTGTGGATAGCTCCTTTTGTGCTTGGTTAAAGATTCCCCAAAGAGGAAAAGCCTTCAGTGTAAAACAAAAAGCTGTGATTGAAACTATGCACGTAAGCAGACCGCATATCACTCCCTCCATCTTTATGATTGATGCATCCTTCTTATATCTTAATGTCCACCCCAAATAGACACAGCAGTACATTTGCACTAGCTTCACCAGTAGCACATCACTAGTGGTGTGAAAATACTGAAATGAAACCTAGGCTTTGATAGTGTCAATATCTAAAAATAGTGATAGAGTTTTGTATAGTTATTTATAGATGGAGGAGAGCTATCTAGTCTATATAGTCAAGAGTAGAACTCCTCTCTTGATTTGCATGAGGACTGTGAGCTAAATGTCTGTGTTTTGCTTTAAACATTGCTTTCTGTTTGGAGAATTTCCAAACTTTATGAAACATAGGAATATACAAATATAAATTGTGGGCTAATGAGATATGTCCTTAATAAACATCAAAAAGCAAGATAGTTTTTTTAAGGCACTGAAAAAATATAGTAAACAGTCAAGAACATTACAACTTTAAGAGTCATTGTACAGTATAAAGCAGACAGTCTTATTTCAAATAGTTTGTGTTACATACAGCACTGATGTTACCTGTCTGTCATGGGTTTGGAGGGAAAGTTCCATCCTATGGGGAGTGGAAGGCGGGACATCAGGAGGAGGGGCTGTACTGTATATAAATGTGGAGCGTGTGTGGTGAGAGAGAGACACTGAGAGACACTGGGATGTGACGAAGCAGCAGCTGGGAAGAAGAAGCTGTTGTGGGAGTCTGTGTGTCAGACAGGGTACTGCTGTGTGTCAGAGTACCAACCTGATAGGTTCAGGTGTCTGTTGGGTAGCCAGAACTGATAGGTTCAGGGTCTGTGCTTCAAGATAAGGGTTCTGGGTGAACCAAACTGTATGCTTGTATAAGTGAGAATAAGCCACGTTACTTTATCTTATTCACCTGATTGTTTATTTTTCCCTGTGTGTATTTAAAATAAACCTTATTCCTTATTTGTTTAAAAATCCATCCCTGGTCTGTGTGACTTCTTAAAGGGAATGGTTGGTGGCAGCTTAGTGTAACTGTGTGACATATCCCAGTAGGTCTGGGTTTGTCACATTGATTGGTGTCCAGCGTGTGGGATACGACTGGTCCAGTTGTCCAGTGGTCCAGCAAAGCCTTGGCAAGTGTGCCCAGAGCAAGGGGGGTCTAGTCAGGGACAGTCTGAGGCGCGTAGGTAATCTTCTAGGTGTACCTCACGGGGAGGTGCGCTAGTGGAAGAACGTGCCAACTGGGGAGACTTAGATTAAGGTGCTCTGAGGCAGCCTAGTTTTGGCGGGAAAAAAGCTGAGGCAAAACTGCGTAGTAACAGTGAGCTAGCTTGCCAGCTGAGAGGCCCAGCAGAGGGGGGTAGGCTCTGACTCGATACTGTTGCAAGTTAGTGCTGAAGAACAGCAGCAATCTCTATAGGGAAAGCTGGTTCTGAGGCAAGAAGGAAAAAAGTGGTCGTTTTATTTTGAGGCTTGACTTTTTAAAGCAGCCTGTTCTGAGGGGGGATTATGCCCTTGACTCGAAGCCAGATGGCCGAAATGAGTGAAGTGAAAGACCCCCAGATTGACCAAGGTTCTGAGGATGAATTTGGCTCAGTGCAGGGTGACAGCACAGGAGAGCAGAACCCAGAACTTAGAAAATTGCTCATAGCCCAACAGCATGAACTGAGGATGAGGCAATTTGAAATGGAGGAAAGGGAAAGAGAAGAAAGGGAAAGAGAGAAACAGCGGCAATTTGAATTAGAGAGAGGGAGAGAGAAAATGGCGTTTGAATTAAAAAAATTGGAACTGATGAATCAGAACAATAATAATAATAGGGATTCTGAGGGAGGCCAACTGTCTAAAGCTGACCTGAAGAAATTCCCTGTGTACCACAAGGGAGATTGTCCTGAGGTGTTCTTTTCCTTAGTGGAAAGAGCGTTTGTGGACTTCTCAGTGAGGGAAACTGAGAAGATGACCATCATGCGATCTTTAATCAGTGGTAGCCTGGCTGAGGTTTATGCCGAGATGCCTGAGGAACTGATGAAAGATTTCGCAGAGTTTAAAAAACTGGTGTTTGCCAGACATGGGATAAATGCGGAGCAGCTGAGACAAAGATTCAGGTCCCTCACCAAGAAACCAGAACAGACTTTTACCCAAGTGGGGGCCCAATTGGTGAGGCTGCTTGGGAAATGGCTGTCTCAGGAGGGGACAGAGACCTATGAGCAGCTTAAAGACTTGATAGCACTGGAACAGTTCTATTCAGTCCTGCATGGGGAATTGAAATTCCAGGTGAGGGAAAGGAAACCGAAATCGGTGGCAGCAGCCGCAGAGATCGCAGATTTTATTTCCCAAATAAGAAAGCCCTTGGGTGAGGGGAAATCTGTAGGTAAACCCAAAGAAACCTACAGCAAGTACTCTCAGGGACCAGGGAGAAGCCAGCAAGGGGGAGGGGCCCATGGTGAAGGGAAGCCCTCAGACATGAAACTAAGACCTCAGATTTTGGAGGGAAAACCAAAACAAGATGAGAGAGAATCAAAATACACCAGAAAATGTTATTTCTGTCAGGGAAAGGGTCATCTAATCTCAGAGTGTGAGAAATTAAAGCAGCTAAAAGGAATGGTGCCTCAGGATTCTAGTGGGACCAAGCCAAAAGCTGTGTTCTGTGTCCAGAAAGAGCAAGGCTCAGTGTCACTGAGGGAGCCGGTTGCCATGGCTACTCAGTCTGAAACAGCTATCTCTGCTGATCAGGCTGAGGAAAATGGTCCTCTTGTGGAAGTAAAGCGCTGCTTGCTGGTGAAAACAGATTCTCAGTTGTTTGAGACAGCTGGGGTGGACGTAGGAATACTTGACCGTCAGTATAGGGGGCTGCGGGACACTTGTTCCCAGGTAACCCTGTGCCATCCAGATATTATTCCTAGGGAGTTTATAATCCCAAATGAGAGCATGAAGGTGGCAGGGATTGAGGGGCAGGTAATCTCTCTGCCAGTAGCAGAGGTACCTGTCAACTTCCAAGGCTGGAGGGGAGTGTGGCGGCTAGCAATTTCATCGACTCTGCCAGCAGCCGTGCTCGTGGGAAATGACCTGGCTGAACATGTGAAACGGGTGCTAGTGATTACACGCTCACAAGCCACCACAGGGACAGTTCAGGGGGGTAATGATGAGCCAGAGACGGAAGCAGAGGGGAGTTCAGAAGCTGTGGTGGAAACCTTAACCACAGACAGCAGATTTGGACAGGAGCAAAAGGCAGACGCCACTCTCCAAAAGTGTTTTGAACAGGTGACTGACGCACAGCTAACACCTGAAACCCCAGTGAGATTTCTGGAGGAAAAGGGGATTTTATATAGAGAAACCCTGAGGAATATCTCAAAAGGGGGAGATGGGATCAGAAGTCAGCTGGTGGTACCTGAAAAGTATCGCCCCATGATCTTACAAAGGGGTCACTCTGACATGTTTGCTGCACACTTAGGGGTGAAAGGGCCCCTTGATTTGATCAAACAAAATTGGGAGCAGATCACCCAGGATGACCCACAAGACGTTGTGACATACATAGACACCTTGATGAATGACCTAAGGAGAAATTTAGAGCTGGCAGCAGAAAACCTGCAAGCTCAGAAGGTCAGACAGAAAACATGGTATGACCACAAAGCTAGAGAGAGGCACTTTGACCCAGGGGAGGAAGTGCTTTGGCTTAGGCCCTGCAGAGAGAATAAACTGCAGCTCAAATGGGCAGGACCATATAGGGTCATTTCCAAGATGTCAGACCTGAACTACCTTATAGAGCAGGAGGAGAACCAAGCAAGGAGGGTGGTTCATGTGAATGCCCTAAAACCCTACTACAGAGGGGAACAGAGGGTTTTATTCGCGATAAAAGCAGCTGAGAGTGAGGAAGCGGAATTACCCTTCTGGGAGGGTAGAGGGGAAGTAAAATACAACCCAGAGGAGGTAAAGATCAGTCCTGCACTCACCCAAGACCAGCAGCAAGAACTAAAAATGCTGCTTAGCAAATATCAACAGGTGTTTTCCAACAAGCCGGGGATAGTGAAGGGAGTGATGCATCGGATCCACACAGGGGATGCACCCCCGCAGGCAGTATCCCCATACCGAGTAACGGGACCCTATAGGGACAAGGTGCGGAAGGAGCTGGACGAGATGCTGAGGGAGAACATAATCGTCCCCTCTTCTAGTCCTTGGTCCTCTCCGATAGTCCTTGTGGACAAGCCTGATGGGAGCATTAGGTTTTGTGTTGATTACAGGAAATTAAACCGTGTAACCACTCCTGATGCCTACCCAATGCCCAGGCTAGACAACCTGATTGAAACCATAGGGGGTTGTCGGTTCATCTCATCATTGGACCTGGTAAAGGGATATTGGCAATTAAGAATTGATCCCAGGGATCAAGAAAAGACTGCCTTTTGCAGCCCTTTTGGTCTCTATGAGTTTCGAGTCCTGAGCTTTGGTCTCAGAAATGCACCAGCCACATTCCAAAGGCTGATGGACCAGACCTTGGCAGGGCTCAGTGACTTTACAGTGGCCTACATTGACGACATAGGGATCTTCAGTAATACCTGGGAAGATCACCTGTTACACCTGGAGTTAGTGCTGCAGAGGTTAAGTGCAGCAGGGCTAACGGTAAAGGCCAGCAAGTGTCAGCTGGGTAGCCCAGAAATAAAATACTTGGGTCACATGGTAGGGGGAGGAGTGATAAAACCCCTGGAGGCCAAAATAGAAGCTGTTCGTGATTGGCCCAGACCCAACACCAAGAAAAAAGTCAAATCATTTCTTGGGTTGGTGGGCTACTACAGAAAGTTCATCCCGAGGTTTAGCGAGATTGCGGCTCCGCTGACCGATCTGACGAGGAAGAAGGCTGATGACCGCATCCCGTGGACCAGCGACTGTGAGGCGGCGTTCCAGAGGTTGAAGGAGGCGCTAATCAACTATCCAGTCCTGCGTGCTCCAGACTTCGACCGGGAGTTCATCATCTACACCGATGCGTCTAACAGCGGGGTAGGAGCAGTTCTGTGCCAGGAGGATGAGAATGGTGACCAGCATCCAGTGTCCTACCTGAGTAGGAAACTTCAAAAAGGTGAGAGACATTTGGCAACCGTGGAGAAGGAGTGTTTGGCCATAGTCTACGCGATCCAGAAGGCCAAGCCTTACATCTGGGGAAGACATTTTATTCTGTGCACTGACCATTCACCATTGCAATGGTTAAAGACAATGAAAACCCACAATAGCAAACTTATGAGGTGGGCTTTAAACCTACAGGACTATGACTTTGAAGTGAAGGTGGTCAGAGGGTCAGTGAACTGTGTTGCTGACGCCTTATCAAGAAGACCTGAAGGATGAAGACGGCGAAAGAACATGGACTATGTGTATATAATGATGTCAAACAGTTAAATGTACCTGTTTTTTTGGAATTTGGTTTGTATGAATAAAGGTAAATTGATGTAATGTATATGGTAAATGTTTAAATGCCTAATTGAAATGTTTAACTTAGAATGTAAGTATAAGTAAGTATGATATGGTATGTATAACTGTTGTTGTGTATTTTATCCAGATTGTTTTTTTGGTGAAAAGCACGTTAGCTTTCCCCCTACAAAACAACTTATAAAGAGGGGAGGTGTTACATACAGCACTGATGTTACCTGTCTGTCATGGGTTTGGAGGGAAAGTTCCATCCTATGGGGAGTGGAAGGCGGGACATCAGGAGGAGGGGCTGTACTGTATATAAATGTGGAGCGTGTGTGGTGAGAGAGAGACACTGAGAGACACTGGGATGTGACGAAGCAGCAGCTGGGAAGAAGAAGCTGTTGTGGGAGTCTGTGTGTCAGACAGGGTACTGCTGTGTGTCAGAGTACCAACCTGATAGGTTCAGGTGTCTGTTGGGTAGCCAGAACTGATAGGTTCAGGGTCTGTGCTTCAAGATAAGGGTTCTGGGTGAACCAAACTGTATGCTTGTATAAGTGAGAATAAGCCACGTTACTTTATCTTATTCACCTGATTGTTTATTTTTCCCTGTGTGTATTTAAAATAAACCTTATTCTTTTTATTGTTTGAAAATCCATCCCTGGTCTGTGTGACTTCTTATAGGGAATGGTTGGTGGCAGCTTAGTTAACGTGTGGCAGATCCCAGTAGGTCTGGGTTTGTCACATTGTACTTAGACCGTTAAGAATACCAAACCCACTCACAAAGTTGAAGGAGCTGATATTTAAGCCTGTTTCTAAGAGGAATAGATTATATAGAAATTAATATATTCATATATCTGTCCCCTCTAATGTGTAGTCCGTTGAATCTGGGGATTTAGTGAGTCAACTCCTCTGCAAGTTCCATTGATTCTGTGAACCTAATCTATATTACGCTAGACTAAGTCACAACTGCTGCCCAGAATAGACCTTTGGTCTAGATGAGCGGGGTATAAATCTAAATCAATCAATCAATCAATCAATCAATCAATCAATCAATCAATCAATAAATAAATACTGTAAATAGAATCAATGGTACTCATGTAGTAGTTGACTTACTAAGTCCCCACGGATTCAATGAGTCTACTCTAGTGCGACTTACTATATGCTAAGCAACAAGATTTCCTCCAATACTGGATCCAGTAAGAACAAGAAAATCAGTTACAGTAATCAGAATTAAGCAGCACCATATTGTGTAGCAATCCAGTAATACTCTTCTGTATAAGAAAGCAATTTTAAACAATTGGATTTTCAGACTCAGTTTAAAGGCCTGTAAGTTTTACATAGTATACGTGCGAACTGAGACACGGTTCAACAGCAAAAGAGCCTTATCCTTTGTACCTGCCATCCTTATCTCTGTGAGCATCCCCCTCCCTGGCTGGTATGAGTGTGAAGGCTGTATCTTCTTTGCATGCTAATGAATGAATGAATGAATGAATGAATGAATGAATGAATGAATGAATGAATGAATGAATATGTGTTCTACCAACTGGCTGTGTTCTACCTCCCAGTCTTCTGTGTTTCCGTGTTGGTTGTCATGGAAGGGATTTATCCTTTCTTCCATTTATTTATTTATTTATTTATTTATTTATTTATTTATTTATTTATTTATTTATTTATTTAGTTATTTAGTTAGTTATTTAGTTAGTTAGTTAGTTAGTTAGTTAGTTAGTTAGTTAGTTAGTTAGTTAGTTAGTTAGTTATTCATTTCATGTCATGTCATGTCATGTCATGTCATTTTTATCCTGCCTATCTAGCCGAAGGCCACCCTGGGCAGTTTACAACATGTTCTGTATAAACAACACAATTAAAACAGAGGACAGAAAACAGAAATAAGAAAATGCAAATAGAGCAGTATTGTCAAAACCTAAAAATGCATTTGCAAAAAACATTCAGAAGTCTCACTGACTCCCATGGAACTCCTCACTTGCACATAATTCTTGATAACTTGCAGTTATGTTACTAGTTATGTTAGTAAATCAAAAGCTGGTGTGATCACCAGGTCTTCCGTAACTGACTTTTTTTTTGGTGTTTGTTTAACTCATCTGTTTGAACGCAGTTTTTCCTGCCTCTTGATATGCATTCTTTTGTTTTTCTCTTTTAGATATACAAAACTGGGGTATGCAGGGAATACAGAACCACAATTCATTATACCATCATGTAAGTACTTCTGACTATGTAGTGAAAAAACATGTTTTCTTGATAAAAATGGATTTCTTCTTGGCTGTGCCCAGATCACTTTTCTTCAGTTGATCACACTCACTCTCTATCTCTCTCTTTTTCTTCCTTGGAAGTAATATTTACTATACTAGCTTCCTTGGTTAGCTGGAGAGAAAGAGGTTTCTTTCCTTCTTGCCAGGACCGGCCCTCATTAAACCAGTTTCTGGTTGCTATGACAAGTTCTCTTTCCTTCCTATTGCCATTGTGTTGCTGCCAGCAGCCTTGCCTCAGCAAACAAGTGACTTCTTCTTTACCTGACACCATGGAGACGACTGGAATAATCTCATGGGAGCCTTCCGGTCAATTGAAATAGTGAACTGCAGATGCCACCTGGTTGTTGAATTGCCCATGTTTTGAACTGGCTTTTAATGAGATTGTTTCTTGTAATTTTTAAAATTTAGGCATTGCATTAAGAGAATCAGCAAAAATTGGTGACCAGGCACAGAGAAGGCTGACCCAGGGTGTTGATGATCTTGACTTTTTTATTGGAGATGAAGCCCTAGATAAACCTACCTATGCTACAAAGGTAAGTCCGGAGCAAAAACTGAAGATGAACTAGCAAATGTACACATCTCAGTTTTAAACAATCCAATGCATAATATATCTTTTATGAAGGCTTGGTTGCTAAATCCGTTACTATTGTGCAGAACTGAATGGGGTAATTCTACTGCTCTAATGTCTCTGCTTCTTGCAAAACAATCTCTCTTTTTCTTTTTTGCTGTTCCTTAGGCTGGGTTGAACTCCTTCCTACTAAGGCAGTGCCACCTCTCTTTATTCCAACTTTCCCTACCATCCATGACATCTTTAGCTCTAGTTAAAGTTCCTTCTAGTCCTTTGGACCAACACATTGTCCTTAATGACGATGGATACGAAACAAAAGCATTTGTCTAACCTTGCCTTTATTGATTTATTTTGAAGAACTGTTCTCAGCCCACAAAAGCTTCCAAAGCAATACACACCAGAAATGTAAAAATAAGAGAAGAGGTTTAAAAACCATTTTAAAAAGGTTTTTTTTTCTTCCAAATGTTGTCCTTCTTTGAAAATATATTAAGGACACTCTAAAAGCCAGCTTTAAAACTGATATTAAAACACCAAAGGCTGTCTGACACAATATGGTCTCATCTGTCGGCAGAAAAACTCATCAGGGATGGAAATACCTGAGTGGATTTGGGAGGGAGTTCCACAATCAGGAAATAGTGTATCTTGTTGTATGAAAAGCATTTTGCAGTGTATAAAGCATTGTCTGGAAAATTGGCAGCATCCCACATTAATTGCTATGTGGGCTGCTCCCAACTAAACAGATGCCAATGTCAGGTTTCTACCATCCATGAGCCTCATCTATAATCTCTTACTTTGTTGCCTTATGATACAGTAGGGGCCCCCTATCTGCTAGGAATTGGTTCCAGACCCCTTGTGGGTACTGAAAACCGTGGATAATATTTTGTTGTTGTTGTTTAGTCGTTAAGTTGTGTCCAACTCTTCGTGACCTCATGAGATGACCAAAGTACTGGACCCTCAGCATCAGGACCTGTCCTCCCAGTGAGCACTGAGGGTTGATTTCCTTCAGAATTGATAGTTTTGTTCTCTTTGCAGTCCAGGGGACTCTCAAGAGTTTCCTCCAGCAGCACAATTCAAAAGCATCAATTCTTCGGCGGTCAGCCTTCTTTGTGGTCCAGCTCTCACTTCCATACATCGCTACTGGAAAAACCATAGCTTTGACCTTTGTCGGCAAAGGTGATGTCTCTGCTTTTTAAGATGCTGTCTAGGTTTGTCATCGCTTTCCTCCCAAGGAGCAGTCATCCTTTAATTTCGTGGCTGCTGTCACCACCTGCAGTGATCATGGAGCCCAAGAGGGTAAAATCTGTCACTGCCTCCATATATTCCCCTTCTGTTTGCCAGGAGGTGATGGGACCAGTGGCCATGATCTTAGTTTTTTTTGACGTTGAGCTTCAGACCATTTTTTGCGCTCTCCTCTTTCACCCTCATTAAGAGGTTCTTTAAGTCCTCCTCACTTTCTGCCATCAGAGTGGCATCATCTGCATTTCTGAGGTTGTTGATATTTCTTCCGGCAATTTTAATTTCGGTTGGGATTCCTCCAGTCCAGCCTTTTGCATGATGTAGTCTGCCTATATGTTAAATAAGCTGGGAGACAATATACAGCCTTGTCGTACTCCTTTCTCAATTTTGAACCAATCAGTTGTTCCATATCCAGTTCTGTTGCTTCCTGTCCCACATATAGATTTCTCAGGAGATAGATAAGGTGGTCAGGCACTCCCATTTCTTTAAGAACTTGCCATAGTTTGCTGTGGTCCACACAGTCAAAGGCTTTTGCGTAGTTAATAAAGCAGAAGTAGATGTTTTTCTGGAACTCTCTGGCTTTCTCCATAACCCAGTGCATGTTAGCAATTTGGTCTTGAGTTCCTCTGCCCCTTCGAAATCCTGCTTGTACTTCTGGGAATTCTCGGCCCACATACTGCTGAAGCCTACCTTGTAGGATTTTGAACATAACCTTGCTAACGTGTGAGATGAGTGTATGAGTGTATGAGAAGGTATTTGATACCTTCTCGCTAAAGATAGGAGTACTCTTTTCTTTTCACATTGCGATTCACCCTAAAATCCAGTACTGTAGCAGGTGCAGCTATTGGCAAATAGCCTTCTCTTTGGTACGCCCACCTCTTCTCCCTTCCTCATCCTGGCACTGCCCTCCCCTGGCGGTGGTACACACCATGGATATACACCCTCTCTAAAAGTAGTTAATAGACCCCTTCCCTCCAGTTGAGCCTCTTTTCAGTTTATTGACTAAATGTAATTCCTTGGAACTATGCAGTTGGTGCTTCCTGTAATGAGTATAGATTCCAGAACTATCCCCGGTCTCAGATTTTGGCATGTTGTTGGAACGTGGGACACATTTAAACCTGGTAGCAGTGTTCCACTAATTTGCTTGGATTTATGCATCAGATATGACGCGTGTGTTCTGTTGCCCGATAGAACTCTGATTTGTGCCCTGGGATTGCATGCTGCATTCTCTCATACTGAACCCAACGGGGAAGGGCTTTGTTCATGATGAGCCTCTTGTGCACAGTGTCCGCTCCATATGGACAACATTACCCATTGGAGTGGGAGAATAGCAATCTGCTTGTTTTATGCAAACATGACATGCCCATTCATCTGTGTGATGCTATGCTTCCACTCACCTTTTCTTTAGTGGCCTGTACGACATGGTATTGTGGAGGACTGGGATCTTATGGAAAGGTTCATGGAGCAGGTTATTTTTAAATATCTTCGGGCTGAACCAGAAGATCACTACTTCTTAATGGTAAGGCAAACAGGTGAAAGTTATGCCGTTCTTAGCATTGAGTCAGGGGACTGTTTTCATTTTGTAGGTTGGATTGCCTGCTGGGAGCTGTCCTTTAGACCAGAGGATTTTAGGGGTGGAGGGGTAGAACTCCACCATTTCCCTACTGTCCCCAGACACCCATGTCTATTTCCCGTTTCTCTATGCAGAGAGGCACGGAGTCCCATCCGTCTGTCTCTAAGGAGAAAGTTATTCCATGCTCCTGCCCTCTATCTAGTTGGATAGAGCAAGTCACAAAAAAGGGTATATCCAGGAATCCCCTCTCATCCATTCTTCCTCCCCATGGAAATGTAACTACTAGGAGAAATTACCTTCCGAACAGAGAGGAAGACTTTTGGACTACCTATTGCCACAGTTCCTCCTACCATATTTCATAGCCTTATGATAGTTTCAGACGATTTTGAACTTACTGAGATTTATCAAATTGACCAATCTTATCTTGTTGACTGATGTCTTTGTTTGATGTCTTTTTCACTGCGTGCACATGTCATAGTGTTTCCACTTACACTATCTTAGTTTTACACCTAACAAAATACTACGTAGAAGAAGCCCTCTGAAAGCTTTTTTATTGCGTTAAGTTTTCATTCATTTGTATTACTGGGGGCATAATTTATAAAATCACATGAGAACTGTATTCTAATAAATTTCTTTGGGATGCTGCCTAGCTTGAGTGCTTTTAATAATAATAATGAAAAGCTCTGGGTAGCTTGATTAGATTACAGATGCTGCTTGATATAATTGGCTGATTTTTACCTAAACAAAGGACAGCATTACAGCAAAATGAGAAAAAAATGTCGCTTAGCAATATGCTGTTTTAGCAGCTATGGGCACAATTATGTATTGCCTTTTGTGGTAGCTTTTTAATGCAGATAACATTAAATTGCTTTAATGCAAGCTATTTTCTGAAGGTTCCATCAGTTATTTTTTAAATGTTTATGTAAAGAGTATGCACAATACAGTCAACTCTGCTTATTAATATTACTTTTTTCCCCGAAAAAAAGAGGCATGCATATGGATAACCTGGGAACTGAATTAGCTCGACTTCTAGGCTTCTAAATGGTTGCCCTTTATTCTGCTTCTGTACTTCCCTGCCTGCCTTTCTCTTTTTCTAAATGGAATGGATTTGTTAGTAGTGCACCTGGTCTGCTACTATTTCAAGCTTTGCACACTTGAAATCAGTCCAGGATTTGTGCTGTTAGGGCAGACTTCCATGTAGGCCGTCACACATACTTTCGAACAGGGACTGAGTTTTCCTGGTTTTCAGCCAGGAAAAGAATGTTTGTTTTATTTTAATTTTTCATGTCTATGCCATCTTTATCCCAATGAAATGACACAATATGAGGCTCACAAATTATTAAAAAAGAAACCAGCTGAATACACAATAAACTATTACATTAAAAAATTAGGCATGTAATAGAATTAAAACAATTGGTTAAACACAGTGGAAAACTATTTAAAAACACTTCAAAACATAAATAAAATAATGCAAATGTTCTTAACCCAAGATCAAAACTCTCCGCTGCCCAATTAGTTGTTAAAAGCTTGTCTGAAAAGGATGGTTTTCATCTGTCACCAGAAAGTCCAGAAAGAGGGTGCTACCCTAGCTTTCTGAGCCAAAAGAGTTTGCTCAAGACCTCTAATCTCTAAAATAGCTTTATCAATGATCAATTACCAAATAAAGTCTCAATCCCAAATTTACAGGGGACTCTTTGAAAAATTTATTCTGAGTAGAGATGGGCAGTGTCTTGATTCCCACGTGGCCCGTTTGTCTCACTAGACTAAAAAAAAGCTCACACTATGTGTCTTTCAGCTGCCACCAGCTGATTACATCAACATTACCTATTATTAATAACTGAGGCCCAGGCGATAGGTCATTTTAAAAGAACCAAATAGAAATTGTTTATTGATACAGATGTCGACAGAACAAGCAATGTTGTTAACTCTTTAACAAACATTCTTCTTTATCCACTCTCAACCACCACTCTCCCGCCCAAACTCCAAAACTTACAATCTCTTCACCTCTAACTCCCTATCTAACACTCTAAATAAAACTTCCCCTCCTCCTGCCGAGTCTCTTATATCTTGTGACTCCTCCCCTCCAGCACACCCATTGGTCTATGTAGATAGCATGTGAATATTCATGACCTGGGCAGACGCCACAGGCAGGAAGCATGATAAAGCGCTTTGTACAAAGCTGTCCGTGCAGCACCCCAGATGCTGCTCTGGACTGTCTCCCTCACTATTCTTCGCACACTGCCAGGGTCCAACCCCACCTCCTCTGGCAGCCAACCACTCCAACAAGGGGGCGGGATGAGGATTTCTTCTGATGAGTGGTCAGCTGCTGGAGGAGGCACCACCGGAGAAGGACCCCGGCAGTGTGCGAAGACCGGTGGGTGGGCCAGCCCGCTGGGGTGGGTGGGAGGTGGCCCAGAGCGGCACCTAGGGTGCTGTGCTGACAGCTTTGTGTGAAGCACTTCGTTGTGTTTTGTGCCCATCTCCAATTCTGAGAAACAATGTACGTTTAATGGTTTTCTGGTTAATATGATTAAATTCCAAAACGTGTTTGATCCATATTTAATAGAATGCTTTGTTTTTAAAACAGACTGAACCACCTCTGAACACTCCTGAAAACAGAGAATACCTTGCAGAAATAATGTTTGAGTCTTTTAACATCCCAGGGCTTTATATTGCTGTTCAGGTAAATAGTGAATACATCCTTCTTGGGGCAGAGGGTTAGCAGAGAAAACTGGGGCTTCTCTGTGCAAGTTACTGGGCACATGCCATTTGTTGTGTGTCTGTGTGTCTCTGTGTGTGTATGTCTGATGTTTTTGGCCTCCAGACTTTATAGTTCTCCATTCTTGGACTTCCCCGTCAGCTCCATGCCTAAATTGTGCTTACCTGGAGAAAGGCCGGGCTGGAAGGCTTTGTGGCTTTGGACAATGCTTCGTAGTGGAAGAAAAACTGTTGCTAGAAATCACTATCCATTTTTAAAATGTACGTTAAACATTTTTAGCTTATAGCTTCCAGAGCAGTCCTTATTGCTGCTGAAATAATATCCTGTAGATTTTAGAAATGTTACTTTTTTGGGCTACAAGAAGAATGGGTATTTCTAAGTACAGTGGTGTCCCATTTGACGATTACCTCGTTAGACGAGGAAATCGCTTAATGATGAGTATTTTGTGATTGCTGTAGCGATCGCAAAACGATGTTTGTATGGGTTTTTTTTGTTCAACGACGATTGGTTCCCTGCTTCGGGAACTGATTTTTCATTTAACGACGATCAAAACAGCTGATCGTCGGGTTTTCAAAATGGCTCCCCACTGTGTTTTAGGACGGATTCCTCGCTATACAGGCACCAGAAAATGGCCGCCCTATGGAGGATCTTTGCTGGACGCTAAGGTATTTCGCCCATTGGAATGCATTGAACCAGTTTTCAATGCATTTCAATCGGTTTTTTACTTTCGCTTGATGACGATTTCCTTCTACAGCAATTTTGCAGGAACGGATTATCCTCGTGAAACGAGGCACCACTGTACCTAATTTACTCTTACTAACATTAATATTATTATAATTACTTGTACCCTTTCTTCTAGAGAAGATTCTAGGTGGCTCATATATTAAAATATAAAGTTAAAAACAACAAACCCTCTGTAAGTAATTCAAAGCCACACTCTGAATAAGAACAAATTGGGCCACAAATCATTGACAGAAGGCCAAAACTTAAAAATTGGCAGTCATATTACACCAAATACAGAGAAGGAGAGAACTGAAGTGAAGTGTGGGCTGTTTCTTAACCAGTCCTTTAAGAGAAACCTAAGAGTATATTATTATTATTATTTTTTTTTAAAAAGTGATGCAGTGTCTCAGTGATAGTCTACCAGAGTTTGAAAAGAAATTTCACTTCCTTTGCCCCTCCACCAAGAAGCAGAGGAAGTGATCAATTTGCCAGCATCGTGAAGTGGCTTGGTTATTCACCTGCTTCATGATATCAGAAGGAGCTGGACCCAGTAGGGTCACTTGAGTTCCGATTGCCATTCGGATACAAGAATTGCACCAAATAGCGTATTGCATCTCCACCCAACCCCAAGCAACCCTGTTTAGCCCACACCAGCCCACTGCAGAAGAGTCAGTTGTAGACAAGGCCTTAATTTGTTTCTAGATGTTGTTGTTATTGTTGTTCTTCTTTTTAAAATCTTGCCCAGGCAGTGCTAGCTTTAGCTGCATCTTGGACTTCACGGCAAGTTGGGGACCGAACTTTAACAGGTACAGTTGTTGACAGTGGTGATGGTGTGACCCATGTAATTCCAGTGGTAAGTACCATACGTGGCATTATAGATATATTAAATGTTTTGTGCTTTGTTTGCTACAAGTGAAAAGGATGTATTCCTCATTATCTTCTCAGTTTGTGAATGTGAAAGAAAGGTATATCCTTATCAAATGAATATGCTTAACGTTTAGTATCAAAATTCATGAAGCACAAATATGGACAGCAAGCAAAAATGTTTTCAAGTTCATTATGCAAACAAAATTAGGAATAAGAACATAACAAAAAATATATTGCAAAATTGTCCAGGATCCATGTGGGATTCTGAACTTCTATTCCTGAAATCTCCAATTTTTAATTGTACACCACTTGAACTGTTGAATTGTCATTGACATGTTATACTTAAGAAGCTTATGTCTCACATTTCAACCTTTAGAAAGGCCCCAAAGGCAGATTCTAATTACCATTGAAAACATTGAAAAAACATATTAAATTAAAGATATTAAAAGCTTAAATTAAAAAAAAATACACAGCTATTCACCCCCCCGGCTTAGATTGAATGTTTGGAGAAACAAAGCATAAGCAACTACACTGATCCATAGGAATAAAAATATATATATATCCATGGGCAACCCCTTTATTAAGATCAGTTATACATTTACAATATGTGTAAGCTTTTGACTTCCTCAGAACTGCTTACCAGGTCAGATGGCAAAAACTGGCAAGAAGGGAAAGGTATGGAGATCAGCATTTAAACTCAGTTCCAAGACAGAGAATTGTTTTATTAAGTCAGAGACCTTAATGCAAACCTTGGGTAGCCCCCATTGGGATGAAGGCAATGGGCAGATTTTCCTCCTTTGCACCCACAGAGAGAGTAGCCGTTCATGCATCTGCACCTAGTTTTAGATGGGACACAGGTTTCTTTAGCAGCATGGGCTAAAAAGAAAGAAAGAAAAAAAATGACAAAAACTAATTAAGGCATCTAAGGTTCATAAGAGGGGACGAACAGAGTCTCTCTGGTAGGAAAGTTCCGTGGCTTGGCTGCCAGGAGAGAAAAGGCCTGCTTTTGTTTCTCTCCCAACACCTCCTGAGAAAGTGGTGAAATCCAGCGCCATAAAACATTGCATATATGCCGTGGACAGATCCATTCAGGATAAAGCAACCCTCAAACATCTCAGTCCTAAACCATTTAGGCCTTTCTACGTAATGGTCAGTGCCGTGAATTGTGTCTGAAAATGAGCTTTCGCAAATGCAGGTAACTGGAGGAAGGCACTCTACTGACTGGCCCCAGAGGACGGCTGCATTTCACGCAGCTGCAGTTTCCAAAGTTTTTTTTTTCCAAAGGCAACCTTACATTAGAAGCGTGCATGGCCGTAATTGGTGGTGCAGCCTGGCAAGGGGAACTGCTGCTGAAAGGAGAGCGGGCGGGGAGTCCCACGGGGCCCACGTAAGCCCCTGGGTATATGAAAAGTGGCTTTTTGGATCCCAACCCAGGCTGATTAAAATAGTTGGATTCTCCCCTAAGGCAATGTTTTTAGCTGTGTTTTTCTTGCTAGTTCAATTCTTCTGAGACGCCAAAGAAGCTAACATTCCACCTGCAGAAGAAAAACCAGAGCTTATTCACACGACATTTCTGCTTGCATCCAGATGTGCTGCTCATTTGGCAAATGAGTTGTCTTAGTCCTTTGTCGTGAGTGCAAGCGGTTGTTGCTGCACACCTATAGATTCCTCCCTCATTTGTGACCGGGGGGGGGGGCTTTACCTCAAGGACCGCTGAGCTATGAACAAAAGGCAGCCCAGAACAGGAAGAGACAATTCTGCAAGAGAGTTTATATGCTTTCATGTAGCACTCCTGTCGTCTATGTCCTCAACACATAATGTTTGCAGCTGCAGTTCTGTATATACCAATTTGGGAGCAAGTCCCATTGAATTAAATAGGTCTTGCATCCAGACATGTATAGAATTCCATTGTCCAGGAAGGTCACTTTGTTGAGCTATTATTGGTCACGAATATTAAAGTTGTTCCCTAATTTTAAATACTAGCATACTGTTCCTTAAAGATCCCCCCTTTTTTCTTGGTGTTGTTCCTGTGATTTCATGATGCTTTATTATTATTATTATTATTATTATTATTATTATTATTATTATTATTATTATTATTATTATTATTATTATTATTATTATTATTATTATTATTATTATTATTATTATTATTATTATTATTATTATTATTATTATTATTATTATTATTATTATTACTACTAGATTTATAATTCCAGTCAAGCAGAGGGGTAGCTCCTAATTATTAATTTTTCAATATATAATCATTGGCAGTATTTGTTAATGTGATTTCTTTGAGTTCAGATGTTTAAACAATGGCAAATGTTGAATTTGTTGCAGCGTATCTGTTGTTGGTAAACCTTCTGATGTGTAACATTTTTCTCCATCTGTAGGCAGAAGGTTATGTAATTGGCAGCTGCATCAAACACATCCCTATTGCAGGTAGAGATATTACATATTTCATTCAACAGCTCCTAAGGGAGAGGGAGGTGGGAATTCCACCTGAACAGTCATTGGAGACGGCTAAAGCCATAAAGGTAAACACATCTGTGTAACTAACTAGGTTATTCAGAAATATCTAAGGGATTGACATTGAATAATTTAAATATGAGAATTTTAAATATGAATAACTAGACTTTCACTCCTATATCCTCCATCCCCTTTTATCTTATCCCTGGACTAACTATAGGCAGTGCACCTATGCTATACTGTAAGACCTCCCATTCCTGTGTTATTATACTTATTTATATCTGCAGGAACTTAGCAACCACCATTAAGGGCTTTATTTATCACCCCCTAGGATCTTAAACAGTCCTTAATGGCCACTGATTGTCCATTGCCATAATAAACTTCATGCATTTCCAACAACATGTCATACGTCTGTTCCCGTCTCACCCCCCAATTTAATGTATAATTGTCTGTCTGCTAGGGCTACACTCTGTGCATCTGTAGAAGTAGACATAATTCCTCAAAAGCTAAAGCCAAGTAAAATTAGTTTGTCTGGAAGGTGCTGTAAGACTCCTTGTTGTTTTTGCTGCAACAGACTAACACAGCTATCTCCTTAAAAGTACTGTATTTTTTCCGTGTATAAGATGCTACTTTTTCCTAAAACCATTAGAATAAAAATTGAGAATGTAAGCTGAGAACACGGAGAGAACAAAACGGCCCATACCTTGCCTCTGTAAACAGGCTTCCTTCAATCATGAGGCTTAGTTTCCTCCAGTCAGGAGCCTTATGGAACTGACGTCAGCTGATGCTGAACAAACCAATTGGAACACACCTTGTCAGAGGTGGAGCCTGTAGGCAACAGGGACTCCTAATGTCCGAGTGTTCTGAGCCCAGAGGCTGAATCCTCAAAGCTAAATTTTCTTAATTTTTGAATTAGAAAAGTGTGTGTGGGGGGGTTATAAGTGGGGGCATCTTATAAACGGGAAAATATGGTAATACTTTCCCTGTTTAATTTAGTATTAACTAACCACCCTCTTAAAAAGCCAGCGGCTGCTTTTTGGCCTTCTCGTAGCAGAGCTGCTGCTGGGACAGAGCAACAGTGGAAAAGGTACCGTCCTCCAGCTGCTGTTGAGCATCTCCCATTATCCCATTATCTGTGCTACTTAGGGCTGAAGGCCATCGTGATCTAAGAACATCTGGCACAGCTTTCCCAGTCCTAGACTTGAGGGAAAGGAGTTTGCAACTTCTCTTATCCTATTAGAACCTCTCTCCTTTTTGGATTCTGGAAGTGATGTAGTTAACCATGCAAGAGTGTAGCAAAAAGGGAAAACAGATCCTGATGCTAGGTCAAGATTTTAATAAAATGAATTCAAAATCCCAAAGCATTTTTGGCAAACAGGGTGCTCTTCGGCGCAGCGGTTCTGTATGTTCTGTTTTGGGAAGATGAAAGGAAATTAACTCCAGGGCAATTCCTTGAAGCTGTCCTTAGGCGTGCAGCTACACGGGCACACAGTGGCTCATGCTATTTACACATATGATTAGAAGCATTTCATGTGTGCATATATTTTCCTCCGCTACAGTAATCATGGACGTTCTCCGGGCTATCTTTGCTTTCAGGAGCATTTACTCTTTTCAGGTGCAGCCAGTTTGTTGGGGGAACTGCTTCCTGCATGAACAAACAAAAAACAGATAGAACTGAGCATAACCCTGTATAAACTAATTTTGAATTGGTCAGCTAGGTTGCAGGATTAAAAATGGATACACTATCCTTTTCATATATTTTTTTTCAGTTCTTCCCAATAATAATATTTCATGTTCTCCTTCACAGGAAAAATATTGTTACATCTGCCCTGACATAGTAAAAGAATTTAGCAAATATGATATGGATCCGCACAAGTGGATAAAGCAATACACGGGTATCAATGCAATCAACAGAGATAAATTTATTATAGATGTTGGTTATGAAAGATTCCTTGGGCCTGAAATCTTTTTTCATCCAGAGGTAAGAGATAAACGTGACTATGTTAATAATAATAAATAGCAGCAGCAGCAGCAGCAACACTAACAACAACAATAATAATAATATGGCATGTCTGGTGATTGAGCACCATCTAGTGGCTAAATCATAGCAACTGTATTAGATGTATTAGAAAATGCACTTCAATCTTTCACTTCAACTAGGGTCTATCACTTCAGCTATTGATAAGTTTTGTGAAGTTTAAACTGATGATAATTCTTAAATGGGGGGTTATTTACCTGCAGGGTGAGACTTTTGGTAGATTAGCAATGTTAATCGATGTTTTGCTTGTACATTTATGCTTTGGACAAGGGTCTGTGATCCTCCAGATGTTTTAGATGCATTTAACAGCAGCCCTAGCCATCATAGCCAATGGTGAGAGATGGTGGGGATTGTGATCTGACAACATCTGGAGGGCCACAATTTGCCCAATTCTGGTGTAGATGTTAAGAACTACTTTGGCTAGAGTGCTTTCTTTTGACGATGTAGGCACTGGCTTGTGAAAGTTCACGCTGGGCCACCTTTATAGTTTCCAGGATGCCCCCAGGCTGTTAAGCTGTGCCTTGCTGCTATAGACTCAGACTCTCCTGAATTTTGACTCTCTAACCTAGCCTTGTAAATAGGTCCACCGACATCAATAGCTTGCAAAACAAAACAGGAAAAAAACAAATATGTTTCCCTGAAGGAGGAACCATGAGATCTGGCTGTCTGCCCAGTCCACTAGATTTCTGTGCTAGGTGCAATGAAGGGGGCAGCCAGCTTGGTATTGGTCTCGTATCACCAGTTGGAATGAACCAAATCCATCTACATGCTGTGCTTTCCTCCCTCCACTACCAGGCAATGTCCCAGTTTTTTTTTTATCACTGTTATGCCTCCATGTGTCTAATTAACCAGTGAGCATTGTTTCCCCCCAGTTTGCCAGTCCAGACTTTATGCAGTCCATTTCGGATGTGGTTGATGAAGTTATACAGAACTGCCCTATTGATGTTCGGCGTCCCTTATATAAGGTATTGTTATTATAGTTCTGGTGTGATGCATTACTAAGATACCTTCAGCTGAAAATTGAAGGCAAGGTTAGAACTGGCTAGTATTTGGATGGGAGATCATGAAGAAATGCCAGGAGTCTTTGGGTAATGCCAGGAAATAATTCTGCCTGAATCCTTGCAGAGTCATTGCCGTCAGTCAGAAGTGTTCATGTTAGGTTGGGTGGCCATTGGTTTGAATGAATATCAGCCAACTTCTTAACTTATCTATTGATTTTGTATTTTAAAACACTCAGTAAATAAAATATTCAGATGTACATAGCCTTTGTGTGAAGACCATTCTGTTTAATTATAAGAGCTGCTGGTGGGTATTGATAGATACATTGCTCTGTCCTCCCCAATAATGACTCTATGTAATACCCCCTAAGCGAGTGGTATTTTATTATAGTGAATTCTATTAATTTTATGTCATGAGCAAGGAAGTGAGTTGTAGACTCGTGTGGTTATTTGTGAGCTTAAAATGCCCATCTCTGGATCGTATTTGGCAATCCACTTATGTGCAAGAGCCTTGCGTTGCAGTGGTTAAACTGCAGTACTGCACTGAAGACTCTGCTCACGACCTGAGTTCAATCCCAGGCTCGGGTAGCCGGCTCAAGGTCGACTCAACCTTCTGTCCTTCTGAGGTCAGTGAATTGAGTCCCCAGTTTACTGGGTGGCGGGGTGGTGACGGTGGCAATGGGTAGCCTGCATAATTAAACTGGAAACTGCCCAAAGAGTGCTTGAAGCACTGTGGGAGGGTAATAATAATAATAATAATAATAATAATAATAATAATAATAATAATAATAATAATAATAATAATAATAATAATAATAATAATAATAATAATAATAATAATAATAATAATAATAATAATAATAATAATACTTTATTACGATCAACAGATCAGATGTACTATGGGAGGGTATATGTAGCACATTTTGCTTTGCATCTAAAGAAATGGGGTGTGTTGGGGGGAGATGGGAGATAGCCTAGAGGGAAGAGAACAGAAGGAAAATGAGAGAGCCTGGCTTTCATGTGGACTCTATTTGAAAATCTGATTGTTACCATATAACAAAAGAGGGCTGCTTCATCCCTGCTGTCATCATCCTTTTTTTTTTTTTTGCATTTTAAGTATTTATAGAGTGTGTTAAGTCATTTAAATGCTAAATGCAGTATTTGGGAGTCCCACTGCACTCTCCATAGCAGGAAGCCTACCAGAGTCTGCTTTTATTAATTTTCAGCCTTTCCTTTATTTCCTCTTCCTTAAATCTTTTCCAACTGGGCTTAAATTACTTAGGTCTTCCCTGGAGTGTTCTGTATTTTTGCCCCCTTTTTATGCTGCTTTCTGAACAGCAGCCAATGTTCTCTTACGTTCGGCTGGCAAACTGTGCTTTTTCAGCAAAGCTGGCCCTGTGAGGACACTATGAAGGATGATAAAGTGAGTTCTCCATCCGGAAGTAGCCCTATTCTTTTCAAACTTAAGGGGCTCTGATAAGCATCATTTTGGTCTCTATCTGCCTTTTTTTTCTTCCTCCAACACGTTAGCCCCGTTTTAAATAGTAACTTATTTTGGAATTGCTGTTAGCTGGCTTTGCAGTCACGCAGTAGGAGGTATAAACCTATGGGAGGATCAAGTGCAGCAGAGATGAAAAGAAAAGATAAGATAAGAAAGGGGAAGAATATTAAAGGTTTGGACAGAAACCATAGCATGCATTTAAGCTCTCTGTTTACTGTCAGATTAAAAAAAGAAAACTGAGGGATTAAGGAGGCGGGTGGCTGAAGTGATTAAATAAATATTGAACCTTGTGTCCCTCACTATGCCAAGGGCAATTGTAATATAGATTTTGGCTTTCCAAAGTCATACTATGTTGGCTGAATAGATCAGTGGTTTAAATATCTGTCTGTGGAGACAGAGGTTGGGAGTTCGATTCCCCACTGTGCCTCCTGCAGGTAAAGCTAGCCTGGGTGGCCTTGGGCAAGCTGCACAGTCCAACAGCGCCCCTAGAGGAAGGGAATGGTAAACCACTTCTAAGTATACTCGGAAAAACCTGAAAAGGGTCACCATAAGTCAGAATTGATTTGATGGCCTATGATGATGATTAATTGTTGTCCTTGAGATGCCTTAGGCTACTGTTTGCCATCTGCAGTTGATTCAGAAAAGGTACACCAAAACCTGTTAAATTGGGTTCAGTTCTGTTTCTATGCTAAAAAGAATTTGTAAGGAGAAAATACTGGAATCAGTGTTGAAATTCTTTTTTTTAAATTCACACTTCCAATGAATGTATCAAAAGAGAGCATAGTATAAGATAGAAATTCTGTAGCAGGATGAAGTGCTCAGTGTTTCAGGAACGTAATAGAATCAGAGAGTTGTATAGCTAGGAGGGATTTCCAAGGTCAATGAACCCAACTCCCTGGCATTTCCAATCAGCTAACATTGTTTAGGGTCATTTCAAAGAACCTGGTAATCCTAAGTACTGTAACTTTTTTTTTAAAAAAAGAGAAGAATATGTACTTTGATAACGGCAAAAAAATGCAAAATATAAAGACCTCCTTAAAGAAGTAGCTTAAAAACCCAGAATGATAGATAGGTGGCACTGTTTGATTACCATGATGTATATACACCTAGTTCGATCATGTAATGTTTTAATACTGATATTGGTGGCTGTTTTGAAAGTTCCCTCATGGCCCTTGTTTCTACTTGTTCCAAGAATTATCTTGTACAACTCAGTTAAAATCTCCTTGTTTTAAATGTGAGTCCATAGGTTGGCCAGAGAACTAAGTAGGAAGTCCCATGTTGCTCTATTCAAGTCACTTCCTCTGACAGGGACATAGGTGCGGACTGAGGTTCTTACAAGAGCTAGCATTACTTACGTTAAAAAAATATTTATGACTTTTGTGTACATGGGTTCATATTATAAGCATCCCTTAAATTAACCTCTTAGACGTGGTTGTGAAGTGGTACAGATCTTCAGTATAAGAAAGGGGAGTCACACCTGACATTTAGGGTGTTGCAGAGTTACCTGGCATCCTAGTATATACTTCGTATTGCAAGCATCCTATAAATTAGGCTCTTAAACATGGTTACTAAATGTTCATGGGTTTTCAGCATGAAGTGGGGGGGGGGACACACCTTACATTTAGGGTGTTCCACAGTTACTGACTCCACAGCATGCAAAACGCTGTGACGAGGGCAGGATGGTTCAAGTTTTTCTGCAACTGGGCCAGCCTACAAGGAAGAGTGGGGAATTGCGTAGAATTAGATTGAGACAGAACTGACCATTGGGTCACAATGCAGTCGCTCTATGAAACAGTGTGGAGAAATTCTTTTGTGGCTCCAGAAACATTCAGCACTATTCAGAATGCTCAGTTAAAATACTTCTATTTTTCATTTGGGATACTTGAATCTGAGCTCTACCTAAGAAGGTACAGGCTATTGCCATGGGGGACACAGGAGCCTCTCCTGACATCCTTCTCCTGCTCTCCCTTCATTCATTATTTTAAGGATTATTATTTAAAAAGGACATGCAGCAGATGAAGTATAGAAACAGTTAGCATCTCTGAATGGTCTGCCAATCTGTCCATTTGCACTATATGGCATGATCATTTGTTACAGAGGGAGATATAGTGTGCTGTAATGGGTAGAATATTGGATTAGGCTCAAGAGTCCTGGGTTCAAATCCCCCACAGGGCTGTGGAATTCATGAGGTGTTACTGGGGCCTTTCAGCCTGACCTACCTCACAGGATTTTACTGAGAATATAGTAGAATATAGTAGCACTGCCTTGATCTCATGGAGGCAACAGAAGACAGAAGTATAACAAGTAATAAATATGGTTAAGTGCAAAATGGCAACCACATTTGTATCCTTTCTGTATATCCGTGTCCATGAAGCTTTCCTAAATATTTGGTCTGACATGTTCTCAGCACCTAAAGGGGAAAAATAGCCTAAAGGGATAACATCTTTTATTCCCCCCCCCCCCCACCTGTGTCTTGTAGAATGTAGTTCTTTCAGGAGGCTCCACAATGTTCAGGGATTTTGGACGCCGACTGCAGAGAGACATGAAAAGAGTAGTTGATGCGCGGCTGAGAATCAGTGAACAGCTCAGTGGTGGCCGGATAAAGGTAAACAGGTTTTACTGCCTGTTTAAATGCCTGAATGAGCAACACGACTGCACATGTAGCTCTTAAGCAGGGCTGTAAATCAGCTGACGTTTTTACTAGTGTGCTGAAAGCATCTCTTCGAGCTGAACTCCACTCCCGAGATGCTGGGGCGAAGTCAAAATGGTTTCATAGAACCACAGAATTGTAGAGTTGGAAGCCTTCCCAGGAGACGTGTAGGCCAATATTCGCCCTTGCCAGAATCCACCGCAAAAGCATCCTTGACAGATGGCAATCCCACCTCAGTTTTTAAAAAAATCAGCAACAAAGAAGACTCCACCTCAGGGTAGTCTGTCTGACTGTTGAACACCTCTCCCCATCCAGATGTTCTTCCATTTACTGTATTTTTCCATTTATAAGAGACACCCCCCCCCACTTTTCTAACCCCAAAATTAAGAAAACATAGCTTTCAGTATCCAGCCTTTGAGCTCAGAAAGCTCAAACATTAGGCGTCCCTGTTGCACCAGAGCCTACAGGTTCCACCTCCAACGAGGTGTGTTCCAATTGGTTTGTTCACAGCATCAGCTGACATCAGTTCCATAAAGTTTGTGACTGGAGGAAGCTAAATCTCCTGACTGTAGGAAGCTAAACCTCGTGACTGAAGGAAGCCTATTTACAGAGGCAAGGTATGTGTCGTTTTGTTCTCTCCGTGTTCTCAGCTTACTTCCACGTAAAAGATGCCTCTCAATTTTTAGATTAATGATTTTAGGAAAAAGTAGTGTCTTATACACAGAAAAATACGGTATACGACTCTGGCACACGAGGTGGGACAGCATTAGGATTGTGATAAAGGACCTCTGAGTATTAACACATTTTGTGGTCTTTCACTCCAAAGAATGTCACCTTTCAGAGGGCTTTTAAGATGGCCCAAATCATGTAGTGTTATTATTATTTTGCAAAGAACTCACTGGCTGAAATCTGCATGCACAGCAGTTATGACATTAGCTGTAGTGGCAAATTGCCACTGATTAAAGGGTTCCTTTGGGGATTTGGGAGTGTGCGCCGCTTCATCACATTGTGTGCTAGTTGCATGCGCCATGAAATCACATTTAATCAGCATTAATTTGCTACTGGTGACAATATCATCTCTGTGGCACATGGAGAGCTGTGCAACCGGATTGTAGCCACTTAGATCCTTAGATCTTATTGTTTCTCTTTTCAAAGCAATCAGTTGCATTGTATACTGTTAACACGGGGGGGGGGGGTGGGTGGTTGTTAACCAGTACTCCAGAAGAACACAGAGAAGTGCTTTCCTACCGTCTGGTTCTGATATTACACTTTCAAAAGCACAAAAAGGCAAAAGATAAAACAGATCAACACTTCCCTTGCCACTTTGTACTGAAGAGAATGGTATGAATCTTGAAAAATTCCTGTCGAAATGGTTCTGAAAATGTTACATTAAAAAGCGACTTTTGAAAATAACGGGAAAATGGCTCATTACACTAAGAAAACAACCTTGTAACTGTTCATTGTGTTCTTTTTGAAGTGTTCTTTAATTGCAGCTCTGGTACCCTAAAAGAACTTTTTATAACTTATTATTTCTATGTTCTGGCTATGCTTGAGATGCACATGGATTTGGTAAAGTTGCCCCAAGTGTGGCTTTGTAACTGAATGGTGTCTTTTAATTTTTTAGCACCTGGGGCTACAGTCTGAATTTTCCACACTTGGCAATTGCATTCCTTACTTTCCGTGTGGTGTGTCTTGCAATAGAATCTGATGCTCAAAGGGGAGCCTATATCTAGGTGGACAAAAGTAAATGGGTGAAGAGTTTCTGGACCAAAAAAAGAAAAAAGAAAAAACATATGCCAGCATTTGGCATTTCAGTACAGCTGAGTATTCTGGCTTCCCACTCTCATTACAACTGCTTGAAAAATATAGGGTAATGATGCAATGGCTATTGTGAGTAGCAAGTAGGTCAGGATGGTTACGGGTTTGCTGTGGGGTGAGAATATATTGAACTGGCCTTGTGTTTTTCTTGCAGCCCAGACCTATAGAGGTTCAAGTGATCAGTCATCCCATGCAACGCTATGCAGTATGGTTTGGAGGATCCATGCTTGCATCAACAGTATGTCTTTTTTGAAATCACATGGTTATAGAAGAACTGTGCAGAAAGATGTATTTGGTGGGAATCCTGTGCTCCCATCCCATGTATGGAAATAGGATCCTCTTTTATCAGGCTCCTCAGAAGATGAGCAGATCATCTTTAATACCATTGTTTTCTCCATTCCAGGCGTGCTTTGTCTATCTGTGAATAGGTCACTACTGCACATGGTCCTTTTCTTTAATATTTTTTCTAAAGGTGGCTTTTAAAATCTGTGACTGAAATACTGTTGCCATAACTTATGCTGCATAAGTCTGATGATGTCATCAGCAGTGGCATTTAAATTTTTTTAAAATTGCTGGGAATCCATGGAAAGTGTGGGATGAGAGGGGAGGATCTTTAATAACTGCAAATTGTTGCCACTGGTAAAGTTGTCCCAAAAGTTCTGGGTTGTTAAAAGCTTGGTCTGCCATCCTACAGCTTTTCCTGAGTTCCCATGGATGACAGGGATTACATGAGAGACTTGAGAGCTTTGTGAGAGAAGTTGGAAATGTTTAATTTCAGAAAAATTGCCACTGTTGATGATGTCGTCAGCTGTATGTAGTGTAAGTTACATCAATAGGATTTCAGTCTGTATCTTGCATTTTTAATTACATTGGAACAAACTAGCAAAGGACATTAGCCTTCAATACAACACTTGATAATGCTGACATTTAGTGGGTATGTAATGGATAGTGGCCAAAATCTTGCTATTTAACTTAGTAAACTTCACTAGAGTACACCCAGTGAGGTCAGTCAGCTCCTCTGTAAGTTCCATTGATTCAGGTGAGCCTACTCTAATTGCAACTTACTGTGCAAAAGCAAATTACTGTTAGAGTAGGCCCATTTGACTCAATGGAACTTACAGAGGAAATCACCAAATCCCTGTTGATTCAGTGGGCCTCCTCTAGGGCACTTTATTGTGCTCAGCAACAGAATTTTAGCCATTTTGCTAGAGTTTCTGAAATGTGGAAATCTCTGCCCATCTCACTCCACTGCCTGTTCTTTTCCACTTGCTTTGCTTGTGTATGTTTGTGGACATGAATGTGGTATTGCAAGTATTGACTTGAAGTGGTTTTTGTCATCATCTTGATCAGTATACTTTTTTTCCATATGCAGCATCTTGTCTTTGCTTCTTTCCTTTCCCCAGCCGGAGTTTTTCGATGTTTGTCACACCAAGAAAGATTATGAAGAGTATGGCCCTAGTATTTGCCGTCACAATCCTGTTTTTGGAATTATGTCCTAATGCTCCTGGTACAGTGGTCTCTGCTGCCATGGAGACCCTTTTGCTTGGAAGGAGAAGGTTGCTCTTGGTGTGACCTGGAAGCCTGGTTCCTCAAGGCAGAGAACGTCAGTCCCACCATGCGCCATGGAGTTGGGTGTTTCAATACAGCGGATGACCCAGAACCATTGGAACAGATGCCCCTTGTATCTTGATTGAATCTCTTCTTTCCACTAACAACTCTTATGGAGAGACATGGGAAGCAAAAACACCAGAAGTTAAGCAGTTCAGCCAAAATGTTTTTGCTGTTCAAACTTTCGGAATCAGGAAAGAATTTTTAACTGTTTTCCTATGTTGGTTTCAACCCTGCAAGGTCATTCAGTCTGTAAGGATGAGATTTCCTTTGGAAAACACTGCATGGATTTCAATGATGCTTTGTTGCCCTTGACCTCCTTCCGGATTGTAAAACAGGAGCCTTAATTTGTAGAACATTTACAATACTCTAAACTTGTAGTACAAATCCTTTATTCTGAGAACTTCTGTACTTCATTACATCTCCTGAGCGGTTTTTCTCAGTTGAATGCAAACCAAATGTTGATGCCATGAAACTGGCGGAATTATTTCAGGTTGTTGATAGAGCAGTAGACATCTTAAATGCTTTCTTTTTTAAAAAAATAAGCAAATGTTTGAAAGGAGTGGTACTACTTTTATTTCAGTGTTATCTTTAGCGATGCCTCTAAAAACGACAGAGATTTATTGTTGCTATTTATTTATTTATTCATTCATTTTTTTTAAAAGCTTGGGAATGAGCGAGTAGAACCACTCTTGGTTACTGGTGAAATAAAAGTGATGTTCACACAGAGAACTGCTTTGTTGACTAAATTCACTGTTGAGTGTGTTATTTTCTACAAAATTATATATGGAATGGGTCTAATTTCTCAATACCTGTTTGGGAGAAGAGGAGGCAAGAGATGGCAAATGTGGTCCCCAGGAATGTGTTGCGTTAAATGCTGTCAAGTCTAACATCAAGACTTTCAAAGAGATATTTAAAGGATTTCTTTACCAATCTCCACCCCCAGTGAGTTCTGTGGCTGAGGAGGGATTTGGACCCAGGTCTCTAGCTATCCACTACACTACCCTGAGCCCAAGGATAATGAGCTGTTAATACGCCAAAAGATATCATTTGATTAATAAGCAAGCAAAGAGGAGAATTGCAGTTTTAGTTGCAGAGGGGGACACATTGTCTTGATAAACTAACACACAGGGCCAAACTATACAGTAAAGGAACCTACTGTATCAGTAAAAGAATAAATTCCTTAAATGCCCCAAACATTTGATTATCACATCAGGATTTTTTCAGGTCTCCTGAAGTTTGCAAATTAGCATGCTTTGTTTTGTGATTGGTCCTCTAGTGGTAGACACAGGCTCTGCTTGCGAGTAAGATTGTGCAATCACAAAGATCTGCCTGAAACACATTCCTGGAACACTGATGGATTTTAGAGAAGCTACCTATAATGTGTAGTTTGGCCCATAGGATCATGGGATTTTGACATAGTGGGTGCCTGTAACTATATATGCCTCCTCTCCCCTCCCGGCCATGTGTGTCTGCATAAATTCATTTTTGTGTATTTATGCATGAATTTGGGGAACACAAGGGACATAATTCACTTTAAAAGCACCATACTTCGTTTCTCTGAAGTTTGGCAGGTGTAATCCCCTCTTGCAGTGCTAGTGTGTCTACACTAGAGATAGGCACGAATCGCTTCGTGCCAGGTCATTGTGTCATCAGCATAGCACTACAGGTGACACACATTCCCTTCTCCCACCCACCCCTGGATGGCTTCTCCACTCACCAGCTGGCACGCACTGCTCTTCGTGTGGCTGTCCACTCACTGCAGGAGCATGTGCTTCCCTTCTCCACCTCCTCCAACACCTGCCCATTAAGACGAGGTGGGGCAGAGATTCCTGCAGCACTGCCTTTGAGTGGGCAGCTGCTGGAGGAGGTGGAGAAGGGAAGCATAAGCTCCTACTGCGACTAGATGGTCATGCGAAGAGCAGCATGTGCTGGCTGGTGAGTGTGGAAACTGGTCAGGGGTGGGTGGAAGAAGGCAACATGCATCACCTGTAGTGACACACCAACAACACACAATGATTCACATTTCATCAGTTTCTGACAAGTAGAAAAACACTTTCTATTGGTTACAGCCCTTTGTTGATTTCCAGTGATAACCAAATGGTGAAATGGAAATACACATTAATAGATCAAGATTTAGAATTAATTAAATGGAACAACCTCTGTATTAATTGAACCTGAACAGGACTGTTCTCCAAATCAGAGTCAGATTTAAACCACATCTTTTAGTTGATGAGAATGTCTTGTGAAAAAATATTTGCTCCTGTTGTCTTTTACACTCAATAGATTTATGAGGACAATGTTTTCACAATTGGAAAAAAAGAATTTCTTGGATGCTGGAAAAGGTCATTGTTGAATTACAGCACATAGATTAGTGAGTTAGAACAAATCAGATGCTTAATATTTGACACTTTTTCCTAGTTTACTCTGCCTTTCTCCAGTTAAATTTTTCACTGGATTCAAAGTTTACGCACTGCTATTACCACATCTGAGAAATGAGCATAAAGCCACAGTAAATGTTTCACATCTTTATCGCTCATAGTAAAAGATTTATCAAAACTGTAATCGGTATAAAAGTTACATTGTTTTTCGGAGGACACACCAACTCATCTTTGCCATATTTTTTCTTTCAAAAAGAGAATGGATACAGAAAACAACAATGAACAAATATTTATTTTAAAAAAGTGATTCCCAATCTTTAGTCCCTAGATGTTTGTGAACTGCAACTCCCAGAAGCCTTCACTACTGGCTGTGTTGGCAAGGGCTTCTGGGAGTTGCAGTCCAAGAATATCAGGGGACCCAAGGTTGGGAACCACTGCTTTAAACGATCGGTGCGCCCCCTCAAAACATGGCAGAATTGCCCCTCCATTTCCTCTAGAAGCCAGAAGGAAACTTTGATTCAAGATTTTTCTGCCCCTCCCCTCAAATAGGTTTGGAGCAGTGGTTCTGGGAACCTGCATTTGGGTCTGTGAAGGGTGACATATGGCCTGCGGCCCACATGTTGTTTACCCCTACCTTCAGCTACTGAGGAAATAAAATAATAAAGCAAGTGAACTGGTTGAAACTTTCTCATTTATCTAAGTTGATTGTGGATTCTGCTACAGTAATCGGAAGAGTGGGTGGACAGCTTGGGCAAGTGTTTCCTGTAATAACTTTTGTTAACTACCCTGAGTTCAACCTTAAAAAAACAAATCCGTTTTGTCAGATTTGGGCGGGTTGGCTCTCCATCCCATGTGGCTAACCACTGGGCTGTTTCACTGGTAAATGTTTTAATAACACTTCAGTTTCCTTGCCATAAATCTGAAGAACATTGTGCACATGTCTCGCCGTGGAACTTTCAATTAAATACAATTAGCAAACCCTTGACGTGACTTGAAGTGCTGATCTTCCTGTAAATAATTCATTCTTTATGATCATGCTGTTTTCTCTCATCTGGAAAAAGACTACCGTCATGCCAAATGAGCGTCTGAAGAGGCCAGAGTGAAAAGCTTGCTCAAAACCACCAGGGAAAGAGACGGAAGCAGCAATGTATAATCTGCTTAATTGAAAAGCATTACATAATGCCAGAGTTACTGTGAAAAGAAACTATGAAGTAATGCTGTCTGGCTTGGTTGTGGCCACTTCTTTATGTTTTCTCTCGAAGAGAATTTATTTAAACACATTGACCAGAATCTTGTTCATTGATGTCAATGGAAATACAATGGTATAAATTGCAGAAGTGAATTACTGCAGGTTAATGAGTTGCCAGTCGCATTCTTTCTCATGCACCAACTCATGCAACTGGTGCACTGTGAGGGGTAGACGTGGTGATTTATCTCCCTGCAGTTATGCATAATTAACTGAAACTGGGAGGAAGGAATATAGAAGACTAGAGGAGATTTGCAGGTAAATGGATGGGGAACCGTGGATGTCATGCTTGAACTTTGATACTATCATGAGTGAGTCTAAGAAAGGTGGGCCACAGGAAGCAAACTCCCTCATAGGTTTGCAGCTTGGCAGTCATCAAATTAAAAAGAACCATACAGTAATATGCTGGCGATGCTGGAACTCTTAAGTAACTTTACTAATGAACTCGCTAAGATGGTGGATAGGTAAAAGTAAAGGTTCCCCTTGACATTTAGTCCAGTCTTGTCCAACTCTAGGGGGTGGTACTCATCCCTGTTTCCAGGCTGTAGGGCCAGTGTTTTGTCCATAGACAATCTTCCATGGTCACGTGGCCAGCGTGACTAGACACGGAACGCCATTACCTTCCCACCATGGTGGTACCTATTTATCTGAGCAAATGCAAGGCCCAGTACCCTGTTCACTCTTAATTTGGGGTTAGAACCCTGTTTGGACTTTGGTTGCCACCTGCAAAAGGGCACATTCACTAGGAGCCTCGTGGCGCAGTGGTTAAAACGCTGTACTGCAGCTAAAACTGTGCTCACGACCTGGGGTTCAAATCCCAGGTAGCCGGCTCAAGGTTGACTCAGCCTTCCATCCTTCCGAGGTCGGTAAAATGAGTACCCAGCTTGCTGGGGGGGGGGGCAATGTGTAACCTGTATAATTAAAAATTGTAAACCGCCCAGAGAGTGCTTGTAGCGCTATGGGGCGGTATATAAGTCCAATAAATAAATAAATAAATAACCCTTTACAGAAGTGGAAAGCCCTGCTCTTCCGAATGGGGTGTTTTTTTTCTGTTTTGCAAAATCTCTGCCTTGCATGACTGAAAGCTGGAGATTGAGCAGAGCCATTGTGCTTTGCATTTGTTAATAGGAGTCTACCCAGAGTGTGGAAATAATAGATTAGTCTCATCATGGCAGCTGGCTGAAGCATACGTGGCTTTGAACCCTACAGGTGTGTATGGAATCATGCAGCTCTCAGGTCATCGAAAATGGGCACATGGATGGTGGAACATTAAGATAAACCAAGACTGCAAATCCATTGCTTTTTATTAAGAGTTGAAATGTCAATGGTAGGCAATTTATTTCCATTACAATAAATAAGAATCAGAATGTGCAGGTTTAGCAATCATGTAAGATCAACACAATGATCCTAGCAGTAGTAGAGGTGAGAGCTGTAAATGGTAGCAGATGGGAGAAATCTGGGAATGATGGAAGAAGAATCTGTGGGCACAGTTGGAAAGGTGTTTCACAGTAAGGCAAGAAACATGAAGAAGGAAAGACCCTCTGGGACATATTCTAGGCAGATCAAATCCATTACCCCTGGGCAGCTTTCAGTTGGAATTAGGAGAACAAAATGTGTCCAGAAAGCAGTAAGTCACCATCACTGATTGTCAGGAATTCATTACTAAGAATATAAGGACCTTCACAAAAGCTGAGGATAGAGTGGCTTGATTAGTGAAATCTAGAAGCTAACCAAAGATAGTAAAGGGCAGAAAAACCTGGGCAGGACTTCAAAGAGAAGCAGTAAGGAGAATTCTAGTAGGTGGACTGGTTGGCTGAAGAGAAGGAAAGCACATAGTTTCAAGGGGAGGGGTTAAATGTAAAAGCTTGCTAGAATGTCATGTTTTATTCCTAAATCTGGACTGTAAGGTACATTCTGATGTCCTTGCTCAGGGGCTGCAATTGCTCAATCAGCTATGAAGCACATCAGACGAGGGTGAGATTCCCAAGGGATCTTAAAAAAGGAAGCCCAATAAGCCAGATTGGGATGGTATATCAAGTTAACAGTGGCAGGCACAGTTCATAAAGAGCAGGCAGTGTAAAAAGTCAGCAGTAAATTGAGGTCAAGTCATAGCCCTACTGAGTCGTCAGTCCAAACGGGGAGTAGCCATTAGTGAACTCAGTAGAGCATCGAGGTCATGTTGACAGGATATTAATCTGCCATGAATCGAACAAGCAAAGTGTAACAGATAATAAGGTACAGCTCAAGGAGATTCCTGGAGAGTTAAGGCAGGCAGAGGTGGAGGAAGCATGGCTTGCTTGTTGGTGTTCTGGATAGTCCAGAATGATGTTCCTTGTTGCATCCAAGTCTCTTCTAGCTGAGTTGGCCTGTCTTTCACACTGGACTTAGCTTCAGGTCTTCCAGCATCACTTAAGGACAGGGAAGGGGAGTTGAATCACGGGACGCAATGTCAGGTTGGACTTAAGTCACACTGGTGATTCAACTGGGATTCCCCCCCCCCATGACTTGCAACCCATCCACCCCGCCTTGTTTCTGGGGGACAAAGCCTATTTTTAATAAGGACTCGGACCTGGGGCATTGGATTCGGGACTTGCTCTCAAAGACATGCCAACATCTCTGCTAAAGGAGACTCTTTACTCATGAGGAGATACAAAGCAATCTAAAATCTGGATCAAAAGTTGTAGCTATGAGATCATCCGTTACATTCTGCCCCAAAATTGCTACTGATCAGTGTTTGACTGTTGGATTGCCGCTAGCAAGGCATAAATGACATATCATTCCGGGAATTATCCAACGAACAAATATTTCCTGTCTCTGGCTATGTGGGATAGTAACTGACCAATAACTGACAAATAGCCAACTTTAGTGCCATTTTCCGTAACATTAACACCGAAGCATTATGGCTATGTTCGAATACATTGCCACGGAGTACAGTTTAAACCTCAAACTTCAGAATTTTGACGGCTGAAACTTTGCTAATTTGGGCAAAATATAATTTCTGCACAGATTGCAATAGGATGTTGTTGTTTCTTTGTTCTCTCAGATTTTTTTTTTTAAAAAAACACAACTTCCCCATACCATGAAAGGTATATTTTTGGAGCAATTATTTGAATACCATATTACCTAGGACTATAGAAGTAACCAAATAACATGGAGGAAGCCTAAGAGCTGCCTACAATGTCTTTGTTATTCAATTGTATTCACAGGAATTTGGCAACATGTGCCCAAAATATGTGTAGATAATTAAGGTAAGGTGGAACAAAATGGGCTGGCCTTCCAGTATCTACCGGGAATAGCATCCTTCTGAAGAAATGCAGATGGACCATAACCAGTGGCCCTCCAGATGTGTGCAACTGCAGCACTAGCAGCTCTTGAAAGCAAAACCAGTTCCTCAATCATGAGAGTTACAGGCTAGCAACATCTGGAGGGCTATGCCCTTCCTCATAAGTTGACCAGCTATCTGTTTCCCATGATGTGTGTTTAGGAAGGAGGACATAGCCTTTCCTATGCCCGTCTCCCTCTGAGAAACTGCTTTTGAAGCTAAGGGAGATCTGGAATGATATGAGATATTGCACCAATGACTGCAGTAGAAAATCAGTAGAAAATCAGGCACCTCACCTTAGGTTTTCCTGCCAGAGTGAACAACAGCTGCAGTAAAGCCATTTTAAATCAGGATTAAAGGGGTGCTTTGCTTCCATATCCACTGTGATCTTGATTAATTTTCCTATCCCTCCACAGCCCTGGCAGCTGTTAAGCTTGTATTTTCAGAGCTTCAAAAAATTCCATTCGGGAACTACATCTCCCAGAATCCCACAGCCAGCAGGGCTAGTGGTTGAGATGGTGGAGGCATCTTGTAATTGTCCACAAAAGGAAACTTATCCAAGCTCTGCTTTGTTCCAACCAGCAGACACTAATTTTAAAACATAGCCGGAGGATTTTTGGAGCTGATGTTTCTTCTGATCTCCGCCGTTAATATAATACCTGCTTTGGCCCTTGCATGTTTTCATTAAGGAAGTCATTTGATTTTGTTCCCTGCATCACGGTGTTTCCTAGTATGTTAAATCCCCCCTTTCCTCCCTTTATCCTATGGTATCGCCTACAATACATCAACTGCTAGTGGCAATTAAAGGATTAAGGACAGGCCGTAATTACAGCCCTATGGAATAAAGTTCTTAAATGAGTCGGCTGCTGCCTATACTGTAATTATTCTGCCTATGCCCTGATGGGCTAGGATTAATTGTGGAGCGAATACAAATGGTTAGTGCTGAACACACAATTCACACGAATAGGCAGTTTGTGTTTGGGTCGCATAAAGGAAGTGTTCCATGTTGCTGCTGCTGCTGATTTCCAAGAAAGGGGCCTTCTAATTGCACGGTGGTGGTGTCAAAGTTGTTGCTGTGCTCTCTGTAAGCCACATCAACATACATAATTTTGCATCAAAATATGTTATAGAAGCTGAATATGAGCCAACAGTGTGATGTGTCTACAAAAAAAGCAAATGCTATTTTAGGCTGCATTAACAGAAATATAATCTCCAAATCCCATGAAGCACTAGTTCCCCTTTATTCAGGACTGGTTTGTCCTCATCTTGAGTACTGTGTCCAGTTCTGGACAGCGCACTTCAAGAAGGATGTCAATAAATTGGAACCAGCGACATCTACGCTGGCTTGGTCATGTCATGAGAATGGCTAATGGTCGGATTCCAAAAGATATCATGTATGGAGAATCAGTGCAGGGAAATCGCACCAGAGGGAGACAACAGCTGTGATACAAGGAGATCTGCAAGTGGGATCTGAAGGCCTTAGGAATGGACCTCAACAGATGGGAAACCTTGACCTCTGAGCATTCAGCCTGGAGGCAGGCGGTACATCACAGCCTCTCCCAATTTGAAGAGACCCTTGTCCAGCAGGCTGAGGCAAAGAGGCAGTCATGAAAGCAAAATCAGGGAGCTGATTGTATTTGTCTTCAGTGTGGAAGGGATGGTCCCTCTCAAATTGACCTTCTCAGCCACACTAGACGCTGTTCCAGGTCCTCCATACAAAGCATGTTACCATAATCTCTCGAGACTGAAGAGTGCCTAATCTAATGTTATAGAATTGTTGAATCATGAAGTTGGAAAGGGGCCTGTAAGGCTGTTGAGTCCAAATCCTTCCTCAGTGCAGGAATACAAATCAAAGGATATCTGCCAGGTGGCTGTTTGAATTTCTCTTGAATGTTGGAGCACTCACCATCTCTTGAGATAACTGGTTTCTTTATCATATTGCTTTAAAAGTTAGGACGTTTTTTCCCCTGATATTCAGCCGAAATCTGGCTTCCTTAAACTTGACCCCATTGTTGCATGTCCTGCACTCAGGGATGACTGACAAAAAGTCCTGCCTCTCCTCTGCATAGAGGGTAGAGGATACCTTTCAAGTATTTGAAAAGTGCTATTTTATCTTCCCTCAGTCTTCTTTTCTAAAAGTTAATTGTGCCCAATTCTTTCAGCTTTTCCCCATAAGGCTCGGTCTCCAGCCCCCTGACCCTCCTTGTTGTCACCCTTTGAACTTCTTCCAATTTATTGACGTCCTTCTTGAAGTGCGCTGTCCAGAATTGGACACAGTACTCAAGGTGAGGCCTAATCAGTCCTGAATAAAGGGGAACTAGTGCTTCATGGGATTTGGAGATTATATTTCTGTTAATGCAGCCTAAAATAGCATTTGCTTTTTTTGTAGATACATCACACTGTTGGCTCATATTCACCTTGCGATCTGCAACAACTCCAAGGTGATGAAAATACCATTAAGAAACAAATGGTGATGATAATGACGACAACAATGTGCTGTCAATTCAATTCTGACTTACGGTGGCTCTTTTCAAGGTTTTCCAGCTAGAGAATGCTCAGAAGTGGTTACCCATTCCCTTTGTCTGGAGGCAGCCCTGGGACGGTGCAGCTTGCCCAAGGCCACCCAGGCTGGCTCTTCTCCCTGGAGGCCCAGTGGGGGGAATCGAACTTCCAACCTCTGGCTCCCCAGCGAGATATCTAAACCACTGAGCTATCCAACCAGCTGAACCAAACAAAATCCCAAGCTGGCTAGCTACTCTGAATGGGAGATGGACACAAACAACAGCTGAAATCCAGTAGTACGTTGCAGCTAGAGTAGGTTCATTGAATCAGTGCGGATTTTTTTTAAGATGACCCTTAGTAAGTTCTATTGGTTCAGTGAGTCTACTCAATTTGTGACTTACTGCTGGATTTCAGCAAATATGTTTTATTTGCTAGCTCTTTTGCCCAAGGCCAATGGTTTTTTAAAACTTTTATTTTTAAAGAATGCTGGGGGTCAACCATGGATCCTCCTTTTCCCAGAGCATCTGTTTTATCCCTGGACTACATTTCCTTCTTTGAGATTAGAAAACAGGGCTGAGTTTGTATGTGGGGGCCTTATCATCTACTGATATGGCTAGTTATGAGAGCCTATGCGGTATACCAGATATGCTGTTGAATCAGGATTTAGAAGACTGGGGTTCAAATCCCTGTGTGGCCACTGAAAGTCACTGGGTTGTGTGTGGCTATGTTAAACCACTTCTTGTGTATCTCACATATCTCAGAAGCTGTACTAGTGTTGCCATACACTGAAAGTGACAAAGCTTAAGAAGAGCAATAGCTGGAATAGCTCGGTGGGTTGGAGTGCCAGGCTGCAGCGCCAAGGGTTGGGAGTTTGCATATGCGCTGCGCTATCTTGCAGAGGGCCCAGCCAAGATCACATGGAGCATGTGTGCCTAATGGATTTAGACGCCCTGCAACCTGTTTGGCTTTGGGCAAGTGGCAGAGACGCAGAGCACCATCAGAATGACGGACTGGCAAACCAGTGGGGATTATAACTTCCAGTGGATACAATGGTTGTGATGGTATGGATATGATTGGAGTCACACTGCCGAAAAGCTGCCTTTCCCCTCTCTGAGCTGGCCATGCACAAATAGCCGATCTAGAGAGATACGTTGCTTAAGTCTTGAGAGGGAAGGAGAAAAACCTCACAATACTGTACTTTTTTGCCACGCCAGGCATCATTTTATAAGCATCTTTCTTGCTCCTGTTGAACCTTTTGTAAGATGCAGAGCCCAAGTGACTTCCGTGCTTTGGTCAAAGACAACCGGAAAAAAAGATTGCTGATTGGGGAAATGCAGGTGTTGCATTTTATTGTGTGGTGCACTGTAGTGGGATCATTTGTTGTTGTTTAGTCGTTAAGTCGTGTCTGACTCTTCATGACCCCATGGACCAGAGCACGCCAGGCCCTCCTGTCTTCCACGGCCTCCCAGAGTTGGGTCAAATCCATGTTGGTTGCTTCAGTGACACTGTCCATCCATCTCGTCCTCTGTCATTCCCTTCTCCTCTTGCCTTCACACTTTCCCTACATCAAGGTCTTTTCCAGGGAGTCTTCTCTTCTCATGAGATGGCCAAAGGATTGGAGCCTCAGCTTCAGGATCTGTCCTTCCAGTGAGCACTCAGGGTTGATTTCCTTCAAAACAGATAGGTGGCATCATACCACTCATCAATGATGACAACCAGGTATCAAATCAAATTTTATTTGTACGATCAACAGATGAGATGTGACAACCAGCTATATTGTCCAATCGATGTACAGAGTGGTTAGTTCCCATAACAGGTGGCTTGGTATTCTCACTAACTACTTGGTGGTCACCATTGCTTTGTGGTATGTCTCTGTCTGCAGATACTCTTCATTCTTGTAGCTACTAAAATCTGTTTACAGTATCTTATAATGAACGTTCCCCCCCTTAGATTTCGCTTTTTAGGCTGAGCACCTTATCAGGCCACATTCTGTTTAGCTAAGTCATACTGGCATTGAAAGTGAAAATCCAATCCCAACGAAGGCAAACTAGGGCAAATGTGTATAATGTTGCTACAGGTTGAGACACTGTGAGGCAGTCAGGCTGGACCTGCCCCTTTGGTGCATCTTGCTAACCTAGTTTCCCTTAGTTGGAGCTGGTGCTGCTGCGCTTGGCAGTCCTTGCATGAAATTATTTATGCATGCCTTCAGAGACGGGACATGCAGCCCTACACATCTTCCCCAAATCCCTGTTGTCTTTTAGTTCATAACATTAAGATCAAGCTGACCTATTCATACTTATAACTGTCCAGTGAACTTCGTTAAGCAGTTTCAGGTACAGTCACTGAGGGCCAGACTAAATGTGACGGCAAACACGTAATCTATTTATTTATTTATTTATTTATTTTATTTATTCCATTTATACCCCGCCTATCTGGTCATATTGACCACTCTAGGTGGCTTACAACACAAAATACAAAACCAATATATAATTAAAAAGGAATTTGTACACAATTAAAAATTCTATAAGATGGAAAAGGGAAAACATAATAAAGAAAGCAAGGGAGAGGTCAGGGATTAACTGGGGGGAGGGGGAAGGCCTGTCTAAACATCCATGTTTTCAGTTGTTTCTTAAAAATACCCAGCGAGGGGGCCGTGCGAATCTCTGGAGGCAGGTTGTTCCAGAGGCGAGGAGCCACCGCCGAGAATCACATTTAATCACATTTAATTCTCCTAAATTTGTGCCATCCAGCCTTGGGTCCCTAGATGTTCTTCGACAACAACTCCCAGAAATCCTGGCCAGCACTGCTAGTAGTGAAGGCTTCTGGGAGTGTCAATCGAAGAAGATCTGGGGACCCAAGGTTGGGAAAGCACTGGTATAAATAAAAGCTACTTGGGGAGCAATTATTTTTATTATTGTGTATTCTCTCTAAAGTGCCAGATAGAGATCGTGTTGGGGAGAAGAATAAAATAATGGATGGATTTTCTTCTCCTCCTTTTTTGTAGGAGAATGCTTATTATTCTAGTCATCTAACTTAAAACTTTAAACAGCAATAATTTAACGTCAACGTCACCCTTTAAAAAATTGCCCCTTTCAACTTAAATTAGATTTCTGGGCTTAATAATCAGTAACCAATCCGTTAACCACTTTCTACTAACTTCCCCAGCTTTAGAGAACAGTTTTTTTTTTTAAAAAAAGTGCACTCTCCTATACACAGCTTTCTTTTTAAACTTCCTTACAAAAGGTCTGCAATGGATGCAACCTTCGTTCTGTGTTGCCGAGAGCATTTTAGCATCTTTCTCCATGTGCAAGACGTGACTCTGTTGCTTTATGTAGAAGGAGAGGGGTTTTGAATGGAAAGTAGACATGTGCATATTAAACCTGTCTCGTTGGGAAAAGCATTAGGAAGCCAGAAATCCATTTCCATGATGGAAATGGCCCTGTTCAGACTGTTTTAATTAGAAACCAAAATTGGGATCTGCCTTGTATGGTGATAGTGTACATCCTGAGCCACAGGAAACCAATTTGCTTTCTTTCTGTATCAATATATGCCTCCCTATAGAAGGTAAATGTGATAGAAGATGATCCACTATATTAATGGCTGCCTTTTGGCCTTAATAGAAAACCAGTTCGTTGATAAGCCTATTAGGATTTCTATATGAAAGCCAAGCTTTTATCTCCACAAGCAGGAAGTAGATGCTAAGCCATTATGGTTTTCTAGAATATTTTTCCATTGGGGATAAGATTATTTTGCAAGGCATAGATCCTGATAAGAATGTACATGACTTAAAACACAGATGAATAACATCCCTTTGTAATTAATCTCTCAATTCCAACTGCCGGTTGAGACCCAAATCTTTTCAAGGCTCCCTTTTGATGCCAAGAAGCATTTAAATAGGATATGTCATTATGGTATGAGCCTCCCCCCCCCCGAAAGAACCCAAAATGTATCAAACATGAATACTTTCACTATGCAAATGTCTAATAAGTCAGAGTCCTGACTGAATTTATTTGTTTCGGATGAGCTCTCTAGTGCTGTATTGATGTCACGTAAACAAAGCTGGAGTATAAGAAGACACTCAGCAGTCTGGAGGTTATTTTCTTTCTCATCCCTCAGTTTATTTATTATTTATTTTATTTATTTTATTTATATCCCGCCTATCTAGTCCCTCAGGACCACTCTAGGTGGTTACACCACGGGCTTTACTCCCTTTGCCACAGCTGGGCACCACTCAAATCTAATACCCCGGAGGCAAAACCAACCACTTCTGGTTACCATAAAATGTTATTTTAAAGATCCAACATGAAAGGAGGTGGAGTGGGGCAAGCTAAGCCTTTTTCACCAGAGAAGGGAGAGTCTGTAACCAACCAACCAACCAACCAACCAACCAACCAACCAACCAACCAACCAACCAACCAACCAACCAACCAACCAACCAACCAACCAACCAACCAACCAACCAACCAACCAACCAACCAACCAACCAACCAACCAACCAATTAGTTATCTTTCAATGTATATACACCAGATACACATACAACGGAATTCACAAAGAACACTCAGAGACCAGACCAAATGCACGCGCACACACACACACACACCCTCATAACAATTCTTAAAGCCTTTGTCACTTCTCTCATCTGCAACTTGAAATGACCTTTTGGTTTGTTGGCATAGCTTTTTTTGTGGACTGAGGTCACTTCAGATTCAAGGTAAACAGACTTAGCAGAGAGATATTTGTGTGTGACGTGCACATGTGTGTAGGAATGTCAAATACAATAGAAATGCAAAAGGTACCAGCATAGTGATTGTCTTGTACAGGAGCAATTAACAGTTACATGCAGATCTGTACAGTAATTATTAAAGAGTTATTCTAAATTGATTTAGGCATCTGACTGCAGAGCCAGAGGCCTCCTTGAGAAGGGCTGGACTTGATGATCCAGAGGGTCCCTTCCAGCTCTGCATTTCTGTGATTCAAAAGTTAAATCCTTTGTGGGTGGCATGTACTTCCAAGCATAGATAAACAGATTAACATGGGTAAGGTTAACTCAAGTAAAACAAGCAATTTGAGATATTGCTTCTTGTAGCCCTATATTCAGAGGAACAGAGATTATACCCCAGAACATTCATACCGTCTAGGTCAAATACAAGAGAACAGTTGGGCTGCAGTATCTCCTTTGGGGCGAAATGTTGGCAAACTAATTTCTCTGGGGTGGAGTATTATGTGCCTTGCTTGGGTGATGGAGGGTGGGAAGTACAGTTGGCCAGTCTAATGAGCAATTATCTCAGAATGAGATGTAAGGTTTGCTCCATTTGTGAAGCATTATCCCTGGTTGTTCAGAATGGATCTTTGGCAGAAAACACTTTACAGAGGGCTAGAGGGAGCTGTTTCATTGTGTAAAAAGCATGTTGAGCTTAGCAGAAAAAGGCAAAGCAGCATCTGTAGCCCTGGAAATCATGGATACTTACAGTGCAACCCTGTGCATGTTTATTCAGAAGGAACTCTGAATTTATTCAGTTGAACTCACTCTCAAATCAAATATACACAGGATTTCAGCTGGAGTACATTAAAAACCACTCTGTAGGTTATTCCCTTAATCACAGCATCTTTCAAGCAGCTTTTAGTTAATGGTGTAAGAAAGAAAAATGTAATTTCGGAGTGCCATTCTCCAGAACGTATTCTAGGGTATTGAGGTGTACTTGGTTGTGTAAACTGGCACTTTTATGGGTAAAGACACATAATTATAAGATTAATACTATCTAACAACCAAGGTGTTTAGTTAACGTTTACATACATCTGCAGTGAAGCATCACTAGATACTTAAATTCTGTTTTGTAAGTCTTGTTAATCTGTCCTTTTTTTTTTAAAAAAAAGATAAAAATAACTACTGTGTGTTTAGTCGTTTAGTCGTGTCCGACTCTTCGTGACCCCATGGACCAGAGCACGCCAGGCCCTCCTGTCTTCTACTGCCTCCCGGAGTTGTGTCAGGTTCATGTTGGTTGCTTCGCAGACACTGTCCAGCCATCTCGTCCTCGGTCGTCCCCTTCTCCTCTTGCCATCACACCTTCCTAGCATCAAGGTTTTTTCCAAGGACTCTTTTCTTCTCATGAGATGGCCAAAGTACTGGAGCCTCAGCTTCAGGATCTGTCCTTCAAGCGAGCATTCAGGGTTGATTTCCTTTAGAACTGATAGGTTTGTTCTCCTTGCAGTCCAGGGGATTCTCAAGAGCCTCCTCCAGCACCACAATTCAAAGGCATCAATTCTTCGGCGGTCTGCTTTCTTTATGGTCCAGCTCTCACTTCCATACATCATGACAGGAAAAACCATAGCTTTGACTATTCGGACTTTTGTTGGCAAGGTGATGTCTCTGCTTTTTAAGATGCTGTCAAGATTTGTCATCGCTTTCCTCCCAAGAAGAAGGCGTCTTTTAATTTCAGGGCTGCTGTCTCCATCTGCAGTGATCATGGAGCCCAGGAAGATAAAATCTGACACTGCCTCCATATCTTCCCCTTCTATTTCCCAGGAGGTGATGGGACCAGTGGCCATGATCTTAGTTTTTTTGATGTTGAGTTTCAGACCGTTTTTTGCACTCTCCTCTTTCACTCTCAATACAAGGTTCTTTAATTCCTCCTCACTTTCTGCCATCAGAGTGGTATCATCTGCATATCGGAGGTTGTTGATATTTCTTCCGGCAATCTTAATTCCGGCTTGGGTTTCTTCCAGTCCAGCCTTCCGCATGATGTATTCTGCATATAAGTTAAATAAGCTGGGGGACAATATACAGCCTTGCCGTACTCCTTTCCCAATTTTGAACCACTCAGTTGTTCCATGACCAGTTCTAACTGTTGCTTCCTGTCCCACATATAGGTTTCTCAGGAGACAGATAAAGTGGTCAGGCACTCCCATTTCTTTAAGAACTTGCCATAGTTTGCTGTGGTCCACACAGTCAAAGGCTTTCGCATAGTCAATGAAGCAGAAGTAGATATTTTTCTGGAACTCTCTGGCTTTCTCCATAATCCAGCGCAAGTTAGCAATTTGGTCTCGAGTTCCTCTGCCTCTTCGGAATCCAGCTTGTACTTCTGGGAGTTCTCGGTCCACATACTGCTGAAGCTAATAGAAGGTAAAAATTTAATGTGACAACAGTACTAAAACAGTAGAAACAGTATAAAATAAGGTGAAATAAAAGCAATTTGTCACAGCAGTAAAAATTCAGTAGTAAAAAAGTGGATCGTTTGTTAAAAGTGGAGAAGAAAACTGTAGATAACAGGATTTTTTTTAAGCACTCCAAACTAAACAAAGTTAGTTCTGGATGAACTTCTCTAGGGAGGGTATTTCATAAGACGATAATATCAAAGAAGAGGCAGGAACATAGAGGCAAAAGTTCTAGAGCTTATTTTAACATTGGGAAGATTCAGATTTTGGCAAGTTTGAGATCCAGGGGCAAATTACAGATAGCTCATCATTAGAGGAGACAGTTCCTTAGCATCTCATTGCAGAGCAAAAGCTTTTCATACCTCTTGCTGTTTGCAAATTGCCGACTTCCTTAAGGGAGGACAGTCCTCCATTTGAAGGACAGAGGCTAGCTGTACTTTTCATAGAATAGAATAATAGAATAATCACATTGGAAGGGCCCTGTAAGGCCATCAAGTCCATCTCCCTGCTCAATGCAGGAATCCAGATCAAAGCAGATCTGACAGATGGCTGTCCAATTTTCTCTTGAATGGCTCCAGCATTGGAGCACTCACCACCTCCCACAATCATTGATCCCATTGTTGTACTGCTCTAACAGTTGGGAAGTTTTTCATGATATTCAGCCAAGATTTGGCTTCCTGTAACTTGACTCCATTATTATATGCCCTGCACTCAGGGGTGATTGAGAACAGATCCTTTCCCTCCTCTTTATGACCATTTTCCAAGTCTTTGAAAAATGCTGTCCTATCTCCTCTTTTCTCACGGCTAAACACACCCATCTCTTTCAGTCTTTTTTCATAGGGCTTGGTTTCTAGCCCCCTGAAATGTCTTCTCTCTTAAGGGCTGCCTGGTCCAAGTCTGAGGGAAATTCAGGACTTTCAAGGAGACCATTGACTACCTGGCCAGCAAGACACACCAGCCACCTGGTGAGTATTTTCCCACATGGGTGAGAAGCATTATAATTCTATTTAAATTATAAAAATCACTCTTGATGTTGCATGTGTACATATAAATTAACATATGCAATTTGATGTAAACCAGTCCTATAGTTCTTTGTTGTTTGTTTGTTGTTGTTACTTTTTGGTGATGATGTAAATGGGGCCACCCCTAAAGGACCACTGTGTGCCCAAGTGAATATTTCGGCTAGCCCTCACTCCTGTTCTAACAACTGAATCTGTTCTGCAGAATAAATTTTTCTCTGCAATTTTTTTTAAAAAAACTTTTTGGGCTCTTGCTGATTCGTAAATCTTAATCGGGATCAGCGTTGCATGACAAAGTCTGTGGAAGATCAGGATAAATTTTAAATTTTCAAAGTCCTTCTACAGAGTCCTGAAGCAATTTTTTAAAAAATAATCTTTTATCTTTCGGCTGGAAAAGACTCGGAGAAATGAAACCTTGGAGATATTTTGACAAGGAAGTCATTTTAAGCTCTCTAATCTGCTGACATGGCATGTTTGGTTAAAGTAACCATGGTTAAGATCAGGCAATATATTTTGGGGGGCTATGTAAGCTCTGACAAGACCAAATGTGTTCCTGCCAGTTAGACTCTTCCAATAAAGGTTTCATTGTCTCTCTTCCCTACATGGGAAGTGATAAGTGACCCTGATTTTTCTCTACTCAAATTTTTATCGATAAAAAGATAGTTCTGGATGGATTATTCCCGGCTGATTTTTAATAAAGTGCTGTTTTATGGGTTGTCAGTATGTCTTGAAATGGAGAGGTGTTATATATTAAGCCACAGGGA